>NC_136430.1:332730999-333330999 GCF_052849685.1 Lactuca virosa
ACTTGGGAGCGGGAGGATCAAATTAAACAGAAATATCCTCATCTTTTTCCTTAGTTATCTGTAATTGCTTAAGCTTTAATTTCGGGACGAAATTCCCTTTAACGGGGGGATGATGTGACAACCCGAAATTTCTATCTTGTAAGTCAAGCAAATCAATCAAAAGTTAGACTTGTCTTTATTATCTTTTAGCTATGTTAAGGGTTATTCTATGAGTTTCTAAACCTATTACAC
The DNA here is from genome assembly GCF_052849685.1 of Lactuca virosa. Classification (NCBI taxonomy): domain Eukaryota; kingdom Viridiplantae; phylum Streptophyta; class Magnoliopsida; order Asterales; family Asteraceae; genus Lactuca; species Lactuca virosa. Next base: position 332,731,231 of record NC_136430.1, read on the forward strand.
TCAAGGATTGTGTAATAGGAAGTGTTAGCTTCAGTTCATTGAATTGAAATCGATCCGGAAAATCATTAAAAGGGAGTTCACGGCCGTGAACCCATTCTTGGTCGTGAACATCCTCCATATATATAAGAAATGGCTCATTTTCTTCATTACTTCAAATCTAGCCGTGAACACACCCCATTCTCTCTCAACTTCTTCAACCGTGAACACTACTCAAAGCTATCAATGCGTAGGTAACTCTTCCATAAACTTGTTGTCCATTAAAGTGATGGGTTTTAGGTAAAACAAATAAACTAGAAAAACAATTCCTAAGTTCACATGCAACCTACTTTGGATCTATGTTTTAACTATTGAACATACAACTTTGAATTGCAATACAAGAACCCTAGAGGAGAGAGGCTATTATCGAAAATAGTAAACTAGGGTTTAGGGTTTACATACCTTTCAATTGTTATAGCAAACAATTGATATTCCCTTGATCTTGATCTTGATCTTCTTGGAAGCTTCAGCACCACAAGTGTAATGCCTCTAATGGAATCACACCCAATGACTAGCAAGAAGGAAAGTAGAAGAAGAGAGAGGAGAGGGAGTATGCAATTTCGGCCAAGGTATTCTTCCAAAGAATCAGTCCCAAAAACATGAACCAGGAGGCTCCTTATATAGCTGAGGGATCTAGGGTTTAAGGGAAACCCTAGTTATCCTTTGCTTAGGGCCTAAGCAAACCCAAGGGCCTTATCCAAGCCCCTATGGACGAAATTATTAGGGTTTCCCCTAAAGATTTCGTCCACCCTCTTCCAAGGGGTTTCTAGAGCCTTCCACTCAACTATTAGATAATTGCAAACTAGTCCCTGCACCTTATAATTAATTCTTTTAACCCCAAAATCAATTCTGATTAATTTCTGGCTAACAATTAATTAAACATAATGATTTCTAATTAATATATTAATCCATTAACATATTAATAAATCATTTATATATATATATATATATATATATATTAATTTATTAATCTTATAAATTAATATCTCTCCTTTCATAATTTCCTTGTCCAGTTGCTAGGTTGAGGGCAACCCAAAAGGACTGTGCTGCTATCAATTCAAGTACATACCAATTATAGTTATGGGCTTAGACACCTAATCCAACAGTCTCCCACTTGGATAAGTCTGTAACTATAACTGCTAGTATGCCTTCTAAATTTGACCAGCAAATTGTAGCTTCCAAAAGCTGCTGCCGAACTCTGACCCAGTCAGTTACGTGTCCTAAGATAAGTGATCATATAACCCTTCGTTCTGCTTGATATCCCCAGACAAAAGACATGGAATGTAATCAATCTGTTTGTCCAGAATCTATGTTTCCCGATTCCTGATTTGTGATGATGTAGGACTTCTAATCGAACACATCAATTTAGTCCTGGCTGGGCCCAGCACATAAGTCAACACCAAATCATCGAGGGGCCCACAGATATCGCTTTTCCTGTTAGGGCAAAAGGAACGAATAAACGTTGACTCATATGCTTGTATCTTTTACTCATCAAATTATGCATGACAATACGTTTTATAACACCAAGTTACTGATGCGTTTTCGTATCACCAATGCACAACCGACTTGTAAATTACAACTCATATATCTTCGTTTCAAGATTATAAGATATTATCGTCTCAGTATTACTCGTGATGAATTCCATGAAGTAATACTCTGAGCGAGGGTTTATCCAATACTCAAATCTCAATTTCTGAGTACTCATGAACGTTGCAGCAATTCTATTGCCATGTCTATCCTTAGACAATCTGCAATCCAATTCATGACAGTCTTAATTCACTACTTACTTCCAAGAGTACGAGCGACTGTGGAGTTTGAATAATCTCATTATTCAGGAAGTAAAACATGCAAAAATGAAACACAATAATAAACAATCGACAAAAGGTAGTAGCCAAACTTATAAATAATACTTTATTATTTAATCACCAAAAATCAATTACATTTACTTTGTTACAAGTTTCAAAAACTAATCTAACTACTAAAACTAATATCATCTTTCAGTCCTATGCTCCGAGCATGCTGAATATGCTTAGCCCTACTCAGACCCTTTGTGAGAGGATCTGCTGGGTTATCTTCAGATGACACCCTCTTTACTATAAGATGGCCTTCTTCTACTCTATGTCTGATGAAATGGTACTTTCTGTCGATATGTCTGGTCTTACCATGATCTCTCGGTTCCTTTGTCAAGGCAACCGCTCCTTCATTATCGCAGAACAGTTCCATAGGCTCCTGGATGGTTGGAACAACTCCGAGATCCCCGATGAAGTTCCTCAACCAAGCTGCTTCTTTCGACGCTTCACTTGCTGCTATGTACTCTGATTCACAAGTAGAATCAGCCACCGTATTTTGCTTGGAACTCTTCCAAGTAACTGCTCCTCCATTCAGTAAAAACACCCAGCCTGACTGAGAACGGAAGTTATCTCTATCCGTCTGAAAGCTGGCATCACTATAACCATCTACTCTCAAAGTATCACTGCCACCAAGCACAAGGACCCAGTCCTTTGTCCTTCGCAAATACTTGAGTATATTCTTAACTGCTACCCAATGAGCTCTACCTGGGTTTCCCTGATAGCGACTGACCATGCTCAAAGCAAATGCCACATCAGGGCGAGTACATGTCATAGCGTACATGATCGATCCGACAGCGGAAGCATAAGGTACATGACTCATGTCATCTATTTCAACATCTGTACTCGGGCATTGAGTCTTACTCAATTTGGTATTGCTCTGGATAGGTAGCTCTCCCTTCTTGGAGTTTTCCATACTAAACCTCTTTAGTACCTTATCCAAGTATGTGCTCTGACTAAGTCCAATTAGTCTCTTCTTTCTATCTCTCAATATTCTAATCCCAAGAATATAGGCAGCTTCTCCAAGGTCTTTCATGGCAAAACACTTTCCAAGCCAAGACTTAACTTCTTTCAAGGTTGGAACATCGTTACCAATGAGTAATATGTCATCGACATACAACACCAGAAAAGTTACTATACTCCCACTAGCCTTGATATACACACAGAACTCATCTTCACTTCTAGAGAAACCAAACTCTTTGACTTTCTCATGGAAGCAAAGATTCCAACTGCGAGATGCTTGTTTCAATCCATAAATGGATTTCTCAAGCTTGCACACTCTATTGGGGAACTTTGCATCAACAAAACCCTCTGGCTGACTCATGTAAACATCTTCAGCCAACTTCCCATTAAGGAAAGCAGTTTTGACATCCATCTGCCAGATTTCATAATCATGGAAGGCAGCTATGGCGAGCAATATCCTAATAGATTTAATCTTAGCTACTGGTGAGAAGGTCTCATCATAGTCAACCCCTGGGGTTTGAGTGAAACCTTTTGCAACCAGTCGAGCTTTGAATGTGTGCACATTCCCATCCATGTCTGTCTTCTTCTTGAAGATCCATTTGCACCCAACTGTCTTGCGACCTGGTGCACTATCAACCAAATTCCAAACTTGGTTGTCATACATGGACTTAATCTCGCTGTCCATTGCCTCTTTCCACTTGGAAGCCTCTGGGCCTGCCATTGCTTCCTTATAAGTGACTGGTTCATCTAAGTTTACCAGTGTTCTGTCACTTATGAATGTGTCACCATCTGAAGTAATATGAAAACCATACAACTCAGGTGGCACACTCACCCTAGTGGATCTTCTAAGAGGTAATGAGTTATCAATTGGTTCAACAGGAACTGTTTCCTCTGGTTGAGTGCTAGTGTCATCTAAGGTTCCTTCATTGGCTGACTCTTGAATTTCTTCAAGGTCAATAGTGCTCCCACTGTCCTCTTTGAATATGAGCTCTCTTTCAAGAAAGACTCCTCTTCGTGCTACAAAGACCACGTTCTCACTAGGCCTGTAGAACAAATATCCAAAGGACTGCTTTGGGTAACCAATGAAAACACATTTCTCACTTCTAGCTGCTAGCTTGTCGTGAGTCTCTCGTCTTACGAAAGCTTCACAACCCCAGACTTTAATATGTGCTAACGAGGGAACTTTCCCTGTCCACATTTCATGAGGTGTTTTGGCAACCTTCTTTGTAGGGACAAGATTGAGGATGTGGGCGGCTGTCTCTAAGGCATACCCCCAGAAGTGAATAGGAAGCGAAGCCCGACTCATCATAGAACGAACCATGTCTAACAAGGTTCGATTGCGCCTCTCAGCTACACCATTTAATTGTGGTGTCCTAGGAGGAGTCAATTGTGAGACTATCCCACATTCTTTCAGATAGTCGTTGAACTCGATACTAAGATACTCCCCGCCTCTATCGGATCTAAGTATCTTTATCTTTCTGCCCAATTGATTTTCGACTTCATGCTTAAACTCTTTGAACTTTTCAAAAGTTTCTGACTTATGCTTGATCAAGTAGATATATCCATATCTGCTATAATCGTCAGTGAAAGTCACATAGAATCGATTAGCATCTCTTGTAGTTGATCTGAAGGGCCCACACACATCTGTGTGTATGAGATCCAACAGACCTTCACCTCTTTCACAAGACCCTGTGAATGGTGATTTTGTCATCTTTCCCAAAAGACAAGATTCACACATATCATCTGACTTTAGGTCAAATGATTCCAACACTCCATCCTTTTGGAGTTGGGCTATGCGTTTCTTGTTAATGTGTCCAAGACGACAATGCCACAAGCATGCCTTGTCTACACTATTAGACAAGTCAATATTAAGTACACTATTTCCTAGGCTATCAACACAAGTCACTGTTTCATACACACCATTACAAGGCAAAGCTTCAAACATAAAAACACCATTCTTATAAACAGAAATTGAACCATTCAAATCATTAAAAGAATATGTAAAACCTTGTCTGAACAATGCATGAAATGAAATAATGTTTCTCGTCATCTCAGACGAATAGCAACAATTTATTAAATCTAATCTAACATCATTACTAAGCAGAAGCTGATAAACTCCGATCTTGGTTACTGGTGAAGACTTTCTGTTTCCCATGATCAGGTTTATCCTTCCTCGCTCTATCTCCTCACTTTCCTTTAGACCCTGCAAATCAGAACAGATATGAAAACCATATCCTGTGTCAAGGACCCATGAACGAGAAGATAATGAGTTATTAGCAGAAATAGTGTAAATACCTGCCGAAGATGGCTTCACTTTGCCATCCTTGATATCTTGCAGATATTGTGGGCAAGATCTCTTCCAATGCCCTTTTTGGTTGCAGTAAAAGCAAACTGCCTCTTTTGGATCAGAAACATGGGGAGTTGAACCATTGGTCTTAGCCTTTGGGCCATTACTAGATGACCCAGCTTGAGCCTTGCTCTTCCAGTTTTGCTTGGGAGGACCTTTCCTCTTTTTCCCCTTTCCCTGTCCAATAGCCAAAACAGGGGCACTCGTAGGTGTGGAGGGTATACTTTTACCCTTCATCCCTGCCTCAGCTGTCTGCAACAAGTTGTGCAATTGGGCCAAGGTCTGCTCAGTATTGTTCAAATGGTAAGTTAGAATAAACTGACCATAACATTCAGGAAGTGAGTTCAAGACCATGTCAATGGCCAATTCCTCATCAAAGTGAATATTGAGCTTGACCAAACGCTCTATGTAGCGTTGCATTCTTTGCACATGTGACACAACTGACTCCCCATCTTTCATCTTGCAAGCCATGAGTGACTTGACTACTTCGAACTTTTCTTGACGAGCTCGCTTATGGTACTTTTCCATAAGGTCCTTGTTCATCTCGAAAGGCCAGTAGTCCTCATAGTACCTCTGCAGTTCTGGGGACATAGTTGCCACCATGATGCATGCCACTTTGGTAGCATCATCGTAATGTTTCTTGTAGGCAGCAAGATCTTCAGGAGTAGCTTCATTCTCATCAAGCTCTTTGAGCTCCTTTTCAAGAACATATTCTTTGTTCTCGAAACGAAGAGCCATCTTGATGTTGCGCATCCAATCGTTATAGTTTGAGCCATCCATAACGACTTTGGAGCAAATATTGAGCAAAGAGAAGTTTTGGTTGGAGGAGGACGAAGCAGAAGTGTTTCCAGGAGTAGACATCTGAAAAGAAAGAAAGTTTTAGTTAGATTTCAAGATACCTTAATAAAATAACCCAAAGATATAATATCAAGGTTAGGATCCAACTATGAAGATTCACAACTCAGAAATGGGATGCCGAGATCCAAGTGCAAATTTCATAAAGGTAGGTGAATGACGATTCACCAATTCCACCATTAGACGAAACAAACGAAGTGAAATTCCTAATTCTTTTGAGATACATTGACACTATTCAATGGCATGTTTTAATCTCAGATTATGCTCTTCTATTTGTGACTGGGATGCCGAGGATCACAAACAAGATGTAAATAACCATGCAAATGTGCTTGGTAACCTCATTGTCTTTATCATTAACTATTGATGTGCTGGTAAACCACACACGCTCCATCAAAATGACAATTATGAGATACCCATTACTACTCTTTATTAGTGCCTTTTAGTGTGCTGGTTAACCACACACGCTCCACTAACGACCAATAAAGCATAATGTGCAATTTCATGGATTAGCATACTTTTCACATTTTTCCTAAAGTAACTAGAGTTGGGATTTTTGAAAATAATGTTCTAGTACTTTTAATATCATTATACTTTTAATGAGAAGTAGTTGTCCTATCAAATCCGTTCTGCTAACGACCCTCCACTAATCAAGGAAGCGGTGGGTGAGAGTGGACACCCATTCAACTACCATTTTATAGGCAGTTTCCTTATACCCCCCTTATAGATTAGCTTCGTGAATGAGGCATACTAACGATTTGACTGACCATATTCTTATACATATATAATATTAAACTTTTAATTATAATATATATAAGGTGTGTTTTAAAACATTTTAAAACTTCAAGGGTTTATAAATTTCGAAATTTAAGCTATTAAATTTAAATTTAAATAAACCAATTAACTAGATTTAATATTTATCTTTTAATTAACTATTAATCAAATTATTAAATCTTGTAAGGATTATCTAATTAAATTAATCCATTAATTTAATCCTAATCCTTATCCCTCTAAATTTCGAAAAATAGGGTAAGGATAATTATCCAATTAATCTAATTAAGTAACAATTATCCAAAAACAAGAAACCCTAAAACTTCTAAGCAAATTTCGAAATTTACAAGGGAGGAGGCTAGGGTTTTCAAAACCCTAACCCTAATTTCGATTAGGGTTCTTTGGAGGCTAGGGTTTTCGAAAAAACCCTTTGATCCAAAACCCTAGAAATCGAAAATTTGGCCTTTAGGGTTTAATAGCTGTAAACCCTAATTTGCAATTCAACAATTGTAGCAATTCAATTTAAAAACAACAATGGCTCTGATACCACTGATGGGTTTTAGGTAAAACAAATAAACTAGAAAAACAATTCCTAAGTTCACATGCAACCTACTTTGGATCTATGTTTTAACTATTGAACATACAACTTTGAATTGCAATACAAGAACCCTAGAGGAGAGAGGCTATTATCGAAAATAGTAAACTAGGGTTTAGGGTTTACATACCTTTCAATTGTTATAGCAAACAATTGATATTCCCTTGATCTTGATCTTGATCTTCTTGGAAGCTTCAGCACCACAAGTGTAATGCCTCTAATGGAATCACACCCAATGACTAGCAAGAAGGAAAGTAGAAGAAGAGAGAGGAGAGGGAGTATGCAATTTCGGCCAAGGTATTCTTCCAAAGAATCAGTCCCAAAAACATGAACCAGGAGGCTCCTTATATAGCTGAGGGATCTAGGGTTTAAGGGAAACCCTAGTTATCCTTTGCTTAGGGCCTAAGCAAACCCAAGGGCCTTATCCAAGCCCCTATGGACGAAATTATTAGGGTTTCCCCTAAAGATTTCGTCCACCCTCTTCCAAGGGGTTTCTAGAGCCTTCCACTCAACTATTAGATAATTGCAAACTAGTCCCTGCACCTTATAATTAATTCTTTTAACCCCAAAATCAATTCTGATTAATTTCTGGCTAACAATTAATTAAACATAATGATTTCTAATTAATATATTAATCCATTAACATATTAATAAATCATTTATATATATATATATATATATATATATTAATTTATTAATCTTATAAATTAATATCTCTCCTTTCATAATTTCCTTGTCCAGTTGCTAGGTTGAGGGCAACCCAAAAGGACTGTGCTGCTATCAATTCAAGTACATACCAATTATAGTTATGGGCTTAGACACCTAATCCAACATAAAGCACTTGATTCCACCCTTGAAACAAGCACCATATTGCAAGATCTTCAAGAGTTCACGGCCGTGAACCCTTCATTGGGCCGTGAACCCTTCATAAGATCATGGTTTGGCCGTGATCACTTCATCCATGGCCGTGAACACTTCAAGGAATCAAGGTTGGGCCGTGAACACATCATGTGTTCATTGGCCGTGAACCCTCCTAAGGCCGTGAACATCCCTTTGTTTGGCCGTGAACTCCTTTCATACAATCATATGTTATTCTAAGACTCCATTAAGAGTGTTTCCTAGCACCTAAGGTTGTTTACCTTACATGATTAGTTGTTATATACACTAATTATACACATATATGTGTCATTATATGCTTAATAGGATCCGTTTGTGCTCAAGACTTCACTTGGCATTCTTAGCATCCAATATCGATATTTCATTTGAATCACTCACTACAGGTGAGTTCATACCCCTGTATTTTCATAGTTTTTACTGTTTTAAGGGGGGGATACAAGTCTAACACAAGGATTTTGTGTTACAAACAAATGGTTTCAAAATATCTTATCAAAATGGATTGCAGTTATCATCAAATCAAATGGTTTCAAAAATTGTGTTAAAATGACATCAAGTCACCAAAAGTATTTCAAAATATTAAACTTTTTAAATGATTTTATAAATTTATATTTTCCCCAAAAAATCATATATATATATATATATATATATATATATATATATATATATATATATATACACATACATATATATATATATATATATATGTATATATATATATATATATATATATTTATTTATTTATTTCTTTTATATAAATAAGATTTAAAAGACTTAGGACTGATAACTCACTTTGGTTCTTTTTCCTTGTTTGGATGTGGGTTTATAGTATCGGTTATTTGTCCGAATGTCGTTTAAATTTTACTTATATATAATTATATATTTATATAGATATAAAAGTTATTTCATTCAGTTTAGATACCCTTTGTAACATGTTGAGCAAGGGGTTACATTCATGAACAATTAGTACCAAATTCAGAAAGTACATATAAATTATAATAGGTATAATTTATGTTTCATAGAACATTAATTCATGAGTCAAGTATACTAGAGTACACCGTTTTACAAAGAACAAGGGTTGCATTCAAAACAAATCAAGGGTATACATGTTTTCATATACATATTAAGAATACTAATTCAAGAGTATACAATCAATCATTATTTCATAATGATTGGGTTTTCACTTATATTATACACGTAACGTCTATATGTTTTTTATGAGTCAATTGATTCAGATTGTTTAGTTCATTTAAACAACATAGTTAAAGTCCTGACATTATAACCAGAATCTCAAGTCGGGGATCGAAACAATTGTGTATAGATCTATATTGGGATTGACAACCCCCCACTCAGACTGCTAGTTACAGCCAGGCATACACGCCTACGAGTGACAATTGTTATCAACAGTTTTAACGCCTTCATAGCGTTGTTTCAGGCCATCTAGTCTCAGTATGGTTATAATAACTCATTAAAAAGATATTAGAATACGTTAGTGTATAATTAACTAAACATAAGTACATTTCCAAAGTACTAGTTTACAAGATACAGTTTACAGTATTACATTACAGTTTAGAATAACAGCTGGTGGAACCAGGCACACTCACAGTTACAAGTTTTACATAAAGGAATATAAATACAGAACATTGGTTTACAAACAGAACGGTTTTATGAGATTAAAAATACTTTTCATATACAGCATAAAATATAGGATTTTCTGGAACAGTTTACATATTCAAGACACAGAAAACATACTTTCAAACATAAATACTTATGCACTCACTCAACTTTATGTTGATACTCTCTTTTCAAATTACTTGTATTCTCAGGGAATCAGTAGACAGGTACTCCCCGAGCTTTTGAGAAGATGGAGCTATTTTGAGTCATGTATTCTTCTTTTGTATAACTATTTTGGTTTCAATATACAGTGATTGAACACATGTAAATACTTCTTTTTAAATACAATGGTTGTTTGTACTTTGATTACTATGATGCATGTGTTGTGATACTACAAATGAAGTCATCCACCCCCGGACGTTTCCGCCGTCTGGTTTGGGGGTGTGACAGGTTGGTGCAGATTCTTATCAAGGAAAAACACTTCATATAATTGGTCTTAGTTGGTCTTTGTCTTAAAGACATCACAACTACCAATTCTAAATGTGTTATAAACCTACTTAAGATATGTCACTCAAGGAACAATCTTGGAGTATGACTTTAAGACTTGATTTTGGAACGAAGTATGACTCATCCTTTTGATTTTAACCATTTTAACAATTCCCGATACCTCTCCTTAGTCATATAAATGTACTAAGGTATCCTTAGAGGATCAATTGAGACATGGTTCCATAATCATAAGGATGATCATAAAACATGATACTAAAGTACTCTCCTTTCCTTTCAGATTGGAGAAACTTTTATCTTTATGCCTAATTGATTCTTCTTATTCGTTTTGCTATACATTGAAACTTTTTCAATGATTCAGAATTATACTTAATCTTGTAAGCATAATCATATTCACTCAACTTTTAGTAAATCATGGCGAATAGTCTTATTGTTCTATGTGGTGGACCTGACCAGTGCACAACCAAGTGTACCCGATCCCCTAGTCTTTCACTTGACTCACATATACATGTGAACAAGGAATTAGTCTTAATTTCCTAAAGACGAAGGTTCTCATACAATACTGTTGGATTCGGTGTCTAAGCCCATAACTATGATTGGTATGTACTTGACCCGATATAAGCATGGTCCATTTGGGTTGCAACTCTCTGGAACAATTTGATAGGATGGATATTTGACAAAGAGGTTATTGTGATTTATTAATATATTATAAGTATAATATATTAATTGAGAAATCATATAATTTAATTAGTATTGATCAAGAATTAATTTGGAATTAATTTAGTGATCAAAAGAGACTAATTAAATTAACGGGGACTGATTATGTAAATCAGTGATACATATGGTTTGGTCTATTGATCCATGATGGACTAAGTTTATGTGAGAGTCCATGTTTGTTATGGATCATAAGCCTAAGTGTATGGATTAGGGTTTACAAATGACCCTTGGAATTCTACACTATATATATGTAGCCCCTAAGCCAAAAATTGTACACTAGTGATTCTAAGAAGCTCTAGACGATTTTTATGTCTCCAAACCTCTCTCAAGTTCCTCCTTTTGTTCTTGGTTAGTTGTAAGACATTTGAGGCATCACACTTGAGGTGCTAGGCTCTTGAAAGGCCAAAACTCTACAAGCTACAACAAGAGGTAATCTTCTAACTAGTATTTTATGATTCAAATATCAATATTGTATGCTAGTTGTATGCTTCATGCTTTGGATAAGTTTTGTTGCATGTATGACTAGAGAAAACTTAGATCCAAATCTATTAGGGTTGTATGTGCACCATAGGAGTGTTATAGTACCTAAAATCCAACAGTAGTATCAGCATCATGGGTGTTTTGTTATATAGATGCATAGATTAATTGTTCAAAGTTGAAAAAGTTGAAAATTTTCATTCTGACTGAAGGACTCGACGAGTCCATACATGAACTCGACGAGTCCATGTTCATCAGTGATGAACTCGACGAGTCTATTATCCGACTCGACGAGTTAGATCACATGTTTGTAGTTTTTCGGGTTTTTTTGGACACAATTGGATTAGGATCATTACCACAAACTATTTTGTATCATAAAATCTGTTTTTTCTGATATGGTAGTGATTATCCTGATCTAATTAAAAGATAAATTGTCAAATTATAGAATAATTAATAGATTATATGATAAACTAATTATTAGTGTGATTTGATTTTAAATTATCTTACTACAAGAGTTGTATTATGATCAAATTAGTAAAAGATAAAATGGTTATTTTATAAGTTTAAAATTTGATCTAAATGTTGTTTTAAGGAGTTAAAAAACTTGTCATCAAGTTTTGGAACTCAAAAGTTTTTTTTAGGAGTTACAAAATTTGTCATCAAATTTGGAACTCAAAAGGTTTTGAAGAGTTTCATAACTTGTCCTCAAGTTATGGAACATGAAAAGCCACATTCATAAAAAACATTAACTCCATAAGTTATGGAATCCAAAAGTTTCAAGAGTTACAAAACTTGCCCTCAAGTTTTGGAATTTGAAAATGTCTTTTTTATGAAACATTGAATTCTAAAACTCTTGGGTTCATAACTTAAAAAAATCAATTAAATGGTTTTAATTTTAAATTTAGTATTTGGAACCTTGATGTTTTTGTTGAATAGTTCAAATTAACTCTTATGGACTTTATTAATAGTTAATTAAATGTTTAATTAAAAGAGTATTATTAAATCCATAATCATATTGTTTAAGTTTAATTAAATTAAGAGTATAACTTATCAATAGATTAAACCATCAAGTATTTTAAAAGTTTAAAATACACCCTTATACTATATAAAATTAAAATTTTAATATATTATATAGAGTGGAGTGGACAAAATTTATGGGGAAGCCCATAAGATTTTGTCCAAGGGATCTAAGGAAGGAGTCCATGGGCTGCTTGTTGCCTAAGTTAGGTATTAAGGTTTCCACCTGAAAACCCTAGCAACCACAGCTATATAAAGGACCCCATACAAGGGGATTTTCGTCCAAGCCTTAAGAAACCATAGATTGGTCGAAATCTCCTCTCTCATACCTCATCCTTTGCATTGAGTGTTTGTGACTCCATTAGAGGTGCAACACTTGGGGCACTAAGCTTTCAGAGGTCAAGGATATTCAAGGTGTTCTTGTTGTTACTTCATAACAAGAAAGGAAAGATCTAAAACCCTAATTTTATGTCAATTTCGAAATTGGTATGCTAGTTCTTAGGGTTTATGCTTTGGATGATTGTTTGCATGATAACTAGAGAAAAACCTAGATCCAAAGTATTAGGGTTGCATGTACACCATAGGATTGATGTAATGCTCAAAACCCAACACAATCATTATTCGACAGTCTATGTGATCCTATTTTGTGTACAACTTGCATGCATAAGGAAACCAGGGGTGTTGATTGAGGTTCTCAGTATTACAGGATGGATGAGTTGAGAATTCCTAGGAGAATCTAGTACATGTCATAGTGGGATATGTATGCTATTTAGCATAGGGTTGGTGCGTATAGATTTAGTGTGGCGACTTAGATGGTTTGGGATGGTTCTTGAGGAAAGTGAAGATAGGTGTGGAATGTAGTATTAGGCTCGTACTACTAAAAGCACAAGTTTTGTATTTAAGACAAAAACGGTCTTGGAAATTCTAAGGGTCTTGTAGAGAGGGACTTTTCCCCGATATTTTGCTAATCGTTTGTATGTTTGTATTTCATTCTGTTTTGATCATGGTGTCTACTCGAGGAGGAGCTTCAAGATCTGGTTCGAGCGCTAGTGTCGAACCCATTTATGAGTAGTTGTGTGAGTTTATCACTTCTGAGATCACTCGCGGTATCATAAAGGCCACCCCTGTGATTTTTGGTACCATCAAGGAGGGGATTGTGGAGCTTCTGGATGAGCGACTCAAGGCCCTTCGGACCGAGATCGATTCGGGAAAGTTAGGATCTCGAACTCCTTCGTTTCGGGAGCTCAAGGTCTGTGGAGCTCCAGAGTTCTTTGGGGCCAAGGAACCCATTTCCGGCCACCAATGGATCGTTGCATGGAGAATGCTCAGTGAACGAGCTTCTGCATCAAGGGGAAAGGTGGGATTTGCCTCCTGTTTTCTGAGAGATTGAGGTCGTGCTGGTGAGAGGAGGTCGGTTGAGCTGTGGGGAATGAGGCGATGGGGGCCATGTCATGGGGTGAGTTTGTGTCGATATTTCACGAGGAGTTTGCCTTAGCAATTGAGGTGCAGTAGCTGGTGAAGGAGTTTCAGACCTTCATCAAACTACTGAGACCGTGGCAGAGATCACCACCAAGTTCCGTGAGAGGGCCATGTTGGTTTTGCAGTACGCTGTGGATGAGGAGATAAAGAAGACGGGGTATCATGATATGTTAAAGGATGAGATCATAGAGTTTGTGAGCTATTCAGGGTGCAAGAACCTGAATGCTATGATTGCAAGGGCCCGGAAACGGGAGATCGAGCTGGAGCTTCGGACGAAGCGTAAGCCAAAGTAGGTGAAAACAGTAGTGGATCAGGCTAAGAAGCCCAAGACTTCTGATTCACACACCAGAGGCCAACAGGGTCAGAACCATTGTAGAAAATGCGGCAAGCCGCACGGTAGGGCATGTCGAGGTATGGGTTCAGCTTGTTTCAGATCTGGTCATACGGGTCATACGAGTAGGGATTGCCCCCGGGGTGTATTGATTTGCTTTCATTGCAATCAGACCGTCCATAAAAAGGCCGATTTTCTGAGATTGATAGGAGGGGCAGTGGTGACGCCTGCACCAGCCACCTTGAGGATTACCGATGGTCGCCAGGGCAAGGAAGAGACACATGTGGTGAAGAGCAAGACATTCCAACTGACTACCGATGAGGCTCATGCAACACCAAATGTGATTACTGGTACATGACTTTATCATATCTTTTATTGCTTTCTTTATTTATGCTCATGTTATATCTGATTTTATATAGGGACTTTCTTAGTCAATGGTATGTTTGCCCATGTTCTATTTGATTCGGGCGATACCTGATCCTTTGTATCTCTTGCGCTTAGCAAGAAGTTTAGTAATGCTCCTGGGACTATGGATTATCCGTTAGAGGTTGAGATTGCTGATGATCGTTCAATGAGTGCTTCGAGGGTACATCGTGGGTGTGTCCTGAATCTGTTCAGTGAGAGATATTCTATTAACTCGATGCTGATTCCTCTACGAGGGTTGAAGGTTATCATCTGGATGGATTGGTTGGGTCCTAATGGGGCCATGATTGACTGTAAGCGTCAGCTGGTGAGAGTTTGAACCCCAAGTGGGGGAGAACTGGTTATTCCTAGCGAGAGTACTTCGCATGGGCTGACTCTCTGTTCAGCTGCGAGATCCAGGAGATATCTTCAGTAGGGTTGTTCTGGGTTTCTAGATTATGTGGCAGATAGTCGGGTTGGGGGAATGACGGGGTTGAGTGAGGTGCCCTTCGTTCAGGATTTCCCCGATATGTTTCTTGAGGATTTGCCAAGAGTGCCTCCCGAGAGGCAGGTCGAGTTCCGGATTGATTTAATTCCTGGTGCGGCCCTAATAACCAAGGCACTATATCGCTTGGCACCACCGGAGATGCAGGAGTTGTCTACACAGCTTTAGGAGTTGCTAGACAATAAATTTATTTGGCCGGTAGCTCACCTTGGGGAGCACCGATCTTGTTCATGAAGAAGAAGGACGACTCACACATGATGTGCATTGACTATCAGGATTTGAATAAGCTAATGTTGAAGAACTGTTACCCACTTCCGAGGATTGTAGACTTATTTGATCAGCTTCAGGGTGCGTCTTAGTTTCCAAGAATAATTTGCGATTATGTTACCATCATATGAGGGTTAGGGACGATGATGTATAGAAGACGGCCTTCAGGACTCGTTATGGTCATTACGAGTTTGTGGTGATGCCATTCGGGCTCACCAATGTACCAACAGCATTCATGGATCTCATGAATCGGGTTTCAGACTGATGATGGGTCGGTCGGTGATAGTGTTTATAGATGATATTCTAGTCTTCTCCAAGACCAAGGAGCAGCACGAGGAACATTTGCGAGAGCTATTAGAGACCCTGAGGAGAGAGAGGCTATATGCCAAATTCTCTAAATGTGAGTTTTGGTTGCGCAAGGTGTAGTTCTTGGGGCACATCGTCAACCAAAAGGGTATATTGGTCGATCCGGCCAAGATCGAGGCTGTGATGCGATGAGAGGTTCCGAGAACCCCATTTGAGATTCTGAGCTTCCTAGGTCTCGCAGGGTATTATCGGAGATTTATCTAGGATTTCTCCAAGATTTCTACCTTTCGATGGGGGCCTGATCAATAGTTGGCTTTTGAGACTCTGAGGCAGAGATTATGCAAGGCCCTGATTCTCACACTTCCCGAGGTCATGTGTGATTTCGTGTTTTATTGTGACGTGTCTATCTCAGGTTTGGGAGTTGTCCTCGTGCAGAGAGGACATGTGATTGCTTATGCTTCGAGGCAGCTGAAGCCTCATGAGGCGAATTATCCTACGCATGATTTGGAGTTGGGGGTCGTGGTGTTTTCCCTAAAGATATGGAGGCATTATTTGTATGGGGTCAAGTGTAATATATACACTGACCACAAGAGCTTGAGGTATCTGATGGATCAACCGAACTTGAATATTAGACAGTGGAGGTGGTTGGATGCGGTAAAGGATTATGATTGTGAGATCATGTACCACCCTGGAAAGGCTAATGTTGTGGCATATGCCCTACTCTATAAGGAAGTGAGCGCTCCTATCGGGGATTTATGTCTGAGTTTGGTTATTATTTCGCCTCTGATGGATATGATCGAGAGGGCTTAGGTGGAAGGATTAAAAAAAGTAAAATTGGAAGGCAGAGTGGATCAGGGGATAGATTCCTTTATTTTTCAAAGATGGTCGGGGCTTGTTGAATTAGCGTGGCAGAGTTTGGGTTCCGACTACTGGTGGGATGAGGCAGACAGTGTTAGAAGAGGCTCATAAGTCGAAGTTTTCGATCCACCAAGGGGACACGAAGATGTATAGGGATCTGAAGTTAAGTTATTGGTGACCCTGTATGGAAAAGGAGATAGCATGGTTTGTAGAGCGGTGTCTGACTTGACGGAAAGACAAGGCCGAACATCAGAGACCCCACGACAAGATTCAATCGTTACCCGTTCCCATGTGGAAATGGGAGGAGATCACCATGGATTTTATCACAAAGCTGCCAAGGACGGCGCATGGAGTTGATTCGATCTGGTTCATTGTTGATAGATTAACCAAGAGTGCACACTTCATACCAATTGCCGAGAATATATCTGCTGAGAAGCTAGCTGACATTTACATACGGGAGGTGGTGGTTCGACACGGGGTGCCAGTTTTGGTGATTTTGGACCAAGATGTCCGTTTCACCTCCAGGTTTTGGAGGAAGTGTCATGAGGAGTTAGGTACTCAACTGCACTTCAGTACAACATACCACCCCCATACTGATGGGCAGAGTGAACGGATGATTCAGACGCTCGAAGATATGCTCCAGGCGTACATGTTAGATTTTTTGAGGGAGTTGGGATACTTATCTTCCACTGGTAGAATTCTCCTACAACACCAGTTATCATGCCAGTATTGATCGAACACCGTTCGACATGTTGTATGGAAGGAGGTGTACAACCACGTTTTGTTGGGGCGAGTTCGAGCATTGGGTCATGGGGAGTACTAAGGTGGTGATCAAGTGCACTGAGTTGATTCAGCAAGTGCGCGACGGGTCACAAGTCGCGTAGAGCCGACAAAAGAGTTATGCAGATCGTCGACGTTCGGACCTCGAGTTTCAGGTGGGGGACTCTATGCTTTTGAAGGTGTCACCTTGGAAAAGTGTCATCCAGTTTCGAAAGCGGGGCAAGCTGGGCCTCCGGTTTGTTGGTCCTTTTAGGATTACCGCCCGGGTGGGAAAGGTTGCATATCGACTTGATTTGTCTGATAAGCTCAGTCAGATCCACACCACCTTCCATGTCTCTCAGTTGCGGAAGTGTGTAGTCGATGATTCTGCGGTGATTCATTTGGATGATATTCAAGTCGATGAGCGCCTGAATTATGTTGAGAGGCCGATTGTGATTCTTGACAGGAAGACTAAGGCTTTGCACAACAAAATGGTGAACCCGGTGAAGGTGCAATGGTAGCACTAGAAAGGCTCTGAATAGACGTGGGAGCCCGAGGATGAGATGAGGGAGCACTACCCAGACTTGTTTGCATCTACAGACTCCGAGAACGATGTAACACCCATAAAATTGAGCCAATTTAAAACATTTTAATTCGTTCAAAAACCATTAAGTATCTCGTTTTCAAAATGTTTAAACATCAGAGTATCCCCCAGAACCATATTACATAAATCATAAAACATGAGGAACGGTACGATCACGCCTTCTCCTTGCCACGATCTCCTGAAGTACCTGAAACAATACACTGAACAATAAGCCCGAAAGCTTAGTGAGTCACCCCCAAAATACCAACCACACATAAACATACTCGTAACATATCACAAATAGAACAGCCATGCACATCGGGTCTACTGTGTGACTGGTCCGCCCGCACCGGGCCTTCAGTCCACCTGGTCCACCCTCCGAGTCTAGCCATGTACATCGAGTCTACAGTGTGATTGGTCCGCCCGCACCGGGCCTTCAATCCACCTGGTCCTCCCTCTGAGTCTACAGTATGACTGGTCCGCCCACACCGGGCCTTCAGTCGGCCTGGTCCACTCTCCGAGCCTCGGCACGTCTGGTCCGCCCTCTTGGGGCCTTCAGCCTATCCGGATCGCTCGTTGGGCCTTCGGTCTATCCGGTCCGCCCTGGGTATGTTGGCCTACAGCACAAAGCAGGACCCGCCTCAACCCAACCCCAGTCAAACAACCATGTGCACATAAAACAATTAATCACATAAAAAATCCTTAACCAGACAAACAGTCTAATGGATCACATAGCATATCAACATCCTAACCAGGATTCCGACCTAACCGGTCACTAGCATAACATTACCCTATATACCGGGTACCGACCTTAACCAGGTCACTAACATAACATTACCCTATATACCGGGTACCGACCTTAACCAGGTCACTAACATAACACCACCCTAAATACCAGGATGCAAATCTAGCAAAGCAATAACATAACAAACAATACCCGGATTTCCATCCAATAAAGGGTCGGCCTTGGTGCCGTAGACCCTGTCGATATAGTGAGGATAACTCACCTGCAATTGCCGACTGAAGAGATACGACCAAGCTGCTCCGACCACCGACACGAACTTCACCACAGCACACTACCAAAGAACCAATACCGAAACTACCAAAATACCCTTGGAAGTCAAACTGGTCAACTCTTTGTCAAAGTCAAAGTCCTCAGTCAAAGTCAACCTTCCTGGTTGACTCTACTCGCCGAGTCAACGCGTCGACTCGTCGAGTTCTCATACTCAGAAAACTCCCATAACACGACTCAACTCGCCGAGTCGCCCCAAGACTCGTCGAGTTCAACGATCTCGGAATCCCATCCTGTCCAACTCACTGAGTCGCCAACCGACTCACTAATCCAAAGCTTTAACCACAAGAGGTTGGGTTCTGCGACCAGACTCGCCGAGTCCAAGAACAGACTCGCCGAGTCCAAGGCAATCTTCAACAGACTCGCCGAGTTGTTCTTCCAACTCGCCGAGTCCATGCACATGTTCATACAACTCGTCGAGTACACCTATGTGACTCGCCGAGTCTCTTCAGTTCTCAATCCATACAGAGGCTTTTCGAGCCATGCAGGGGCTCCAATCCATAGATCCACTCTTCTACAGCCTAACCCTCACATAAAGTTACAAACTTTACGTGAAACCAAGGAGATATAAGCCCAAAACACTCTAGGGCTAGGGTTTATGACAAAGGGGCTTCACCAATAACTCTTGGACAGGAGCTTTATGACATTAAGGACCATCACAAGCCTAGATCTGAAGTAGCAACCTCAGATCTAAGCCTCTAACTCGAAATAGCTCACAATCATACCAAAAAATGCCCTAAATCTCAAATGATAATAGATCTAGATACAAAAGAACCCAGGCAACAGATTAATACCTCCAATATATGCTCCAACTCAAGTAGATCCCGGATCCACACTACTCCTTTGCAGCAAGTCTCTTGATCTTCAAGCCCCTTTCCAAGATTTTCTCCTCCAAGGCTCTATTCTCTCTATTAATGGAGACTCACTCGAATCTAGGGTTTTCTGGAACTCTCTGGGGGGGGAGGGGAATAGGAGGCTGGGAGAAGGACATAAAGTCCTTTAAATAGGGTGCAACCCTCGGGATTAGGGTTTTCTCATTCCAGCACCAACTCGTCGACTACGTCTTCCGACTCGGCGAGTTGGCCACTTAACCCGCGATCAATCCCGCTCCGACTCGACGAGTAGCATACCTACTCGTCGAGTAGCTTCCTTAATTTACACTTAGCACCCTCCAACTTCTTGCTTCCGAACTTGGGATGTTACAATTCTCCCCTACTTAAATTAGGCTTCGTCCTCGAAGCCTGCGGCAACACAAACTTCCGGATGACACTCCCACAATGAATCCACTGATCTCAAATCGACCCAGATTCCTTCAAACATAGTTATCGAATCCCTAAAATCCATCTCTTCCCTTGCAGGGTACCGATCAACTGCTTCAAGCCGGCCACCGGCTTCTTTTCTCTGATGACAACACTCATCAACTAAGTGCCACCTGAAGACACTACCTTACTTCCGTCTTACGCATTCATTCGCCACCTGCGAAACTGGATACCATTATAAACCACCGGGTCCTGACCCGGTACCAATCTGCTATCCCTTTCCCAAACTGGCGCTACTTCTATTAAATTGCACTGATGGGAACTCATCCCGACTCCTCCCTGAGTCAAGTCTAATACCGCGCTAACATGATAATACATTCCACAGCTTCCGAGAAACTCTCATGAACACCCATCTATAACGCATAAACACCCATACCTGGCCCATCAGTCTCGTGCTGGAATTCCAGGTACATCTGCGACGGGTCCAGCAATCCCTCAGATGGAACACCACCGTATACATAACTCATGACTACATCCATACTTGGATCCCAAGGATCTACCCTTGCATCACTTTCGAACTCCTCTGATTTGACATCAGCGCTAACCGTTCCACAACCTCAACGAACATCCAACCCGGATGTGCTTCCATACAACTGGTACAATCCCAGTGCTTATTACCAAGCACTTTCGATCATCCATTTACTCCACTGCCTTCCTTTCAGAGGACCCAAACTCCTTCCGGAGCCACATACCTTCCCTTTCCAGGAAGTCTACTCAACAACCCTTACCGCAGCTATAAGTGCCACAGAGCTAAACTCCACTCTACACTATCCATGTAGAGCAACTGCTATTCTCGAACTCCCATATACTTCGAATCCGATCACATAACTAACGAGGCCCATGCACGACCTCCAACCAACTTCATCATCATGATCAATACTTTGGGCCAGACCATATCGATTACTATTGCATGGCGACACAGTTACTCATTCTCCGCATACAGATCTACTAACACATACAGAGTCTTTAGCATGACTGGACCGCCTTACCAGGCCTTCAGCCTATCTGGACCACTCTCAGAACCTTCAGCATGTCTGGACCGCCCTCCTGGGCCTTCAGCCTGTCTGGACCATTCCCCGAGCCTTCGGTCTGACTGGTACGCCTTCTGGCCTTCAGTCTATCCGGACCGCTCAAAACTGTCGTACGTCACTCTGAACCATCCTTCCCGGGAATCTCTCCCATGCAGTCTGTTCTAGCCCTCTTGGGGTTCCGAACTCCAGTTCCGTTCCCAGAATCCTTTCCATGGCCTAACCCAGGCCTCACATCGACCAACTACCTCACCTGAAACCATGGTCTGTTCCCTGCCCCACTTGTCTATCACTTGCTCTAATCATGCCACACTCTCGGCTAACAACACTGATAAATCTAAGCAACTAACCAACCCTGGATACTTGCTGTTTTATCAGAGAATTTTCCAATTCTCCCCACTTAGTGTACCAACTACTAACTTCCGCTGACAAACCGGCATAACTCGATTGACCTTACTTGATAAAGTTCCCCCTCTTTTCCCGAAACTAAATCCCTCCGGAGTGAGCAATCTCTGCAGAACACTCTCCTGACATCGCACATCCCGAACTCCAAGAAAGTTCGAATCCCAACTGAACACTTCTTGCATCGCAGTTGCTATTCCTAGCAACGAGGTCGTATATCCAATCTTCCGATCACCTATCCTCTTGGATGCTAACCGACTACAACCCCTAACTACTAAGATCCTCAATCATACCATGATTCATGCAAAAAGGTGAACAGATTTATAATACCACATAATCAACAAGATAACAAGATATCAAAATGGAAACATACCTGCAGATGCATCTGGCTCTGCCCTGACCTCTTCTGCTGTAAGCTGGAATGCGCGTCCCTGAGCCCTCGGAGGCTCCGCTCCACCCTGACCCTCGCCAGTAATCCTCAAAGTGGCCGGTGCTGGAGCCTGCACCGATCTTGCAGCAAACTGTGGGCAGTTGGCCCTCAAGTGTCCAACCTGATGGCAGTGATAACAAATCCTCATATCCTGCACCGGGGCCGACTGACGGCAATCCCTCGCGTAATGCCCCTCTCTCCCGCACTTGCGACACGCACCACCGGATCTGCAAACTCCGGCATGACCCTTCCCACACTTCTCACAAGTGTGGCTGCTCTGACCTCCAACCCTAGATTCAACGGTTTTGGACCGTTTCGGCGCCGGCTGCGACTGCACCGGGGCCTGCCTCTGCTCTCGCAACTGCAACTCAATCTCCAACTCGCGCCGCCTGGTGGCCTCCTGCAACTCCAACAAGGTATCACATCTCTGTGTGGACACAAACTGTCGGATATCCCTCTTGAGCATACTCAGATATCGGGACATCTGAGCCTACTCCGAAGCAAACTCCGGGCAAAACATCGCCCTCTCAGTAAACATCCTGGTGATCTCCGTCACCGACTCTGAATCCTGCTTCAGCTCCAGGAACTCCTGAGCCAACCTCTCTCTCTCAACCTGCGGAACATAACGAGTACTGAACATCTCCTGGAACTGATCCCAAGTAACCGCATCACGCTGCGTATCAGAATAAGATCCCGTAGTAAACCTCCACCAATCCTTCGCCCCAAGCCTCAAAAGGTTCAGAGCACACCTCACCCTTTGATCCGTAGGGCATGAACACGTGAAGAAACAACCATCCACGTCTGACAACCATCTCATAGCAATGATAGGATCCTGAACTCCATCAAAGGTAGGGGGCTTCGTATTATCGAAGTCCCGATACTGAAAACCTCAACCGGTTCCTCCCCCTGCCGCTGCTACAGCCGCTGTAGCTTCCGCGGCAGCCGTCTCCGTAAGAGCTGCATAGCGCTCATCAAAGTACTCAACCATGGCGGTCTTGATCGACCCAAACATCTCTGGCAACTCAGCCCGGAACATGGCAGCAACCTCATCATGCAGGATCTCACGAATCCTGGCGTCCAACTCGTCCGTACTCATCTGACCAATGACCTCGGGTGGTACTGGTCCATCCTGACCACCCTCTCCTGATCCCGATCCCGAACTGGATCCTGCCCCGACACGTCTCGTAATCACCATACTGCAATACACCAACAAGACCCTTAGGCACATCACATACCCGCCCGGGGAACTATCTCATAACCGATACCCTAAAGAGTTGTGACTTCCTTGATACGCGTATGGGTCATGTGCTTTCAGTAGTACGGGCCCATACTACCTTCCACACCTACCCATATTTGTCTCAAGTATCACTACAACACTCTAACCATATACACACACACGGCGAGCGCTCAATCCTCACTCCTAGAGGAAAGCTGAATATCTCATAAGGAAAACCCTAGGCTAGTAGGCATCACATAACCAGGCAATTCTATCATGCAATTCCTGAAATTCCCTAGCCTAGTGCTAGCATGCTGTTCTAACATATTACATAATCAAATAACTTGTATGGTATTTTGGGGTCTACTTACTGGCTCTGGCTGATCGTACCCTCTGCATCCTCCATTACTTATTTCGAAAACCTTTTGAAAACCATTTTGAGAATCCCTCCTTGATTTGAGACTGGATTCACACGAATGTTCCTCCAATTCACTCAAACCAAAGCTCTGATACCAACTTGTAACACCCATAAAATTGAGCCAATTTAAAACATTTTAATTCGTTCAAAAACCATTAAGTTCATACATATCGTTTTCAAAATGTTTAAACATCAGAGTATCCCCCAGAACCATATTACATAAATCATAAAACATGAGGAACGGTACGATCACGCCTTCGCCTTGCCACGATCTCCTGAAGTACCTGAAACAATACACTGAACTGTAAGCCCGAAAGCTTAGTGAGTCACCCCCAAAATACCAACCACACATAAACATACTCATAACATATCACAAATAGAACAGCCATTCACATCGGGTCTACTGTGTGACTGGTCCGCCCGCACCGGGCCTTCAGTCCACCTGGTCCACCCTCCGAGTCTAGCAATGTACATCGAGTCTACAGTGTGATTGATCCGCCCGCACCGGGCCTTCAATCCACCTAGTCCACTCTCTGAGTCTACAGTATGACTGGTCCGCCCACACCGGGCCTTCAGTCGGCCTGGTCTACTCTCCGAGCCTCGGCACGTCTGGTCCGCCCTCTTAGGGCCTTCAGCCTATCCGGACCGCTCGCTGGGCCTTCGGTCTATTCGGTCCGCCCTGGGTATGTTGGCCTACAGCACAAAGCAGGACCCGCCTCAACCCAACCCCAGTCAAACAACCATGTGCACATAAAATAATTAATCACATAACAAATCCTTAACCAGACAAACAGTCTAATGGATCACATAGCATATCAACATCCTAACAAGGATTCCGACCTAACCGGTCACTAGCATAACATTACCCTATATACCGGGTACCGACCTTAACCAGGTCACTAACATAACATTACCCTATATACTGGGTACCGACCTTAACCAGGTCACTAACATAACACCACCCTAAATACCAGGATGCAAATCTAGCAAATCAATAACATAACAAACAATACCCGGATTTCCATCCGATAAAGGGTCGGCCTTGGTGCCGTAGACCGTGTCGATATAGTGAGGATAACTCACCTGTAATTGCCGACTGAAGAGATACGACCAAGCTGCTCCGACCACCGACACGAACTTCACCACAACAGACTACCAAAGAACCAATACCGAAATTACCAAAATACCCTTGGAAGTCAAACTGGTCAACTCTTGGTCAAAGTCAAAGTCCTCAGTCAAAGTCAACCTTCCTGGTTGACTCTACTCGCCGAGTCAACCCGTCGACTCGTCGAGTTCTCATACTTAGAAAACTCCCATAACACGACTCAACTCGCCGAGTCGCCCCAAGACTCGTCGAGTTCAACGATCTCGGAATCCCATCCTGTCCAACTCACTGAGTCGCCAACCGACTCACTAATCCAAAGCTTTAACCACAAGAGGTTGGGTTCTGCGACCAGACTCGCCGAGTCCAAGAACAGACTCGCCGAGTCCAAGGCAATCTTCAACAGACTCGCCGAGTTGTTCTTCCAACTCGCCGAGTCCATGCACATGTCATACAACTCGTCGAGTACACCCATGTGACTCGACGAGTCTCTTCAGTTCTCAATCCATACAGAGGCTTTTCGAGCCATGCAGGGGCTCCAATCCATAGATCCACTCTTCTACAGCCTAACCCTCACATAAAGTTGCAAACTTTACGTGAAACCAAGGAGATATAAGCCCAAAACACTCTAGGGCTAGGGTTTATGACAAAGGGGCTTCACCTATAACTCTTGGACAGGAGCTTTATGACATTAAGGACCATCACAAGCCTAGATCTGAAGTAGCAACCTCATATCTAAGCCTCTAACTTGAAATAGCTCACAACCATACCAAAAAATGCCCCAAATCTCAAATGATAATAGATCTAGATACAAAAGAGCCCAAGCAACAGATTAATACCTCCAATATATGCTCCAACTGAAGTAGATCCCGGATCCACACCACTCCTTTGCAGCAAGTCTCTTGATCTTCAAGCCCCTTTCCAAGATTTTCTCCTCCAAGGCTCTATTCTCTCTATTAATGGAGACTCACTCGAATCTAGGGTTTTCTGGAACTCTCTGGGGGGGGGGGGGAATAGGAGGCTGGGAAAAGGACATAAAGTCCTTTAAATAGGGTGCAACCCTCGGGATTAGGGTTTTCTCATTCCAGCACCAACTCGTCGAGTACGTCTTCCGACTCGGCGAGTTGGCCACTTAACCCGCGATCAATCCCGCTCCGACTCGACGAGTAGCATACCTACTCGTCGAGTAGCTTCCTTAATTTACACTTAGCACCCTCCAACTTCTTGCTTTCGAACTTGGGATGTTACAAACGAAGTCTGATTCAAGTGGGGGAGATTTGTAACACAAGTGCTCTTGGTATGTTTATATTTAGCTTGATTCTTAAAAAGTTTGCAAAGTTGGTCCCTATGCTGGGCGTACGAGATAGGTACGTTGGGCGTGGGTCATTAAAAATGGTCACGCGTTTCCTCTTGTACGTTGGGCGTACTCATACAAAGGGTAAACCCTAAATTTTAGGGTTTAGACCCTATTTATAGGACTTTATGGTCTTAAATGTTTCCTTACCTCCAACCTCCATCTCGAAACCCTAATTCTTGTGTGTGAGCTTTGAAGCCTTTTAGTGACATTTTGGTGTTCTTAGTGGTGAAGGAAGACCTTTGGAGTTGTGGTGTTGCACTCAAGCTCTTGGATCCATTATCTACTCATCGTTGTGCATCTTCAGTAGGTATAAAGCTCAAATCTTGATGCTTGCCTTACTAGATCTTGTTAGGTTGGAAGTTATGACCTTTTTGTCCCAAAACCTTGGTCTCATGAGTATTGTTTACTCCAGACCATTTGATCTGTCCTCTTAAGCATTTTTAAAGTGTTTAGTGGCATAAAAATGCAAGCGTGGTACGTGGTTGTCATCCATGCAGGAGTTATGGAGTAAATGGTAATATAAGTTAGGGTTTTGGTTTTTAGCTTCCTTTTGCCATGCAAAAGCATAAAGGTTACAACTTTATGACTTTAGACGTTCATTAGGTTTAGATCTGAAGTTTGGACGTTAAGTCTTAAAGCATTAAGACCTTAATAAAGAGTTTATACTTTTGAAGGGTACGCTGGGCGTAACCCGGAGTACGTTGGGCATACTGGGTTGCTGCCCCGTAATCCTTCCAAGTCAAGTTAGTACGATGGACGTAATAGGTAGTACACTATGCGTACTCCCAAAAAACCCATTTGGGCTATTTTTGGGCATTGGGCTGTTAGGGATTTTGGACCTTGTATCTTGGGTCATGCATGGAAAGGGCAAAATGTTATTTTTCCCTTGGTAAGATTAAATATGATTTGTATCATTAATTATGGGTTAAACCCTGATTATTAATTAGGGTTGTTATTGGGTTATGATTAGTGTGAGGAGCCATGTTAGCAGCAGCTCGAGTGTGTGATTAAGTTATCTTCAGTTAGATGTGAGTCTTCTCACTGTGATTGTGGGTCGAAAGCACCAATGACGGCCCACCAAATTGTTTATGTAGAATACTAGCTTATATATGACTCTTATGTGCTTGCATTTTGGGTTGAAATAAACCCCAGGGCTGGGCCCGTTATTGTATGATTGGGTTGGAAGAAACCCTAGGTCTGAGTCCATGAGTATATGATTGGTTGGAAGAAACCCCAGGGATGGGCCTCAGGGTTAGGCCCATAAGTGTGTATTGGATTGGAATATACCCCAAGGCTAGACCCAGTTGTATGTTTCGTATATGATACTTTGGTGAACTCACTAAACCTTGTGCTTACAGTTTATGTTTATGATTTCAGGTACATCTAATACGAAAGGGAATGACCTGGCGTGATGACACAACATCCTCCCTCATGATTTTCGTACTTTTTGGATATTTGAACTCTGATATTTTGATATTGTATTTGGTGATTGACTTGGAGATATTTGGTGAATGAAACTATTGGTTTTAAAAATGAAATATTTTATCACTGTTTTTTTTTGGGGTCGTTACATGGTTATTCCGGATTTTTTTTTGTGACTCATAAATATATACCATTAGGCTACAAGCTTGACCCGTTTTGGTCTGATCCGAAATACCCATTCCGAACATGATAGTTTAAAAAAAAGGTTATTTTTATTAACTGTAAACTAAATAAATGGTTAGATTTCTCAATCTCTTATAGAAAGTAATTATCTATTATTAAGAGTCATAGAAATTAATTATTTATTACTAACAATTCGACCAAAGACTTTTGGCTTAGTCTTAGTCATAATATGTGACTTTCTCAAATGAGAGGTCATGAGTTCAAGTCTTTTAGGAGACATAAATGATATTTAGAACAATGTTAGTTTAAAAAAAATTAGTAAAAATTATAAAAACATAAAAATAATTTAGTATTTAAAAAAACAAATTAGAAATATTAAATGTAATTGTCGTGTAGTTGAATCGTTGACAGTTTTGCAGATTTGTAGGGTTCAAATCCCCTTTTATCAATTTTCTCTTTTTATTAATCTATCGGTTATGTCCCATGCTCCCTCCATCTTTAATATTTTACAACTTTCACAGATTTCACTTTATATTACAAATTTGGTACAAAGTTCTTTTTTAATAATTTCCCCTCAGTTTTTCATTATTATAAATTTGATACAACTTTCCGTTTGTTTTACAAAATTAATACCAGTTTCTTTATGATATTTCTCCAACTTTTTTTGTATTTCTTTCCGTTACATCTCACGGGGGTGTACCTGACAATTCGAAACACGAATACACAAATTTGTGTGTGACACACGACACGAATAAATCTTGAAAATGAAAATAAAACTTATTTTTTTTCGTGTATTCATGTCGTTTCAAATTCGTGTTTGATCCATAAAAACGACACGGATATATGAATTGTCAGGTTTTGACGGTGTAATCAACTAGTTTCAGGTAAAGGCGACCCAATTTCTATGACCTTTAGAAGCATAACTTTCAAAAACATATCCATTTTTTATTTAGACTTATAGATTATTTTCTTTGATTGTAATAGAAAGTAGACGAAACAAAGCCTTCACAATTAATATTTTATAATAATTGTTCATATATAAATAAAACCTAAAATAAATACATTAGCTTTTAAAAGAAATATATATATATTTATCATTTAAAAATAATAAAGAAAGAACCAATAATTTTAAACATAGTGTTTTTTTTTGTTTTTTTTGTTTTTTTGTTTT
Source organism: Lactuca virosa (assembly GCF_052849685.1). NCBI lineage: Eukaryota > Viridiplantae > Streptophyta > Magnoliopsida > Asterales > Asteraceae > Lactuca > Lactuca virosa. The sequence goes on from NC_136430.1 coordinate 332,760,475, forward strand.
TTTATAGGAAAAATGACATATATGCCTTATTATGTTTCTAGGATTTACTCATTTAGCCACTAAACTTATTTTGTACATTAATAAGGGAACGAAGTATATGTTACCTATCAATATAATCCATTTCACATATTGTAGCCGGTTTACATTGCCACATAAGCGTAGCCTAACACGTAAGCGATCAAGTATCTCTTCCTCTATGTTACCAACAACCTCGTCTTTCTGTTCATCCAACCATTCCCGCATGTTACTATTCCCAAAATGGTCTACATACATAGGAAGTATAACACCACATTCATATGCAATTGCTATAAAGTCGAAATAATCTGGGTCATTGCTAATTAAAGTCAAACCTTTTGGAAAATCAATATCAGGTTGGCAGTAATAGAGCTTCTCACACTTTTCCCCAGTGAACCTTTCAACACACCCTTCCTTGTCCATGGCTGCGAAGTCGATGTCCGAAAACCTCTGAGTAATTCCACCGGTGTAACATATGGGGTTTCTGTTGAACTTTCCTTGGAAGTGGACATCTACTTGTAAGAATACAGGTTTCATGTTTGAGGATTCAGAAGCAGATCACAAGAAAGGGTTTATCGATGAAGTATTGAACAATGGAGGTAAAAAGGGCTCTTTTATAAAGCATATACCGACAGTAAGAAGGAAGCGACTAATTAATGACATGGCATTACACGGAAGTCACGGTCAGCATCCGATGTGGTGTTAGTAGAAGGAGGTGGACTAAAAATGACCAACTGACCCTTTCACAATTGAAATAAAGACTTAATCGACCCGACAAAGTGTAATTCGTTCCCTTATTAAGCCATAAAATAAGTTAAGTGGCTAAATGGGTAAACCCTAAAAATATAATAGGACATATATGTCATTTTCCTTTTTTATTTTTATATATATGTAAAAGCCTCAGGATCGATGTGTTTCCTTATTCGCTCTGTTATATATTGTTTTAGATGGGAAAGAGACATATAAAAAAACATACATAAAAAGAAAATATTGACTTGCTGAAAAAAGAAAATATTGACTTGATTGAATTTTTCCTTATTTTCCTCTAGTGCTTTTTACCAATTTATTAAAATATGGAAACTGTAATTTTTATTATTCTATAAATCTTACGAGTTTTATTATGATAATATATAGAATTTTCACCAATGACTTCATCTTCTTCCGACCACCCTACATCCTCATTGGAACTCTCCTTGCGAGAAATCCCCGGCAGCTATGGCCTGCCGTTCATCGGTCCGATCAAGGATCGCTACGACTACTTTTACAACCAAGGCGAGAATGAGTTCTTCAAATCCAGAATCCAGAAATACAACTCCACCGTCTTCCGCACCAACATGCCACCGGGGCCATTCATCTCCTCCAATCCCAAAGTCGTCGCTGTTCTTGATTCCAAAAGCTTCACCATCCTCTTCGACAATGACAAAGTCGAAAAGAGAGACATTCTCGATGGCACCTACATGCCTTCCACTTCCTTCTTCGGTGGTTACCGGGTCTGCGCTTTCCTCGACACCACTGAATCTAACCACCATGCTCTAAAATCCTTCTTCCTCTCGTTCCTTGCTTCTTCACACAAGAAGTTTATTCCATATCTCCGGAAGAGCTTAGCGGTGCTCTTTGAGAATCTCGAAAATGAGATCTCAGAGAAGAAATCCGCTGGTTTTAATAATCACAGTGATAATATGGCATTTGACTTTGTGTTCAAGCTTGTCACCGGAGTTCTTCCATCTGAGACGGAGCTCAAGTCGAAAGGTCCTGGAACCATCGCCACGTGGTTAGCTCTTCAGCTAGCTCCGTTAGGAACAGCAGGGATTAAACCGAATTTCATTGACGACATCATCCACACAGTTCGGTTGCCGTTTCTCGTGATTAAATCTGGATACAAGCAGCTCTACAATGCCGTTTATGATTCCGCGTCGTCGTTACTGGACGAAGCTGAAACATTGGGTATGAAACGAGAGGAAGCTTGCCATAATTTGGTGTTTCTGGCAGGTTTTAACGCGTTCGGCGGCATGAAGGTTCTGTTTCCGACTCTAATCAGGTGGATCGGTTCAGGCGGAGAGGATTTACACAGCCGCCTTGCTGAAGAAATCAGAGCCGTCGTGAAGGAAGAAGGAGACATCACTTTCTCCGCCTTGGAGAAGATGCCGTTGACCAAATCCGTCGTTTATGAGACATTGAGAATCAATCCACCGGTTCCGTTTCAATACGCGAAGGCCAGGGAGGACATTGTGGTCGAGAGCCACGACGCTGCATTTCAGATTAAGAAAGGAGAGATTATCTTCGGATATCAGCCGTTCGCCACCAAGGATCCGAAGGTGTTTGAGAATCCAGAGGATTTCGTTGCCGATAGGTTCGTCGGAGAGGGAGAGAAGCTGATAAATTATGTGTACTGGTCGAATGCTAGAGAGACGGAACAGCCGTCGGCAGACAACAAACAATGTCCGGGTAAGGACCTGGTGGTGCTGTGCTGCAGGCTGATGTTGGTGGAGCTTTTTCTCCGATACGATACGTTTACGGTGGAGATCGGGAAACTTTCTGCACTGGGGGCGTCCATCACGATTGCATCGTTTACAAAGGCCACCTAATTGTTATTTGCTTTCATGCATTTTATTATTTTAATATCGTGTGGCATATTATTTTATATATATTTGGTCTTGTATTAATCCAAGTGAGTCACGATTTCCTGAAGTTTTAACTTTTAACGTAATATCCTAATAATCGTATTAAAACAACACCTCTTCTTTCATTTCATTTCATTTCGATTATCTTCAATTTTATTTTCACTTTCTCAAATTCCAATCATAATTCATTTGAAATGGAATCTAGTCCTAGCCAATTCCAAATGTTGAACGGAAAGAATGGCATTAGCAAAAACCTTACATCAACACATTAAAAGATAATGATTGGGGAAATCAATAAATATCATTTGGTTTTTAGATAACAACTCTAACTTCCTTTAAAAATCAAATTGGGGTACAGATTGTTCCACACATGAAACCAACTCGAAATTGAAGGATATGCAAAATGCGGGTGAAAGTTAGGAGTTCAATTAAAATATTGGCTCGTGTTATGTGAGTATGACGGTTAAGGAGTGAAATTTGATATGAAAGTTGCAGGGTTTAAATCTTAACACATCCAAAACATCATGAGTATTTCGTGATTAACCACCCACATGTATCTTAAGGAGGGTTGATGTGGATCGCTTAGATGGTGTGATTTTTTACCATTTTTACAATCAATATTTTATAATAACTAGGATGATATTACCCCCGCTTTGCGGTGAGTGCAATCTGTAAATTTGTATCAGGTAGTGACCACTTTTGTAATTTTTTTAAACACATGGACCGTTCCTGTGAAAAAAAATATGCACATGGACATTTTCTGTAAATTTCAGGGACCGTTTTTGCAATTTATTTCTTCGTAGGGACCAAACCTCACTTTGGTAAAATTATTATTAAGAAGGGACATTTATGTAATTTTTTAAACATATTCACCTTTCATGTAAATATAATTTTGCACAAGACCTATTCGGCAATTATAGGGAACGTTCTTGTAATTTATTTTCTATGTAGAAACAAAACATGTCAAACTTGCAAACATGTCAACATACAAAAAGTAAACGCGTGGAAAATATTGGTATTCAAATTTGAGGAGGTAAAACTAACATTTTACAAATTACAAGGATCAAAAATGGCATTTGACAAAGTAATGTGATGGAAAATGCTATCATACGAAAACTTAGGAACCAAATCTACCAACCTAACAAAGCATTGTGGCCATAATCTGAAATAAGAAGTTTTGTAGCTAAATTTTAAGGTTATTTGTGGTCAAAATCTAAAATAATAAACTTTTGTTGCTAAAAATGTGAAATATAAAAAATATACGTTGTTGCCAAAGTCTAAAATAAGAAAAACTTTTATGGTCAACATCTAAAACCATAAAACTATATTGTTAATAAACATTTTTGTTTTAATATATATAATAATTGTTCATATGTAAATAAAAATTAAAAAAATATTGCAATTAAAAAAAATGATATTTTTATCCTTTAAAAATAAAAAATAATAAAAACTTTTATGGCCAACGTCTAAAACCATAAAACTATAGTATTAATAAACATTTTTGTTTTAATATATATAATAATTGTTCATATGTAAATAAAAATTAAACAAATATTGTATTTTAAAAAAATGAACATTTTTATCCTTTAAAAATAATAAAGAAGGTGAAACAAGAATTCAAACACATATTTTTTAAATCTTTATTATGTAAAGGCCTCGGGAAAATAGCAACAATGTGTTTGGACATTGTTCTGATGCTTTCACTTTTCACCAATTTATTAATATTAATATGGAAAAATAATGTTAGAAGTGATTTGATGATAATATCAAATATCAAGATTTTACGAGTCATGACGAACCAAGTCGTTTGTAATACGGACTTAAGGTTACAATTTTGTATATAATTAATAATTCTAAATATATTTTCTACTATTATTCATTATATATATATACAGAGAGAGAGAGAGAGAGAGAGAGAGAGAGAGAGAGAGTTTAATTGAGAAAAAAATGTGGAGAATGAGAGATTCATTCCCAGCCAATCATTTAATTAGAATCTAAACATAAAAGACACGTTGACAAACTTGTAAATATGATATAAGAATTGAACCTTCAATGATAGATAAGTAATTATGGATAATTAGATAACAGTTCAAATTCATTCTTAATCGATCTTTCATCATCCAAATTTCACCAACCTTCAACAATCATCCAGATTTCTTTAACTAAACCTTCGATCAACATCATGCAACGTTAATTAATCATTGATCTTTATCAACATCATTCAATAGTGCAACAAAAATTCGTTTTTGATTCTTTCAATCAACCCTTTAAATTTGCTTGAATACGAGCGTATCTTCAACATTTGTGATTAATTATACTCCTAACGTCATTAGATCAACATCATCGATAATCAACAACAGATACACTTCATATCATTCATTCAACATCGATTATCAAACAAAATTTCGAAATTAAGGATAGAAAAACATCAATTCAATTTTTTTTTGAAAATATTCATATAATTCTCTATTAGTCTACTATTTTATAAGTTATAAATAGTCAAAATATCAAGTTTTTAACCATATTTATAAAAGCCAACTTGTATGCACTCCAGCTGTTTGATGAAATGCATAAACTAAATTACCACATAATATTCACATATGAATATGTTTTCACACCTGAATTAGTATATGATTATTAAAATACAAAACAAATATTCAAGTCTGTATGTTATTCATATGTCAATAACATATAAAAATTATATCTCTTTGTGAATACATCTTGTAATATTCATATGTGAATATACTGTGTAATATTCATATATAAATATACCATCTAATTTTATAAGTGAATATACCGTCTAATATTCACAAGTGAATATACTATGTAATATTCGCAAGTGAATGTATCATCTAATATTTAAATGTGAATATAGTGTGTCATATTCAGAAGTGAATATACTATATAATATTCATATTTGAATATAATGTGTAATATTAATAAATGAATATATCATGCAATGTTCAAATGCAGGGCCAGCCTTATCTTTTGCCAAACTAAACAAGGGCTTAGGGGTCCCCCAATTTTGAAGGTTATTCATTAATTCAAGAAACTGATACCTGAAAATGGATTGTTACGCACGCCAGGCGCCACAATCAACAATTGCAGAGTGACGATTCGATTTCCACAAAAACGCAACCTACTGTTCTAGTGTTCTTCTTCCTTCTCAGATTCTCCACCTGTCCTCCAATCTCGATTCTTTTGTTTTGGTCAAAGTTAGCTTTTCATAAAATTATGCAGTGATGATTAACACACAATTTTAAGCCAGTTATGCTTTAGAAAATTGATATGTGCATATTTAGTCATGTATTTTGTGAATATTTCTAATACTTTTAGCTACAATAATGTTTATTTTGGGACATAAGGTACTTGTTATGTTTGAAATCTGTTTTGTAGTAGTAAAGACATGCTCGGGACGAAAAGGAAGCAAACAAGGAGATGGAAGCAGGAATGAATGAGCTAAGGAAAAAGAAGTCAAAGAAGGATTGAAGATAGAAGACCACAATGTGGTGATCATCCACCACGACGTGGCGAATGGAAGATTCTAGACCAATGATCTAACTTGGAGAATACGACATTTAACAGAGGACCACAACGTGGTTCCTATTCACCACATTGTGGTGGTCAGATTTTAGGAAAGTATATATATCCGAACATTAAATCGATTTCAGGAGTTAGAGGCCTTAGGGCTAAGATTATTCACGAGGAAAAACCCTTCCATGAACCCTTGGAGGGCAAAATTCGACTAGAGATCAAAGGATAAAGAGATTGGGCAAGGATTCACATCTATACATTCGGTTTGCTTTAATGATGTTTAGCTTGGTTTACCTTTTGTTTATGTGTTTTTCAACTATAGTTATGGGCTAAAAACCCTTTCTTTCGTTTAGATTAGATGAAATCTTAATTACTATGTGTTGACTTCTTGTTTGATGGATTGATGAAGTTAATTTTAGTTTTAAATATTGTTTGATAAATCTAAAACCTAGCCTGTTAAAGTTTTTATCTTTATTGTCTTGTCTCAAGATTGTGTAGTTAAACTGCAGTTAATTGCATGAAATTGATTACCTAGCTATTTATGATCATTAAATTGTTAGAGCAATTAATTAGTCATATCCTAGTATAGGTGATAAGTTAGTTGCTTAATTGTGTTAGAGAGTAGTATTTGATCATAATATTTGCTTGATTACTAGTCATGACCAAAGAATAGTAGTCTGTAGATTCTATCATTCAGAGTCCAAATTATATTTAAAATCAGTTTGGTGTCCTTAACTTGCATGATCATTGGGGTTAAAGGTATTGAATTGACTTATGCTAGTTAATCTGATCATGATGACTAGTAACTTTTATTTGGTAAATAACAGAATTAATCAATTGACTTGAAATCAACCATAGGAAACAACAGGGATTCGAAGCTAAACGAAAGTATCATTTATTCTTGATTTAAAATCGTCTTTTTAGTTGTTTACTTTAGTAATTAGTTGAGTATTTTAATTAACTTAATATGAATTTGTAAAATTAGATAAAACCCCCCACGTCTAGTTGTTTTTCTTAGTTTAACTTTTAGTAGTTATTTTATTAATTAAATATCATTCTCTGTGATCGACACCCGACTTACTTACTATTGTATAATCCGACTAGGTACATTACATATAAGTGCATAGTTAGTTAAATTTTGTTAGGTTATACATTTCAACGTTGATAGGTATACTTTATGCACATCAAGTTTTTGGCGCCGTTGTCGGGGAACGACTTATTTTTCTGTGGGGTAAAAGATGCAAATATTTATTTTTCTAAATTTTGTTATTCAGTCCAGGCATTCCCCACGACGTGGGCACTGGAAATTTTGTTTTATTTTTTTTTAGTTTATTTGATTTTATTGCTTTTTTTGTTCGTTTTATGCGTGTTTTCTAGTTTTGTGTTAGCAGCGAAAGATGGGGGACATCACGACCATGACAATGGAAGAATACAATCGACATATGAGGAACGACAACAGATGGGGTCTTTATCCACGAAAAATCCCAACCACTACAAAGTTTGAACTACCAGGACACATTCTTGGCATGCTAAAGGAACTACCTTTTTACGGGAAGGAGCACGAGGACACTGATGAGCATATAGAAGAGGTGGTGGAAATTTCTAACTATTTTCATGCACCAAACGTGAGTAAAGATGTGGTGATGCTTCGACTTTTTCCGGTTACATTGAAGGGTGAAGCTAAGGAATGGTTAAAATCACTTCCCGTTGGAGCAATCACAACATGGGCTGATTTTAAGACTAAGTTCATAAACTAGTTTACCCCTCCTTCAAAAGTGTTGAAGCTTAAAATAAACATACAAAATTTTCAACAATTAGAAGAGGAGTCGATATACGAAGCTTGGGAGCGTTATAAGATATTGTTACGACATTGCCATCAACATGAATTTAATATGCGACAAGAAATCTCGATATTTTATGATGGAGTCAATGTGTGCACTCGCCAACTTCTAGACTCTCAAGGGCCCATGACAAAGAAGGATTCGGCAATAAATAAAGCTTTGGTTGACGAATTCGCTAAGCATTCAAGAGAGTATCACAACCCAAAGGAGGATTTCACTAAAGGAAAATCAAGTAAAGATGGAGGTCAAGATGCTATTAGTTCAGTAATTGCAAAGCTCGATGCGATGGAAGAAAGGATCACAAAAATGGGTGGATCAATTCAAGATAGACGCGGAGCTTGTGGGGGACCCCATTCTACAAGGGATTGTGAATTGGAGTACAAGAGATATCGAGATACAAGACAAAATTCAACAGCTAAAGCATGATCTCTACTAAATAGAACAAGTCCAATCTGAGATAATATCTGCTCTCGAGTTAATACTATTTACATTTATAGAAGCTAGCGAATAACAACATGATGCTACAGATGCAACACTTAGAGAACAACAAGAATCTATTTCGAGCATCCACACACAAGTCGTGGAATTAACAAAGCTTGTTCAAGAAAAGCTATTGGATACACCTTCAAAAAAAGTCGAGTCAATCCCAATCTCTCAAGTCATGACTGTTTATACAAAGAAATAAGGAATTGGAGCATATGGGGGTCCTTGATTTAATAGAAGAACATTCTAATGAGGAACTCGAGGTAAAAGCGAAAGAAGAAGAAGAGTATCGTGAAGCTGCCCAATCGGCATGACGTTGAGGCAATTGTGCCACGTCGTCGGCGATAAAAGAAAATTATGATTTCTTAGTTATTGAGTCATGTCGACCATTTCTTCCTTATCCATCTCGTGCCAATGCCAATCTGGTGAGGAAAGAACATACAAAGTTCCTTGAGCATGATGAATTTGAAGGCATTAAGGAAGAGGAGTGGGAGGAATGGGAGGAGCCTTTACCCAAAGAGCAATTGGAAAAGGAAGTGAATTATTCGAAACCTCCAATGTCAACACCAATGATTTTCGAGGTGTTTGTTTTTACAAGACCTCTAGAACAAGTCACAGAGAAAGTTGAATACAAAGAAGAAGAGAGTGATGAGTCTCATTTTGACAATGAAAACCCGGAAAGAGACAAGACAAAAGCTAAATACACGGGAATGAAGAAAGAACCCAAGCAGAAACATAATGAAGATGTCAACCTGAAAATGCTAGAAACCTCGAAAAAGGCATTCAACAAACGGGTTGCCTACAAATGAGCATAGTTCAAGATGATGGAGAACGGGGAGGTTACACTTCCACCTGACGCAACGTAGAGTGGGAAGGATTCCGTCTCACGATTCCTCAAAAAGAAGCGCATATCAGGAGGCAACTTGATGTTTTAAGAGTTTGTATTTTTTTTAGTTTTTGTTTTCATTTTTAGTTTTAATTTAGTTTAACCGAATGATGATGTGCTTCTCTAGTCTTTTGATCTCATATTTTGTAGTGTAGTAAGAAAGTGAAGGAACTTGATTGATGAACAAACCGTGAGATTTTTTAAGATTACAATTGAAGACCATATTTTTAAATAAGTGTGGGGTAACTACCTTATGACAAGAGGAGTTTGAAGAATTTTACAGAAAGAAAATGTCGAGATTAGTCCTTAGCCATTGTTTAACATCCCAAAATTTAAGACCAAAAATTTTATTTTTAGATTAATAAAACCCTCTTTCAAACATATGGTCATGGATCCATAATAGAATCAAAATGTAATCAAAACATCCCAATACATTAGAGTCAAATAAAATGCGGAACAATCATGGTGTGTGCGATGTGATCACCCCGAGCTCGTCCCTTTCGATCCTGAAGTACCTGAAACATAAACTAGAAACCGTAAGCACGAAACTTACTGAGCTCCCCAAAATATCATATATCATACATATCAAACACATAATGGGCCTCGGCCGGCATCGAGCCCCACTTGGAACAGATATGTTAGTAAATAATAGGACCTGCCCAGTATACATACAAACACATAAACACATGCAAGAATCACAATGATAAATAGCGTACAAGATAGTCATTAGGCCTCGCCTAGCATCGGGCCCCGCCCGATATACATATCAGATATCATACATGCAGAGTCACGCAGACAACTAGCATCCTACTCATAATAAACCGTGGGCCGTCATTGGTGCCTTTGACCCACCAAACACAGTGAGGAAACTCACCTCAAGCTGCCGAATATCTCGGATAAAAGCTGCCGAATTCCTTCTTGCTCCTCAAGCACCAAAACACACATAAATCACTTTGAAGTTCAAGAATCACTTAAATGGGGGCTATGATTTCGTGCTTAGGGTTAGAGAGGATGGAGGTTGAAGAGTGGAAGAGGTTTGGGTCCATATGCTTATAAAGGGGCCAAACCCTAAAAAAGAGTTTTTGAAATATCCCCGCGAATGACATTCCCAAGTTGGCCCGCATCCATTTTCCTTTTGAACGCCATAGGTTCCCACCTGGTACGCCATGCGTACCCGGTTTGTCCCAAAACCCTTCTAACTTTAAATGGCCATAACTTTTGCATCATTTATCCGTTTTCAACGTTATTTATATCCACGGAAAGGTAACGAGAAGCCCTACACTTGTATCAACTTTATTTAGCCTGAAAACCAACCGAACTTAAATCTAAAATTCATGAAATGTCCGAACCAACACGTGTACCGATACCCTTGGGCTCTAAAGTACAACCCGAACTCTTTTATCGCATAACCTACCTTACCCATATCCAAAAAGAGTATAAAACTTTCTACCGTAAAAAACGAAGCTAGATATTCGGGTCACGGTCCAGAATTTATGATATAACTCGCTCCAAGACGATGTGTCCAACCCTAAAAAGGGATTTATTCCCAACTATTATTTCTCAAGATTCTGGGTGTTACACTTAGGGTTTAGGAAGTGGAGGCTGACCAAAAGATACCATCAAGGCAACATAAGTTGTTTAAATAGGGCACAAATCCTAATAATTAGGGTTTTCTCCTGTTTATCGTACGCCCCGCGTACTCCCACGTACGCCCAACGTACGTGGGTGCCTCCACAACCATCTAACGAGCTAGTACGTCCAGCGTACTCGGCTAGGGACTAAAATAAAAAGAATTCACAATAAGGGTTAAGAAGGAACATACCACTTAATCTCGCATGTTACAATTCTCCCCCACTTGAATTAGACTTCGTCCTCGTAGTCCGCTGCCGTAAATAACTCTGGGTAATGTTCCTTCATCTTATCCTCCGACTCCCATGTCCATTTTAAGCCCTTGCAGTGTTGCTACTATACTTTCACCAACTCAACAACCTTGTTCCTTAAGATTTTTGTCCTCCTATCAAGAATCGTCACCGATCTCTCAACATAATTCAGGCGATCATCCACCTGAATATCCTCCAGTGGAACCACTGTGGAATCATCAACCAAACATTTCTGCACCTGAGAGATGTGAAACGTGCTATGGACCTGACTAAGCTCCACGGGAAGATCCAAGCGATAAGCAACCCAGCCCACCCGGGCTAAAACCCTGAAAGGACTGATGTACCTGGGGCCCAACTTTCCCCTCTTACTGAATCGGATGACACCTTTCCAAGGTGACACCTTCAGGAGAACCATATCCCCAACCTGGACTCTAGGTCTGATCAACGCTTGTCGGCATAACTCTTTTGCCTACTCTGTATTGTCTAAAGTCTACTTTGAACCTGCTGAATCAACTCGGTAGTCTTGAGTACCACTTCGGTACTCCCCATGACTCATTGACCTGTTGGATTAGGTGTGTAAGCCCATAACTATTTTTGGTATGTACTTGATTTGATTATGAGCATGGTCCTTTTGGGTTTACTTCACTCATGCAACTTGATAGGATGACAAGAGGAGAGAGAGTAGAATTTATTATTTGAACAATAAATTCATACTCAAAATGGTTTTATTAATATATTACAAGATTAATATATTATTTGGAAATCATATTATTTAATTAGTATTAATCAGAAATTAATTTGGTGATCAAAAGAGACTAATTAAATAAAGGGGACTGATATTGCAATTAATTGTTAGTTGCAAGATTGGGTTGTGGACTCCTAATAGAAGGGATGGACGAAATCTATGGGAAGCCCATAAAGATTTCGTCCAAGGGGCCTTCTAGAAGGGTTCCATGGGCTGCTTAAGGCTTAAGCAGTCATATTAGGGTTTCCACCTAAAACCCTAGTAGCCACAAGTATAAATAGACCCCCTACCTTGTGAAAATCGGATCTATGCTTTAAGAAACCCTTGAGGGCCGATTTTATCATCTCTCCCAAGTCTTCCTTTGCAAGAGTGTTTGTGACTCCATTAGAGGTGCAACACTTGGGGCACTAGGCTTTCAGAAGTCAAGATCAAGAAGGATTAAACTTGTTATTACTACATAACAAGAGAGGTAAAGATTCTAACCTTAACCATATGTTATGTTCGATATATGTATGCTAGTCATAGGGTTATTGCTTTGGTATTCATAGTTGTGTGTTCAATAGAGAAAAACCTAGATCCAAAGCAATTAGGGTTGCATGTACACCATAGGAATGATGTTATGCTCAAAACCCAACAGTGGTATTAGAGCCTAGGTTGTTTTTCAATTGAATAGATGCAAAAGTGAACTGCCAAAAGATCAAGAAATCGAAAATTTTGCTGTCTGACAGGCTGACTCGACGAGTCCATGTATGGACTCGACGAGTTGCATGAACTCGACGAGTTCCATAGTGGACTCGACGAGTCCAGGGTTTTGTTGCCGGGATTTTCTATTTTTTGACCAGTTTTTGATTAGGATAATTACCAAAACTCGTTTTTCTTGCCTAAAATCGATTTTTATGATTGGTATGAGATATCCTTATCAAAATTAGTGGATTTGGTTAAATATGGATAGTATAAGATTATTATGATTGAAATATTTAACCTAGTAATTTTGAAAAAAAATTAAATTACACCCTTCAGGTTTTATAGTTTAAATTTGGAATTAAAAGTTTTAGTTTTTGAAATTTAAATAGTTAAACCCTAATATTTTGAAAGGTTTCAAAATTTGTCCTCAAGTTTTGGAATTTAAAATTTAATTAAAATGTATTAATTTTGAAATATTAAATTCTAAAACACTAGTGTTTTGAAAATTTCAAATTACACCCTTATGGATTTTATTAAATTAATTAAGTGTTTAATTAAAAAAGAAAAATTAAAAGTCTAATTTATTAATACATTAAACCACTTAGAATTTTAAATGTATAAAATACATCCTTATACTATATAAATTTAAAGGTCTAATATATTATATATGTATGAGTAAAAAGTCAGTCTTACCGTTAGTAGGCCTCATTCACGAAGTTGGTCTATAAGGGGTGCTTAAGGAAGCGGCCTGTAAAATGACCGCCAGTGGGTATCCACTCTTACCCACCACACCCTTGACTAGTGGAGGGTCGTTAGCCGAACGGGTAGGATAGGACACAACCTTCCATTATAAGTATAATGAAATACGAAGTAACTAAACGCTTTTTTAAAGTCTCAAATCTTAATTACTTTAGGAAAAATGTGAATTTGGTGCTAATCCATGAAATTGCACATTGCACCTTGTTGGTCGTTAGTGGATCATGTGTGGTTAACCGGCACACTAATATGGGACCAATGAAGGATGGAAATGGTAGCTCGTAGATTATCATGGATCAATGGAGCGTGTGTGGTTAACCGACACATTGATTAGGTGATAAACATCTTCGAGAGTCCCAAGCTAATTTGCATGGTTATTCACACCTTGTTTGTGATCCTCGGCATCCCAATCGCAAACTTGAAGGGCATAATCGAGATTAAACATGTCATTGAAAAGTTCAATGAATCTCAAAAGATCTAGGAATTTCAATTCATTTAAAACCTAATGTTCATTTTCGTTTTTCATGGTGGAAATTGGTAAATCGTCATTTACCTACCTTCATATATTATGCAATTGGATTACGGCATCCTTCTTCCGAATTATAGAATATTGTGTTAGGTCCTAGCCTTAATATTTCATTTGGGTGTTATATTAAGGACTTAAATCAACTAACTTGAATTTCTCCCTTTTGTAGATGTCAAATTCTAACTATGATCTTCCTGAATCCTTTGGAAAAAGATTTCCACATGAAGATGATGTTCCACGATTGGATCATGGAAATGGAAATCATTCTTCACTTCCTCCACCTCCTCCAATAATTATTCCTAACCCACGTGTTCGAAGACTTGAAAATTTCAAGGTCACTCAAGCCCTATTGGCAAGCAAACACGAAGATGGAAAGGTTGTATGCGCTCATGTCTTGGAGATGAAGTTGCATATTGACAAGCTAGGGATGTTGGGTGTCGTTATCTCCAGGAAGATGGTTGTTGACTTGGTTCTTCAATCACTTCCTAAGTCATATAGTGAGTTCATTAATGATTACTATATGAAAGATCACGACGTGACCCGTATCAATCTTACCTATTTGCTAATTGCTGCTGAATCAGCAATGATTTGGCGCACTGGTCAAGCAAATTCGTCTGATAGATCAATCTCCCAAACTTCCATGGACATTGACAATGGCAACATTTGAAGTCCAAAAAAGTCTTCTCTTCCCAATGGAAAGGGATCGGCCAAAGTCAAACCGTTTGACCACCTGGTAAAGAGAAACGCTAAGTCTGAGATTGTCCCGTGTGCTATTTCGAAAGAGTCCGTTTGTTTCTATTGCCAAGAGAAGGGGCATTGGTTGCGAAGCTGACCTGACTACCTAAGAGATCTAAGAGATGGTAAAATCAAATTGTATGATTTTACTTCAGGTAAAAGTCCACCATCTAACTCTGTTAAGTTTCTATTTGTAGATTCTTAATATATGATGTGATAAGATTGCATTTTGATGTTTTGTAGGATCGAAGAAAAGAAAGGAAGCTTAAAAGGAAGAGTGAGCTGAGTCTGATCGCGAAGAAATGGATTTCAATCGCATGGTTCGATGATCGGATTTTTGAGCTGCTGCTTAGGAGTTATGATAGATTGCTTAGGAATATTTAGAAACATAGTTTTCATTTATAATTGCGTTGTAAGGACAAGTTTTTCCGCATTTTTTATAAATAAAATAAGTTTTTATTTTTTTCTTATTTTATATTTCCTTGCAATGGCATTTGTGAAAATTGATGTTTGTATGTTTCTGTTATTAGCAATATTGGAAAAATGGATGTGATTCTTAGTTATGTTATTTGTGGTAGTGTCAAAAATTTACCAAATAGAGGAAGATTCTCATCACCTAAGTTTCAATTGGATAGAAACTTGGAATCTTGCAACTGGTATTGTATGATGAATGAGAACCTTTGTATTTGGGAAATTAAGACTAATTCCTTGGTCACATAAGTATGTGAGTCAAGTGAAGGACTAAAGGATCTAGTACGCATTGTTGTGCACTGGTCAAGTCCACCACAAAGAACGATAAGAATATTCGTCATGATTTGCTAAAAGTTTAGTAAATATGGTTATGCTTACGAGATTAAGTGTAATTCTGAATCGTTGAAAATGTTTCAATGAATAGAAGAACGAATAGGAAGAATCAATTAGGCGGAAAGATAAAAGTTTCTCCAATCTGAAAAGATGGGAGAGTACTTAAGTATCATGTTTTGTGATCGTCTTAATGATTATGAAACCATATCACAATTGATCTTCTGAGGACACCTTAGTGCATTAGTATGGCTAAGAAGAGGAATCGTGAATTGTTGAAATGGTTAAATCAAAAGGTGAATCATATTTCGTTCCAAGATCAAGTCTTAGAGTCATACTCCAAGATTGTGACTTGAGTGACATAATCTTAAAGAGGTTTATAACACATTTAGAATTGGTAGTTGTGATGTCTTTAAGACAAAGAGCAACTAAGACCAATTGTATGAAGTATTTTTCCTTGATAAGAATCCACACTAACTCTTGGATATTTGTTTGTCGAGGAATGTTTCTTGAAAGAGAATCTTATATGTCAAGAGGTCAGTGAGAGTCTAAATGATCTTGAAAAGTTTCAAGAACTAATCAAGAATAAACTTATTGTCTATCACTAGCACACGACTTGAGGTTTATAACCTATCGTGTTGACATATTCTTGTTTCTGTGCCATTCCAATTAACTTAACTATGCATGTGAGTCCTAAGAGTTCTCAATTGATTGCATAAGGCAAAGCACCTTGGTTGATGAAAGTTCATTGATCTGTATGGGTGAGCTGCTTGACTACTTGGAAGACATGGTAGGCTCTTGTACTGCCAGGTGGCAAGAAATTAAGATTGAACAAGTTCAGTCCATATGAGTTTAGATTTGTCGCAACCTTGTCTTATGATTATGGTTATGACAAATTCACATGGATATGAACACATACACCATAAAATCAAAGTGACAAGGTTTCTCTCCAATTCATGAAAATGATTGTGAGGAAACGCTTTCACTAGGAAGATTTTAAGGAGATAGCGATTGTGTAAATTGCATTCTTAAATTCGATTATGATTACGACATCCCTCTTCATAGTTCGAATTGTGAGATTTGGAAATTAGTCTGAACATTTGGGACTTATTGATATAAGCTCTGAAATAGTTTAGACACACATATGAGCTTTCTAAATAAAAGGTGTATGAGCTTAGATAAAAGTCTTATTGAAGCATTTCGTATCAGAAATCTGAACTTTGGAAAGAAAGTCAATAAGTATTGATTTCTAGAAAGTCCAGCTGAGTTTTGAATACATGTCAAAGCTAGTGGGAGCATAAGTGTTATGCTGGTAAGGATATAATTATCATGTTAGTGGGAGCATGATTATTATGTTAAGTGTTGCGAGTTAGCAATATTAATTATAGAAAACAAAAGTTTCAATTCGCAAAGATGCAGAGGATGAAAAGTTATTTTGCTATAATTAAAGGAGATGAACTTATACTTCATTTTAAATCTAAAAGCTTAGATTGAGAAATTTTAATCAAATTTAGTCAAAGGACATATATGAATGTTATGTTGAAAAGGTTCAACATAAGGAAATCCTATATATGGCAATATTATAGCAGGAGACTGGTAAAGTATCATGTCTTTATGTAAGACATTATGTATCGTATCCCATACGCTTCGGGTATAGGATGGATTACATATGTTGTAATATTCGACCGTTCTGATTTTCCAAATGCCTAGGGAACTAAGAGAAAAAAAAGGGACCAGAACCGGATATGACTAAAATAATTAAACAACTATCAAGGACGGTCTAAGGGTCGCTAAGGATTGTTCGCTTGTGGGCAGTTGGAAGTATAGTAATGAATGGACTATATCGACATTATTATAAATGGATAGGATTCTATTAAGAATAAGTTGTCATATGGAAAATATGGAAATGTTTCCATAATGGGAGTTGGATATTAAGAATCTATGTAGATTTGAAACTTTTATGCAAGAAGGATGTTCAAAGGAATGTACTTTGAATGTGAGACTTCATATCTATAGAGTTGTCTTGTAACAATCTCCAATAGAGCACTTTGTAATATAATTGGCAAAGTGTTTGTGACCTTGGTGCTATGAAATTACAAAAGTGTAATTTCATAAAATGTTAGAATCTAACATATTCTAATAGTGGGAAGAATTTGGTATTCTTACACTTGTAATAAGGATTGGGAAATGTGAAATGAGCATCATTGGAAATGTGTTCAATTGATCTATTTCACAAAGTAAGGACCATAGGTAAACATAGTATGCATGCTTGGAGTATAGGATAACTATCTTTTCAATTTAAGTATAAAGTTGATTATCTGAAACATTATACAATGAATGATGTGTAATCAATATGGTGATTAAATAATAAGTGTTTTATTTATACTCAAAAGTTTTGAGACCATATTGGATTCGATTATTCTTGTGTTTCTCTTCGCATGTTTTGACTTCCCGAATAATAAGATTATTCAAACATCCACAGTCAATCATACTTTGAAAGTAGGTAATGAGGTAAGACTGTCATGAATCCGACTATAGATTGTCTAAAGTGTTTAGACATAGCAAAAGTTTGTTGCAGTGTTCATGAGTGCCCCTGAAATAAGATTTGAGTATTTGATTAAACCCACGCTCACGTGAATCACTTCATGGATTTTATCACGGGTGATTGTAAGACGATAATATATTATATTCTTGAAATGAATAGATATGAGTTGTTGTTTGCGAGTCGGTTGCACATTGATAATGCGTAAACGTATCAGTAACTTGATGTTATAAAACGTATTGTTGTGTGTGATTTGATGAGTAAATAGTGCAAGTGTATGAGTCGACGTTTATCTGTTCCTTTTATCCAAAGAGGGATAAAAGCGATATATGTGGGCCCCTCGATGATTTAGTGATGACACCCCTAAGCGCTTGGCCAAGCCTGGACTGATTTGATCTGTTCAATTAGTCAGTCGTCTTAAATCGAAAATTGGGAAACAACACATAGACAGAGAGAATGATTATAATTCATGTCTTATGTCTATACGATATCTTGAGAATGGATGAATGTATGATCCTTTATCTAAAGGACGCGTTACTGATAAGATCAGAGTTCGACAGCGGCTTTTGAAAGCTACGATTGCGAATCAGATTCTGAAGTCGTACTTGAAAAATAGTTATTAGACGTATCCAAGTGGGAGACTGTTAGATTAGGTGTCTAAGCCATAACTATTTTTGGTATGTACTTGATTTGATTAAAAGCATGGTCCTTTTGGGTTGCCTTAACTCATGCAACTTGATAGGGTGACAAGAGGAGAGAGAGTAGAATTTATTATTTGAATAATAAATTCGTACTCAAAATGGTTTTATTAATATATTACAAGATTAATATATTATTTGGAAATCATATTATTTAATTAATATTGATAAGAAATTAATTTGGAATTAATTTGGTGATCAAAAGAGACTAATTAAATAAAGGGGACTGATATTGCAATTAATTGTTAGTTGCAAGATTGGGTTGTGGACTCCTAATAGAAGGGATGGACGAAATCTATGGGAAGCCCATAAAGATTTCGTCCAAGGGGCCTTCTAGAAGGGTTCCATGGGCTGCTTAAGGCTTAAGCAGTCATATTTGGGTTTCCACCTAAAACCCTAGTAGTCACAAGTATAAATAGACCCTTGCCTTGTGAAAATCGGATCTATGCTTTAAGAAACCCTTGAGGGCCGATTTTATCATCTCTCCCAAGTCTTCCTTTGCAAGAGTGTTTGTGACTCCATTAGAGGTGCAACACTTGGGGCACTAGGCTTTCAGAAGTCAAGATCAAGAAGGATTAAACTTGTTATTACTACATAACAAGAGAGGTAAAGATACTAACCCTAATAATATGTGATGTTCGATATATGTATGCTAGTCATAGGGTTATTGCTTTGGTATTCATAGTTGTGTGTTCAATAGAGAAAAACCTAGATCCAAAGCAATTAGGGTTGCATGTACAGTTGTACACCATAGGAATGATGTTATGCTCAAATCCCAGCATGATCCACCTCACCCCAGCAGATTGGGGTCCTGCATTTCCTCCTATAGAGCATCTCAAAAGGTGGTCGATCAATGTTGGCGTGATAACTGTTGTTATACGAAAACTCCACCAAAGGGAGATACGTATCCCAACTCACACCGAAAACCAGTACACACGCCCAAAGAATATCCTCCAAGGTTTGGATAGTCTACTCACTCTGTCCGTCAGTCTGTGGGTGTAAAGTCGTGTTGAAGTGCATACGAGTACCCAACTCCTCATGGAATCTCTTCCAAAACCAGGAAGTAAACCGGACGTCCCTGTCTGAAATCACAGAAACTGGCACCCCATGCCATGCCACAACCTCCCTGATGTATATGTCGGCCAAATTCTCCGTAGAGATACTCTCCTACATTGGTATAAAATGTGCGCTCTTGGTCAATCGATCCACGATAACCTAAATCGAATCCACTCTGCGTACTATCTGAGGCAACTTTGTGATGAAATCCATGGTGATCTCCTCCCATTTCCAAATGGGAATTTATGTTGCATCTTGTCGTGAAGTCGTTGATGCTTGGCCTTGAATTTCCTTCAAGTCAAACACCTCTCTACATACCAAGCTATTTCCCACTTCATACATGGCCACCAATAATCAGGACGGAGGTCTCTATACATCTTTGTCGACCCATGATGAATAGAGAAACTCGACTTGTGCACCTTTTCCATCAAAACCTAATGCGCGCCACCCCAATAAGGAACCCACACCCTCTGATGGAGAGTCAATAACCCCTGACTATCATAATCAAAGGAAGCCACCCGACCCACTATGTTCTCACTCTTCCAATGCTCTTCCTTCATAGCCTCAACCTGAGCCTCTCGAATATGCTCCAGGAGTGGTGTAATCACTATCATCCTTAAACAAATATCTATGATCGTAGCCGCGACTGCCTTGCGGCTGAGAGCATCGGCAACCACATTGGCCTTACCCGGATGGTAAAGGATCTCACAATCATAATCTGCAACACCAGTCAAATTTAGGTAAAAAATGAATTGATCAATAATCGTAATTGGGATGAACAAAGTGGTATAGATTGTAACAAGGTTTCCAAAAATATAAAGAACACTGAAATCCAAGTTATAACGAAGAAGTTATGACCAATCGAAGATCCGCGACAAAACCGGCAAAACACTGCTCAGTGTAAAATGTGAATTTTCGATAAAAGGCTTTTTAGCCTTAACAATCTAAATGAAAGTCGTAGAATATGTTAAACCGACAACTTTCATAAAAAGAACGTAAAAATCTGACTTCGTATGAGGAAGTTATGATTTTTTTAAGTTTCGGTTTAGCAGTAGACAGCTAAAAATTCGAAATAAAAATCGATCGATATTTATCCGACACAACTTAAACGATAATCTAAGGTCTCGTCAAAAGTAGTACAACAGTAAAAAGACAGACGAAAACGGACGTCGGATGAAGAAGTTATGAATTTTTAACGGATTTCTTGTCCCGGTCTGTTAAAAATAATAATATTAAAAATAAAGTCAAAATTAGCCGACGAAGTCAAAACAAAAGTCGTAGAGTATATTTTTACCTACGCGTGAATATAAAGAACGTCGAAAAAGGAGCTCGTATGCGAAAGTTATGAATTTCGCAAGTTTTGGGCACGAAAATCGAAAAATGTTGAAAACCGGGAAATTTCGCATGGTCACCCTTCAGCCACGTCACCTCGCATGCGAGACCTCCCCGTGTCAGACACGTGTTCGCTGCTGATTGGACCGAAGTTGCTCGTGGCACCTCCTGATTGGACCGAAGTTCGGCCCTCTCCTGATCCGACACGCACCTCGCATCGTGGATGCTTCCGAACTTCGGCCTCGTGGCCTTCGCTGCTGATGACGCGTGGCTGCTGACTCCTCTTCCCCCTCGCCACCTGTCCGAACACGCGTCGCCATCTCCTCTCTTCGAACCGAACCCTCGCACCTATATAAAGGGTGCGAGACTCTCCGGTTCTTAACCCATTTTTACCCCAAATTTCACCATTTTTCACATTTCTCACCCCTTTAAACTTTCTTACAACCCCCAAGGCCCCGGTATCATATCTAAAACCCGAAGCAAGCCCCGAAGCCCCGGAATTCTCGAGAAGCTAACCTCTTTCCAGTCGAAGTGCTGCCCGCGTAAAGCCCGGTTTTTAATCAAAAACTCGCGGTTTCTTCGAGAAAGATCATCCATAGAAACGAAACGCTGCCCAAATCACCACTTATCAAGTGAGTTCATACCCCTATAATCTACCTTTTTAATGGTTTTTAAATGCTTTTTAGGGGGGAATACAAGTTGAACACAATATAAATTGTGTTAATAATTGTATGTGATAATAATCACACAAAGGATTTCCTTATGCTTTTAAGGATTACCAAATACTTCCAAAATGACTTAAAGTCATGTGAAATCTTTAAAGTCATGTGAACTCTTTTAATACTGTTAAATTCTTTGAAAAAGGTTTTATAAACTATTTCAAATTATAATTGCCAAAATCATGTTTATATATGTATAAATATATAAATAAGATTTGAAGGGCTTAGGACTAAAGAATTATCTTATTTCCTCTTCCTTGTTTGGATGTGGAATTAAGGTGGTGTTATTTGTCCGAAGGTCGTTTCCTTCTTAATTATATATATATATATATATATATATATATATATATATATATATATATTACATATATGAATATAAAAGGTTACTTTATTCGGTATCATTACCTTTGTATCATGCTGAGCAAAAGGGTACGTTCAGGAGAGATAATGCTAATCACATAGAACGTATAAATTATAATAGGTATAATTTATGATTCAAAACTAAATATACAAGTATGATTCACGATTGTATACTTTTTATTCCAAGGAAATTACTAACAATTCATTTATCTATACTAGGATATGTATAATACTTTTAGTATATGGAAAATATATTAAAGAAGTAATAATACATCATACCGGGTTTGCATTAACAGGGGTACAAATACAACGTACCAGGGTTAGCAATCACGGGGTAATAATACATCATACCGGGTTTGCATTAACAAGGGTACAAACGTACCAGGGTTAGCAATCACGGGGTAATAATACATCATACCAGGTTTGCATTAACAAGGGTACACCAGGGTTAGCAATCACGGGGTAATAATACATCGTAATCTCGTTGAAACAATAAATTTGTGAGACTCTTCATGGTGTACTTATCTAAGTACGACCTTAAGTCCTGACTTATTAACCAGAATCTCCCGGAGGGAGAGCGTGAATTTGTGTATAGATCTATACGGGACTGACAATCCTGCACCTTCACTGTTCGCTATAGTTTGGCCGGCAGGCCTAGGGTGACAAATGTCATATCGTTTCCGACGCCTGAAGAACGTCGCATCAGGCACATCAGTCATATTAGTATGGTTAATAGAACTCACATGGATAAAACAACGAGTAAATTACTTAGTAATATACTTCTCTTAAAAAAGTAAGAAAAGATAATTACATCCTATCTATTTTACTGACCAAATATACCTTTTGTTAGTTTTTACTTATAGTAAAAACTACGTATCATGAAATCAAGTATGGCAAATATACTTGTACTTTTGGTTTTGGAACGTTTAAAACCACAAATCAGTATTATGGATAATATAATATTTTCCAGGATTAATACCAATGTTTTACTGTAGAACGAATATAACTAAGAATACTTTTACAAATGAAACGGTTTATGGGATTAAACTACTTTTACAAATGGAACGGATTTATGGGGATTTAAAACTACTATTCAGAAACGGTTTTATGAGGATTTAAAACTACTATTCAGAAATGGTTTTATGGGGATTTAAAAATACTTATCAGATGGAACTTAGTCATTCCCTCTCTTTAAACTAGTATAACATAAAGGACCTTTAGTGGTTAATTCTATAATTCCTTAGTTTTTACATCAGAGTTATACATAAGTAATATCCGATTGACAGTGAAATGTGTGACTTCCGCCTTACTTCTTGTTCCTTGTTTGGTTGTGGGCTTAGGGTAGATACACCCATTTAACTGTCCATTCGATATTAGGTTATATATAACTAGTATAAACTAAGTAATTGTAGAGGGAACTATTGAGGGTATCAGTTTATCACCTCAGGAAATATAGGATTTTCTGGAGGAACCAGTGAACTTTTCCAAGAACTTAGAGTATACTTTATAGAACTCAAATACTTATGAACTCACCAGCTTAAATGCTGATCTACTCTTTCAAAATAACTTGTATTCTCAGGAATCCAGTAGACAGGTACACTCCCGAAGCTTTTGAGAAGACTACCTAGTACCGTACTGTGACTCTTGTCTTCTATTGTATCTACTTTGGTGTTTAAATATGTAATGTTTAAACACTTATGTAAAACTTATACTTATTAATGCAATGGTTGTTTGTACTTTGATTACTATATTTCATGTGTTGTGATACTTACATGAAGTCCTCCGCCCCCGAACGTTTCTGCCGTTCTGGGTTGGGGGTGTGACAGATTGGTATCAGAGCATTGTTTATAGTGAACTCAGTATATCAGTCATAAAAGATTTACAACTATAAACCCATTGGGATAAAAACACTCTGACCAAGAGTTATACTTTAAAAATATAACAATATTTTATAAAAGTATAAGTACATGCAGAATATATATACTAGAATGAGTATCAGAAGAAGAACAAAACAAAAGTATTTGGATGTTGGACATTACAGTTAAACCTAGACAGCGATGTAATGATATCTGGGATCAATATAACCTGATCAACTATATTCATTTGAGATATGACCAACATGTGTTTGGGAGTGATTGTAGTGTTGCAACAAGTCTAAAACTTACCTAGGTACCAGAAGAATTCTAGAACCAAACATAAAGGTTAAAATACTATAGGAGTATTTTAGGTTGCTATAACAAGAAAACTGAAAACTTATCAACTTCTTATATCTATAAGTCCAAGAGTCAAACTTATAATACCAAGGAAGTATTTTAAATACCATAAATAAACTTTTGGGAAATGTTAAAAAGATCTTCTCTGGTACGTCTATAACTACTAAGTGGATACGTTAAGGTTATATATAGTTAAGATTTTATAGACTTAGAATATGTGATTTTCACTCTACTTCCTTTTCCTTGTTTGGATGTGGTTTTAGAGTAGGATTACATATTCGAAGGTCTATTTGATCTGGATTATATATAATCGGTACACACTATGTGATTATAGAAGGACCAGAAAGGATCACCTTCGTAAAAATTTAAATTTTCTCATAGATTCTTTAGACATTTCCATTCTCGTATAAACCCCTTAGATAAATGTAGTCACTCCAGCAATCAATAGAAGACTCAAGGAGGATCCAATAGAATTTCATTAGGAGAATTCCGAGAAAGAAACAGATAAGAAGTAAAGAAACCATAGAAATCATTTAGTGCCCCTACCCTATTAAGGACACCAATGAGAGATTCACATGAACTTCTGAGATTCAAAATCTTCATTACAAAATAATTGGGATTAGTATTAGAATCGGAAGTAAGACAGCTCGGGAATTCAATATACCTACAGAGCAGAAGGACACCCTATAGATACCAGGAGAGAACAAATCATTACCACCCAGAATAGAACAGAGAACAAAGGAAAACCACACATGATTCATGTGAAATGTTTGAGCGCCTTTTCATCTAAGTAATAACTAATAAATAATACAACCTAGTGAGTTAGTGTTTACATTACTCACATTAGGTTTTGAGCTTATCTTCTTTTCCTGTCACGGCTAATAAATCGGATCACGAAATCTCAATTGATAGTGATTACTTCTCGAATTCATAAGTCTATTTTATGTAGACACTGTTATGAATTGTTTTCAAATATTTTCGAAAGTTGGAAAACGATATCCACCAATCGAAGGTAACTTAGTTCGGATGACACTCGGTTCATTCTAGAAACTTATTTCTGCTCCTTACCAGGACTGCATCATAGGGATGCAGGTCGAATCATTGAGAACAGTATAACAAAATGAAAGATTTATATATAGATACAAATGATTAGAATACATCTAGAGCCAACGTTAGTCGCTCACGAACTCATTTTCTTATCATGTAACAGAATCATGCCTCCGAAGAAACGTAACCAACCCACCAACAAAACACCAATCCTTTAAATAGATGCGGCTACGTTTCAAGCTACAGTGACAGCAGCTGTAGCAGCTGTCATGGCACAGCTTAATGCTAACAACGTGAATGTTAGTGGTAATGCTATCGTCAACCCCGATCGTGGTGATGACCAAGCACAACAACGAGTACCCATTTATAAGGACACTTCCAACCTTAAACCTAATATCCTGAAACGAAAGTGCGAGAACAAGAAAGGGAGTTGTTCAACTCAAGAACCCAACAGAGGGCAACGAACTGGGGCAGTCAATACCCCCATCAGCCCTGTTATTCTAGCACCGACCACGCCGTACTTAGGAAACCTCCCACACTGCAGCAAGTGTAACTACCATCATCATGGAGTTTTCCGATAGCTGCATTGCAATAGATGCCACATGAAGGGGCATACCGCCCGCATCTATATATCTTCGGTTGAGTTCATCACTTCAGCTACCAATGTTGGAACCATCCCAATATGTCACCTTTGTGGTGAAATAGGACATTACAAGAGGGACTGTCCAACAGAGAAGAACGACGGGGGAGCAGGAGGATTTTGACCCCAATGCATGGGAAGGCATCAAAGAACCCTACTATATTTTGGTACGCTTCCAAACCCCAATAGTTATCTATAATTATGATTACTCTCCAGTTCAAATTAAATCACAACATTCATATAAAATTTGAAACCCTAACAGGTAAGGTATGATGGTTTAGTATATACATAAGGGTCATTTATAATTAAGATTTGTAGACTTAGAGTGAGTAATCCCACCTCATTTCTTGTTCCTTGTTTGGTTGTGGATTTAGGGCAGGGTTGCTCAGTCAATGGTCTTACCAATCTTAATTACACATGACTTGTATACACCAAGCGATTATAGAGAGACCTAGTAAGGATCATTTCATGAAAGTTCATAATTTCAAATTATCAGAACCCTTATATTGCTAGTACCCGCCAATTTTGAATCAAAAAGGGGATTTGTAACAGTAATAACAAAATAAAACCGGAAGCGCTGAAAACATAGGTACATAGGATAGTTCATTATCCTAAGTAATCATTTCCCCCAGAACGACTTAATATCTATTTCGTCGAGAAAATTTCCGACATCCTCATTCGACATGGTTTGGCCTGGCCCTTACCATGTGAAAATTCTTATGTTGTGTAAGAGAATTTTTTCCTTAATCAGCCGTAAGATGAAATTCTTCCAATCCATAACGCAGACCCTTAGGTTGTCCCTCATTTCAAAACTTCAGAAGTACCCACGCGAAAGGTACCACACCCTTCTAGCCTACTCAGTAGACAGGAAACTTCAAGAGAAAAGCACTGAAGTAGTCTTAGAAGTCAGTAACCACCAAAGTACCCCAGTAGATCTCATAGGAAAATCATTGTACCGCAGGTCAAGTTCAAGA
Organism: Lactuca virosa; assembly: GCF_052849685.1. Classification (NCBI taxonomy): domain Eukaryota; kingdom Viridiplantae; phylum Streptophyta; class Magnoliopsida; order Asterales; family Asteraceae; genus Lactuca; species Lactuca virosa. The sequence goes on from NC_136430.1 coordinate 332,787,563, forward strand.
ATAGTGACTAAGAACTCATTAGGTTAATCTATCGCTGCTAAGTGTATACACGAGAGTGGTATATAATTTAGACTTAACAAGATTTAGGATGTGTAATTCCGCCCTACCTCATGTTCCTTGTTTGGTTGTGGACCTGGGGCAGAGTCACCCATCCGAACGTTTTGTGAAATCTAAATTATATACGACTCGTATACACGAGGTGATGATAGATGAGCCAAGTATGAATCTTATCGAAGCAAAAGCCGCAGGCTTACTACAACAACCGAAGATACCTGAGTGGAAGTGGTAGCGGATTACAATGGGCTTTATAATCAAGTTACCAAGGCAACAGGTGGACTTGATGCCATTTTGGGTGATCGTCGACAGATTAGCCAAGTCCGCGCACTTCCTACAATTTTGAAGAAACAGGCAAATAGAGAACATAACTAGAACGTGTGATAGAGAGATTAGTCTGAGTGCACGGTGTTCCACTAGTTGTTATCTCCGTCGAGATAATAGAATCATCTCCCAGTTCAGGAAGTCACTTCAAAAATCTCTGGGAACTAGAGGAGTCATGAGCCTATGTTATCGACTATGGTAAAGTATGGGATACCCATTTACCAATTAGTTGAGTCCTTTACCATGCTAGCATTTAAGTTGCTCCATTCGAAACCTTCCGTGGTCGCAAGTGCAGATCCTATCTGCACTGGACTAAATTAGGTGACACGCTACTAGCTAGAGGTTCAATTTCCACATAGCACCTTCGTTGGTCTGGAATTCATCCGAGAAACTACCGAAAAGAGAATACGAATCAGGAAGCGACATAAAGCTTCCAGAGTTAATCAGAGAAGCTACGACTTCGATAAAAGAAAACCCTTGGAATTCCAGGTTGATGACCTTATCATATGAAGGTCTCACCCTGGAAGGGGAGGATACGCTTCGGAAAGCATAGAATACTAAATCCAAGGTACATAGGACCATTCGAGATTCTTACCAGAATCGGTCTTGTAGCTTATAAACTTAAACTACCACAAAAACTTAAAAACATTCATCCCACCTTTCACATATCTAATATAAAGAGGTGTCTATCCGATGAAACACTTGTTATTTCACTCGATGAAATCAAGTTAAATAAAAGTCTACACTTTGTAGAAGAACCAATGGAAATCATGGATAGGGAAATCAAAAGAACCAAGCAAAGTCTTATCCCGATAGTAAAGGTTCGTTGGATTGCAAACCGGGGACCTGAATTCACTTGGGAAAGGGAAGATTAGAAGAAACGAAAATATCCACATCTTTTCCCTAGTCCATGAGTATCACTTTAGACTTAATTTCGGGACGAAATTCCCTCTAACGGGGGGATAATGTAACACCAGTCAAATTTAGGTCAAAAATGAATTGATCAACAATCGTAATTGGGATGAACAAAGTGGTATAGATTGTAACAAGGTTTCCAAAAATATAAAGAACACTGAAATCCAAGTTATAACGAAGAATTTATGACCAATCGAAGATCCGCGACAAAACCGGCAAAACATTGTTCAGTGTAAAACGTGAATTTTAGATAAAAGGCTTTTTAGCCTTAACAATCTAAACGGAAGTTGTAGAATATGTTAAACCGAGAACTTTCATAAAAAGAACGTAAAAATCTGACTTCGTATGAGGAAGTTATGATTTTCTAAGTTTCGGTTTAGCAGTAGACAGCTAAAAATTCGAAATAAAAATCGATCGATATTTAGCTGAAACAACTTAAACGAGAATCGAAGGTCTCGTCAAAAGTAGTACAACGGTAAAAAGACAGACGAAAACGGACGTCGGATGAAGAAGTTATGAATTTTTAACGGATTTCCTATCCCGGTCTGTTAAAAATAATAATATTAAAAATAAAGTCAAAGTTAGCCGACGAAGTCAAAAAAAAAGTCGTAGAGTATAATTTTACCTACGCGTGCATATAAAGAACGTCGAAAACGGAGCTTGTATGCGAAAGTTATGAATTTCGCAAGTTTTGGGCACGAAAATCGAAAAATGTTGAAAACCGGGAAATTTCGCATGGCCACCCTTCGGCCACGTCACCTCGCATGCGAGACCTCCCCGTGTCGGACACGTGTTCGCTGCTGATTGGACCGAAGTTGCTCGTGGCACCTCCGGATTGAACCGAAGTTCGGCCCTCTCCTGATCCGACACGCGCCTCGCACCGTGGCTGCTTCCGAACTTCGGCCTCGTGGCCTTCGCTGCTGATGACGCGTGGCTGCTGACTCCTCTTCCCCCTCGCCACCTGTCCAAACACGTGTTGCTATCTCCTCTCTTCAGACCGAACCCTCGCACCTATATAAAGGGTGCGAGATTCTCCGGTTCTTAACCCATTTTTACCCCAAATTTCACCATTTTTCACATTTCTCACCCCTTTAAACTTTATTACAACCCCCCAAGGCCCCGGTATCATATCTAAAACCCGAAGCAAGCCCCGAAGCCTCGGAATTCTCGAGAAGCTAACCTCTTTTCAGTCGAAGTGCTGCCCGCGTAAAGCCCGGTTTTTAATCAAAAACTCGCGGTTTCTTCGAGAAAGATCATCCATAGAAACGAAACGATGCCCAAATCACCACTTATCAAGTGAGTTCATACCCCTATAATCTACCTTTTTAATGGTTTTTAAATGCTTTTTAGGGGGTAATACAAGTTGAACACAATATAAATTGTGTTAATAATTGTATGTGATAATAATCACACAAAGGATTTCCTTATGCTTTTAAGGATTACCAAATACTTCCAAAATGACTTAAAGCCATGTTAAATCTTTAAAGTCATGTGAACTCTTTTAATACTGTTAAATTCTTTGAAAAAGGTTTTATAAACTATTTCAAATTATAATTGCCAAAATCATGTTTATATATGTATAAATATATAAATAAGATTTGAAGGGCTTAGGACTAAAGAATTATCTTATTTCCTTTTCCTTGTTTGGATGTGGAATTAAGGTGGTGTTATTTGTCCGAAGGTCGTTTCCTTCTTATATATATATATATATATATATATATATATATATATATATATATATATATATATATATATATTATATGAATATAAAAGGTACTTAATTCGGTATCATTACCTTTGTATCATGCTGAGCAAAAGGGTACGTTCAGGAGAGATCATGCTAATCACATAGAACGTATAAATTATAATAGGTATAATTTATGATTCAAAACTAAATATACAAGTATGATTCATGATTGTATACTTTTTATTCCAAGGAAATTACTAACAATTCATTTATCTATACCATGATATGTATAATACTTTTAGTATATGGAAAATATATTAAAGAAGTAATAATACATCATACCGGGTTTGCATTAACAGGGGTACAAATACAACGTACCAGGGTTAGCAATCACGGGGTAATAATACATCATACCGGGTTTGCATTAACAAGGGTACAAACATACCAGGGTTAGCAATCACGGGGTAATAATACATCATAATCTCGTTGAAACAATAAATTTGTGAGACTCTTCATGGTGTACTTATCTAAGTACGACCTTAAGTCCTGACTTATTAACCATAATCTCCGGGAGGGAGAGCGTGAATTTGTGTATAGATCTATACGGGACTGACAATCCCGCACCTTCACTGTTCGCTACTGTTTGGCCGGCAGCCCTAGGGTGACAAATGTCATATCGTTTCCGACGCCTGAAAAACATCGCATCAGGCACATCAGTCATATTAGTATGGTTAATAGAACTCACATGGATAAAACAACGAGTAAATTACTTAGTAATATACTTCTCTTAAAACAGTAAGAAAAGATAATTACGTCCTATCTATTTTACTGACCAAATATACCTTCTGTTAGTTTTACTTATAGTAAAAACTACGTATCATGAAATCAAGTATGGCAAATATACTTGTACTTTTGGTTTTGGAACGTTTAAAACCACAAATCAGTATTATGGATAATATAATATTTTCCAGGATTAATACCAATGTTTTACTGTAGAACGGATATAACTAAGAATACTTTTACAAATGAAACGGTTTATGTGATTAAACTACTTTTACAAATGGAACGGTTTTATGGGGATTTAGAACTACTATTCAGAAACGGTTTTATGGGGATTTAAAACTACTATTCAGAAACGGTTTTATGGGGATTTAAAACTACTTATCAGATGGAACTTAGTCATTCGCTCTCTTTAAACTAGTATAACATAAAGGACCTTTAGTGGTTAATTCTATAATTCCTTAGTTTTTACATCAGAGTTATACATAAGTAATATCCGATTGACAGTGAAATGTGTGACTTCCACCTTACTTCATGTTCCTTGTTTGGTTGTGGGCTTAGGGCAGATACACCATTTAACTGTCCATTCGATATTAGGTTATATATAACTAGTATAAACTAAGTAATTGCAGAGGGAACTATTGAGGGTATCAGTTTATCACCTCAGGAAATATAGGATTTTTTGGAGGAACCAGCGAACTTTTCCAAGAACTTAGAGTATACTTTATAGAACTAAAATACTTATGAACTCACCAGCTTAAATGCTGATCTACTCTTTCAAAATAACTTGTATTCTCAGGAATCCAGTAGACAGGTACACTCCCGAAGCTTTTGAGAAGACTACCTAGTACCGTACTGCGACTCTTGTCTTCTACTGTATCTACTTTGGTGTTTGAATATGTAATGTTTAAACACTTATGTAAAACTTATACTTATTAATGCAATGGTTGTTTGTACTTTGATTACTATATTGCATGTGTTGTGATACTTACATGAAGTCCTCTGCCCCCGAACGTTTCCGCCGTTCTGGTTTGGGGGTGTGACATAATCCTTCACCACATCCAACAACTGATGTTGCCTCATGATCAGATTCGGATGAATCATCAAATTCCTCAGGCTCCTGTGATCCGTGTAAATCGTACAACGGACTCTCACCGAATATTGAGGGCGAACACCACCACCCCCAGCTCCAAATCATGTGTAGGGTAATTCGCCTCATGAGGGTTCAACTGCCTCGAAGCGTAAGCAATCACGTGACCCCTTTGCATCAGAACTGCTCCCAAACCGGTGATTGACGTATCACAATAAACTACAAAATCCTCAACACCCTCCGGTAGAGTCAGAATCGGCGCCTCACACAATATCTGTCTCAGGGTCTCAAAAACTGCCTACTGCTTAGGCCCCCAACAAAAGGTGATAGTCTTCTTTGTCAATCAATTCAGAGGAACCACTATCTTGGAGAAATCCTGAATGAATCTCCGATACTAACCTGTCAGACCAAGGAAACTCCGAATCTCATATGGAGACTTCGGAACCTCCCATCCCATCACCGCCTCAACCTTGTCCGGATCAACTAAAATACCGTTCTGGTTAACAAGGTGCCCCAGAAACTGCACCTCGCGCAACCAGAACTCACACCCAGAGAACTTCGCATACGGTCTCTACCTCCTCAATGTCTACAATACCTCCCTCAAGTGTTCCTCATGCAGCTCCAAGGTCTTGGAATAGACCATGATGTCATCAATGAACACAATCATAGACTGATCCAGCATCAGCCTGCATACGCGGTTCATGAGGTCCATGAACACAGCTGGAGCATTGGTGAGCCCAAAGGGCATCACCACGAACTCGTAATGACCATAACGAGTCCGGAAGGACGTCTTATGCACATCCTCCTCTCTGACCCTCATCTGATGATAATCCAAGCATAGATCAATCTCGTAAAACCAAGATGCACCCCGAAGCTGGTAAAACAAATCATCAATCCTCGGGAGTGGATAACGGTTCTTCACTGTTAGCTTATTCAGTTCCCAATAGTCAATACACATCCGATGCGACCCATCCTTCTACTTCACAAAAAGGATCGGTGCTACCCATGGAGAACTGCTTGGTCGAATGAACCCCTTGTCTAACAGCTCCTGCAGCTGTGTAGATAGCTCCTGCATCTTTGGAGGAGCAAACCTATACGGTGCTTTGGATATCGGAGCCGCACCCAGAACCAAGTCAATCCTAAACTCCACCTGCCTCTCCGGAGGCACTCCAGGAAAGTCCTCCGGGAACACATCCAGGTATTCCCGAAAAACTGACACATCATCCACAGTCACCTTACCTTTCTCCCAGGTATCCATAACATGGGTAACAAATCCGGAACAACACTGCTGAAGATAGCGTCTGGCCCTAGTTGCTGAACATAGAATTGGCCCACGCTGAGCACTGTCTCTTTCTGAACCACTAACTCTCCCCCAATTGGGGTCCGAATGCGTACTATCTAATGCTCTCAATCAATCACTGCCCCATTGGGTCTCAACCAGTCCATCCCTACAATAATCGTGTTCCCGCGCAAAGGAATAGGAACCTTAATGAACCCTCGATACCTGTACAGATTGGTCATCCGCAATCTCAACCTCTAATGGACAATCCAACTCCCCCAGAGCACCAACAAACTTCTTGCTGAGCGCAAGAGATACAAAAGATCGAGTAGCCCCCGAATCAAACAATACCAAAGCAGAGATTCCATTCACAAGGAACGATCCTAAAACAAAAAGCACAAATATAAGCAGAAAATCAACATAAATAAAGAGATAAGGAGAAGATACACACCCGTCACCACATCAGGTTCTGCGTGAGCCTCCTCGGCTGTCAGATGACAAGCCCTGATCCTCGCAACAGGCGCATCCACCTTGCCCTGTCGGCCATCAGTAATCCATAGAGTCGCTGGAGCGGGTGCGACCATTGGTCCCGTTGCTGCCAAACTCGGGCAATTGTCCTTCTTATGGACCCTTTGATTGCAATGGAAGTTAATCAAGTCAGATGTATGGGTGATGGTGGTGGTAGCAATGCAATCCCTGCTAATATGTCCAGTCTTGCCGCACTTGAAGGAGCCAGAACCACCCACCCTGCACGCCCTATCATGCGCATTGCCGCACTTGCCACAGCGGCCCCGACCCTGGTGGCCTTTTGATCTCGAGTCAATAACCTTGGGCCTCTTGCCCGAACCCTCTGATCCCTCAACCTGATCTGCCTTCCTCTTCCTCTCCATCTCTAAATCATTCTCTCTCTCTCTCTCTCTCTCTAGCTCTCGCAATCATATCATCCACTGTCCTGCAATTGGATCGGCTCACAAACTGTCGGATATCACTCCTCAACATCTCATGGTATCTCGCCTTCTTCATCTCCTCGTCCGCCACATACTGCAGAACCAACAACACCCTCTCGCAGAACATGGCGGTGATATCAGCCACCGTCTCAGTAGTCCGGCGGAGATCCTGACACTCTCGCGCCAACTACTGGACCTCAATCACTGGTGTGAACTCAGCCCAAAATCTCTTCACAAAATCCTCCTAAGTCATGGACCCAATCACCTTGCCTCCCAAGGCATGTCCTACCTCCTCCCACCAGTCTCAGGCTCTGTCTTTTAGAAGATAGGAATCAAGTCTAACCTTTGCCCTATTGGGACAACTGCTAGTGCGGAATGCATTAGCGACATTCGCTAACGAATGTCTACTCGCGATCAGGTCCTTCTTCCTGAAGAACTTTGGGTCCCCACATGCTCAGAACTCACAGAAAGTCAAAGTGAAAGCTCTCATCGTCACTACCATCTCAGAACGGAATGAGCCCAAGCATTCCTCTAAAACCTCCATGATACCCTCCTTGATCGTACCAAAGATCACAGGATTCTGCTCAAGTATGTTGCGGGTAATCTCTGACAAGATGAACTCCCGCATCTGAGCATCTAATTGTTCGGCTCCAGAACCCGAGCCTAAACCATCACCAGCACAAAAACCACTACCAGGTCTTCCTCGAGTGACCACCATACTAAAAATAGACCATTCAAACTATCAGTACATACATATATAATCATTGAGCGATTCCATACTCTACAAGCTTCTTGGTATCATTGCAACTTTTCTTGAATCGAGTATGGATCCTCTGCTTTCAGTAGTATGGTCCCATACTACCTTCCACATCTATCCGTAATTTCCTCAAGGATCGCTTTGAATCCCCCAATTCACTCCCTTATCCACACATATAATCCTCAACAATATGAGGCTCCCATCATTAAATCTCTTCATAGGTTTTCCTAGGGCAACCACCACACTACTCCCCGCTATCAGTTGCAGAAGGAACTCCCCCTAACATCCTCAATCTCGCTCACGAATACAATTACATATCACCGACACCAGATAATTCTTCGAATGAAAGGTCTCACACTAAAACGGTTGGACTTAGACAAGAGTTGCGCAATAGAGTTAAAACCTAACCTTCTAAAATTATTTAGTCTCTACAATATGTAACTTAGCATATTCTCTTACTAGTTAGCTGAAGTTAATGGAAACTCCTAAAAGCACAAATCAAGCAGCATTCGAGCATCGAGTAATTGGAACAAGGATAACCTAAACATGCCATCCTATCACTGACTGATCAGTACTAGCATGCAAGTCTACAAGCTTATACACTACACATATAAAGGCATCTCTCCTAGCATTCAATCATGCAATTCCTAAGCAGATCCTTAGCCCTAACTAGCATGTGATTCACAGATTCACAAATCAAAGCATATCATAAAACATGTATGTGTATTTTGGGAAAACTTACTTGAGCTCGGTCGATTGCATACACCACACCCTTTTTCTTTTATTAGAAAACTCTTTTATAAAACATTTCCTTTTGAAAGATATACCAAACCCTCAGTTTGAGTTCAGACACACCCGAGAGTATGCCTGAATCCCTCAAACTAAGGCTATGATACCAAATTTTAACATCCCAAAATTTAAGAATAAATATTTGATTTTTAGATTAATAAAACCCTCTTTCAAAAACATGTTCACGGAACCATAATAGAATCAAAATGTAATCAAAACATCCCAATACATCAGAGTCAAACAAAATGCAGAACAATCATGGTGTGTGTGATGTGATCACCCCGAGCTCTTCCCTTTTGATCCTGAAGTACCTGAAACATAAACTAAAAAATGTAAGCACGAAGCTTAGTGATCTCCCCAAAATACCACATACCATACATATCAAACACATAATGGGCCCCGCCCGTCATCAGGTCCCCGGCCGGCATCGGGTCGCGCCCAGCATCGAGCCCCGCTCAGAACAAATCTATCAGTAAATAATGGGCTCCGCCCATCATCGGGCCCCGTATATTATACATAAAAACACATAAACACATGCAAGAATCACAAAGATAAATAACATACAAGATAGTCATCAGGCCCGGCCTAGCATCGGTCCCTGCCGGATATACATATCAAATATCATGCATACAGAGTCACGCAGCCAACTACCATCCTAATCATAATAAACCATGGGCCGACATTGGTGCCTTTGACCCACCAAACACAGTGAGGAAACTCACCTCAAGCTACCGAATATCTCAGATAAAAGCTCGGACTGTTAATCTGAAAAATCCCCTTGCCAACATCATCAATAATTCCCAATTAATAATTGGGTCTTCACCCATAATCAAGAATCTAGATCACTTGTCCAACATCCAGGGTAAAAGAGCATTTTACCGTTTTTCCTACTTGGCCCAAACCAAGGCCCAACCCATTTGCTCCCAAAAGCCCAAATTCCTAAATGGCACCCAAAGCCCAATATGGCCCAATATAAGAAGACACAATGTCTAACAATAGCCAAAAGTCCAGAAATGATCCATAGGAGTTTAGGGGCCACGCCCAATCGAAAAATAGCCCAAATAACCTAAGCCTACAACTCAATCGGCCCACAGACTAGGATACGCTCAGCGTACCAGTCTCGTACGCCTTGCGTACGTGATCGATCCGGAAACGGGCTCACACCCAGTACGCTCAGCGTACCCAGGAGCACGCCCCGTGTACTGGCCTGATCTCAAACCTTTGGCCAAACAACTTAACCGCTTAAGAACTTATCATCCAATCCACAAAATAACATCATATTAAGGCCCTAAACAATAAAGTCGAAGACTTTAAGCCTTTGCATGGCTAAAAACACCCTAAGGTCTAATTCTAGCATCTTAACTCCATTAAGAAAAACATCAACCTTACATGGTTGAACTAAACCCATCAAGTTACCATTTTTTTGAACAAGGGACCTCAGAAGAGCCTAGATCTATCATCTCAAGTTGCTGGAGTAGCCCATACTCCCAAAAAGTCTTAAGAAACCCAGAAATTCATAAAGAAGGACATAAACTAGATCTAGCATAAGAAATCATCAAGTTGAGAGCTTTATACCTTAAATAACTTGCAAAGTTGATGATGGTTCTGGATCTACAAGCTCAAGCCACACCAAAGCAACCTCCAAGTGTTCTTCTTCCTTCAAATCACCAAAAACACCACCGAAACTCACTTACAGTATCCAAACTCACAAATTGCACTTAAGGTTTCGTTCTTAGGGTTTAGGGGAGTGGCGACTGACCAAAAGATACCATCAAGGAAACATAAGTTGCTTAAATAGGGCACAAACCCTAAAATTAGGGTTTACCTCTACTTAGCGTACACCCCACATACTCCCACGTACGCTGTCACACCCCAAAACCGGAACGGCAGAAACATTCTGGGGTGGAGGACGTCATGTTTAGTATCACAAGTCATGCATCATAGTAATCAAAGTAATAAACAACCATTTCATTAGAAAGAAAGTGTTTACAAAGTATGTGATTCACATAACATAGAATACATAGCAAATAACAAAAAGACATGAAGCTAGTATGCTCCACCTTCTGAATCCCAGTGCGCGTACCTGTCTACTGGTCTCCTGAGAATACAAGTTATTTTGAAAGCGTAGATCAGCATTTAAGCTGGTGAGTTCATAAGATTTTAGAGATGTAAGTAAGTTGTAAGAAAGTTGTAGTAAGTTGTAGTAAGTTCTGTTTAGAAAAGTTCGCCTATTCCTCCAGAATATCCTATATTTCCTGCTTTGATGAAAGATAAGTAAAAATGACTCTACAATCCTTTCTATGAGTACTAAATGGATACAAGTTATATAAAACTCAGAGTAAACAAACAATCGGTTGTGTGTATCTGCCCTAAGCCCACAACCAAACAAGGAACAGGAAATGAGGCGGAAGGCACACATCCCATGTTTGTTAGATCATCGTTGTATATAACCCTGACGTATTCACTTGGTACTCACGGAGTTAACTGTAATAGTTCCTTTATATTTGATGAAAAGATTCTTTAAGAAAACCCTTATTTATTCTAATAAAAATGGTAACCACAGTGGTTCCTTCTAAATCACTTAGTTTATACTAGCCATATATAATCCAATATCGAATAGATAGTTAATTGTGTGAATCTGCCCTAAGCCCACAACCAAACAAGGAACAGGGAATGAGGCGGAAAGCACACATCCAACTACCTATCGGATATTAATTATATATAACCTTGATGTATAAACTAAGGTATTATAGAATTAACCACCTAAGGTCCTTTAAGTTATATTGGTTTAATAAAATGGATTAAACCCTTTACTGGGTAAGTTTCTAGTTTTGTATACCAAAAGTTCTTATTTGAAAAGTATGTTTTGTACTAGAAAACGGTGCATTGAATTAGTGTCATATGACCTGGCCCATACCCGGTACCCCTTATGATTACTTGGTGTATACGGAACATATATATAGCTAAGATCGGATATATAGTAGGTTGGGTGAATCTGCTCTAATCCCACAACCAAACAAGGAACAGGAAATGAAGCGGAAAGCACACATCCTACTACTTGTCGGACCCGATTAATATATATCCCTGAATGCATACACTAAGGAATCATAAAGTTAGCATTATAGGCCCCATTTCTACTGAATGTACTAGACTCGACTGTTCTGTTTTTCGTTTGTAAAATGTAAGTTTTCCCTATTTTATAACTATCTTGACTCGAAAACAGTTTGCATTAACTTTCAAGTGGAACTGTCACAAAATGAAAGTAATGGGAAAATGTAAGTACACAGTTGTCTTTTGAATTGACATCCTGCAGTACTGATTACCTTTAAAACATGTTTGTTTTATTAAGGTCATAATGTGTTGAGTAGTACCCATACTATACGCTCTCCGTGCAAGAGATTCTGCGGACCAAACGCGACTTCCACAAACAAATTGCTAGGCCGTGTAAATTCACATTAATGTTATATGATCATGTATACCCAATTTTACTATCACCTTTTGTTTAAAACAATGAGTTAAGTGATTCATTGGTATAATTAGATCCTATAGTGGTCTTCTACTATAGCATTTAGTATGTTCGTTCGGTTATAGTATCTTATTATGTTCTCTTTGTTATAGTATATAGTATGTCTCCATGATGTATTGTATCTACCTCCCTGTTTCTCTTTATAGTATGTTCTCTATGTTATCGTGTATTGTTTCTACCTCCCTATTTCTCTTTATAGTATGCTCTAGTATCTAGTATGAACTGAACCTCTAAACTATACCCCTTATAGTTTACTAGTGTTTTACTTGAACTGTTACTGAAAAGACTCATTTTTCTACTAAGTTATGATTGCACTTTAAAAACGGAGTTTTGTTAAACTATAAAGTAACATAACTTAAAAGAGTTTTTGAAATGTTTTGATCGCTTATAAAAGACATAATCGATCTTTTGAAAGATGTTTATAACAAACAATTACACAATTATCATTGTGTTCAACTTGTATTCCCCCCCCCCCCCCTAAAAGCATTTAAAACAGTTAAAAGATTCATTATAGGGGTATGAACTCATCTTATGTGGGTGATTCAAATGAATATGCGCGTAAGGATGAGAAGCTCCACGAATGAAGTCCCGAGACACAAACGAGTCCTAAATGACATATAATGGCATATATTGGCATAAATATAGTGTTTAGAAGCAACCACATGCAAGGAAACACCTTTAGGGACTAGGAAACACTTGGACCAAGTGTTAGAATCACATGTGATTCATCTAAGGGGAGTGTACGGCCACAATGAGGAGTGTGCGGCCATGGGTGTACGGCCATGTAGTGTGCAGTCGTACAGTCATGGTAATAAGTGCACAAAAGTGTTTTCTAATGATAGGGAAGCTTGTGGGACAATTGCTCATCAAGTGTTGAAGCTAGAATTGCACTTTGAAGGCCCTTTAGGGGTGTTTTGAGGGGTGTACGACCACACATGGGTGTACGGCCGTACACTCCTTATGTACTGAACCCTTAAACAAACTCTAAACAAGGCTAACTGATAGCAGAAACGAGTCTGACACTCGGTTAAGTCAATGGCTGAACTTACAAGGCAAAAAAATTTCGGGTTGTCACATCATCCCCCCGTTAGATGGAATTTCGTCCCGAAATTAGCTTCCTTAGCAGTACTACTAGGGTTGCGCTCCATTGATTGGAAGAATACCTACTCGTAGACCTGGCAACTTTTCCCTACTGTTCATGATAGGATTCATACTCGGTCGATCTATCATTACCTCGTGTATACAAGTCGTATATAATTAGGATTAGTTAGACGGTCGGATGTGCAACTCTGCCCCAGGTCCACAACCAAACAAGGAACAGGAGATAGGGCGGAAACACACATACTAGATCTGTGTAATCATAATCATATACCACCCTCACGTATACTCTGAATAATGATAGGTGGGCTGTATTCATCCTTAGCCTCTGTGCTTGAACTTGGTCTGTTGGACGAGTGGTATTTCGGAAAGGTCTGCGGAACATATGGCGGCAAGGCTTCAGAGGACAAAGTACTCTTCGCATGAGTACTTCGGGGTTTAGAATTACGAAGGACAGAACTGAGGTCTAGGTTGGACTGTTGTTACGAATGTCAAAGGTTCCGTGAACTTGACGGTCGAGGCGATAGAAGCATATGAACTTAGTATGGTGAGGACCACGCCAACTCATGACGAATGATAGTAACAGACTCTATACTGAACAAAAGTTTGGCCGATTTGAAAGAAACGTTTGTTATATAATGATGTGCTTCCCTAGTGTGCTCGAAAATGTACTCTTTGTAAATGTTCTAGTGCTTTCTGTTTTCCCCCTAATGTTAACACTTCTACGTATCATATCGCGATGAGCGAGTACATACTGTGAAAGTGCTTTGATAACTAGTGTCGATACTTTATACTACGATCCTCCTCGGTACCACTACGATCGCCTGGAATATACAAGTTATGAATAATTAAGATGAATTATACAGTCGACTGAGTAACTCTGCCTCAAATCCACAACCAAACAAGGAATAGGAATTAAGGCGGAGTCACTCACTCTAAGTCTGCAAAATCTTAGCTATGAACAACCCTAATGTACATACTAAGCCATCATAGCTTCTCTGAACGGATCTTTTAGTTCTCTTGAATACTGTGACTTATTCCGATAAGTGAGTTATTATAATTACTTTTAAGTGTTTTCCCCAAATTTTAATCTTATATAAATATAAATTAATTTTTAAAGTAATTACTATTTCGAAAACGTACCGCTGCTCGCTGGCGACTCCGGGGTTGATTCTCCTGCGGTGATCATCAGAATTCGTTCATCTGCTCCTGAGTTCTTTGTTATCGGGCAGTCCCTCTGGTAGTGTCTTGTCTCACCACAGCCATAGCAGGCTTCGTTTTCTTTAGCTATGGGGACTTGGGAGATCGGTTGAGCCAGTGCCCTGCAGAAACGGACTGTGTGTCCTTTTCTGTGGCAGTTCAGACACTGCATTTACCGGCATACTCCTGTGTGGTAGTAGTTGCACTTTCCACACTTTGGGAGAGTTCCAGCATATCGAATGGCAGGTGTTGGAGTAGCAGGTGTTGTGGCGGCGTACATAGTACTCGTTTGTTCCTCCTGCGGGGGTTCCTGTGTTGTTCGCTTCTTCTTCCTCTTGTTCCCCTACTTTCGTTTATAGTCCTCTCCCTTTGATGGCTCGGGAACGGGGACTTCTACACTATTGCGGACTCCATGGTCGATGAGCCGCTGAGCCAGGCGTTTGGCACTATCGAATGAGGCTGGGTTAGAAGACAACACATCTCCTTGGATCGGGGCAGATAGACCCCAAATGTACCTTTCTATCTTCTTGCTCTCCGGGGTAACCATCCCGGGACATAGTGTTGCTAGGTCGCTGAACCAGTCAGTGTAGGCCACTATGTCTGAGCCGACCATCGCGAGCTCCCATAGTTCTTGTTCCAGCTTTTGAACCTCGCCCCTCGGGCAGTATTCTTCCAACATTAACTCTTTTAGGTTCTCCCAACCTATTGAGTTAGCCACTGATAGGGTCAGTGACTTAACATGGCTGTTCCACCATGTTAGGGCTCTGTCAGAGAAGGTGCAGGCAGGAAACTTCACTTTGCTCCCTTCTGGGCTCGAACAGATTTCGAAGACCGAATCTGTTTTCTCGAACCATCGCATTAGAGCGATGAATCCACCATTTCCGTTAAAGGAATTGGGTTTGTAGTTCATGAAGTCCTTATATGAACACTCCCTTGGGTGTCCGTGAGTAACTCCGGGGTTAGATAAGTGGGTACCGCTGCCAGATCCGAGGGTACCTCTTTCGCCGAAGTGAGCTAGAGCAGTTGCCACTGCGGAGGATATCACTGCTTGGAGAGCAGCAGGATCGAATTGTGGCGTTGGAGTTGGAGTTATCGGAGTAGTGCGTCTGTTTGATCTGCGAGGAGGCATCTTTGCTAAAAGAATACAAAGATGAGATGGAATAAGTCTAAAGCAGTGGATATAAGCCGAAAGCTGAAAAGACAAGGTTATCCTAGTTCTGAGTGTATCGGGTCCTGACTTCAACAGGGTTCTGGAAACAATTCATAAAAGAGTCTATACCTAATAAACTTTAGGAATTTGGAATGGCTATCCTCGAATGAATATTTGTTACTTGAATAACTGTTACCAGCTGCATGTAAGAAAATAATCCTAACACATAATGTGAGCAGTTTTTCCACTAACTCATTAAGTTAAACAAGATTATTATTTATTAGTGTGACGCATAAGACATTTTGGTTACTTCTATTGGATAAGGTGTCTAAGTCCATAACTTATTTGGTATATACTTGACCCGACCCGGCATGGTCCATTTGGGTTGCACTTCACCCGAACTATTTATATGGATAACATTATGAGAAGAGTATATTTACGGCCTACTAATATATTATAAGTTATAATATATTAATATGAAATTGTATTATTTAATTAGTATTGATCTTAAATTAATTATGAATTAATTTAGTGATCATAAGGTGACTAATTAAATAATGGGCTATTGTACTTATATAGTGTGGGCTAACACTCATTAGGCAATGGGCTAAGCTTAAATGGGAGTCCATGGATGATCCATGGAGCTTTTAACCCATGGATCCTTGGAATAGGAAAAGACATGGGTTATTAGGGTTTGCATGGTTCATAACCCTAATCATCTACACTATATAAAGAGGCTTATGGTGCTTGAAAAGACATTATGTGTGTGTGTATAAGAGTGGCCGAATTTCTAGAGTGATTGGATACTCTCTCATAAGTTTTCCAAGTTTGTGGTGATTTGTGATTTCCATTTGAGGCATTCACATTATTGGTGCTTGGCTCTCAAACTCTCAAGGAATCAACTCACTAACAAAGGTATGTAATTCTTCTAGTATCTTTTATGTTTAAAAGTACCTCATGTATGCTAGATAGGTTATGAACCTTGGAAAATTATTTTGCATGTATTTTAGACAAACATAGATCCAAGGTTTCTAGGGTTGCATGAACACCTTAGGAGTGTTAGTTTGCTCAAAACCCAACAGTGGTATCAGAGCCTAGGCTTGTTTGTTTGATACTTGTTGCAAACTTGTTGAAAAACTCAAGTTTTCTGCATTCTGCAGCATAAACTCGCCGAGTCCATGGGGGGACTCGCCGAGTCCATGAGTAAATTCATCCTACTCGTCGAGTAGGTTCGTGCACTCGACGAGTAGAAGCCTCAGAATGCAGATTTTCGAGTTTTGCTGCTGGAAATGGACTAGAAACATTACCCTAAACTGTTTTGGTGTTATAAAACCTGTTTTAGATGGTGTAATGTTTATGCTAATCCATTTACAATGGCTTATATCAAAATTGCATGATAATATGTGTTCATATGTTCTTGGAATTTTTGATATGATGTTCATGTTCTTATGAATTATTGTTAGATCATAGGAATTATTTGCTAAATTGTTTATTGATAATTCTTGATCATTTATGTGTTTTAATGGAGTCCATAATTTGTCCTCAAGTTATGGATTTCCAAAGGTCACTTTCATTTATGCACACTTAAAACACATAAGTTACATGAAAATGAAGAGTCTTCATTTTATGAACCTTTAATTCATAAGTTATGAAATAAAAAGTTTTGAATAGTTTCAAAACTTGTCCTCAAGTTTTGGAATTTGTAAAGTTACACACACTTTAATATACTTTAATTCCAAACCCTTAGAGTTTTAAAAGTTAAAATTCAACCCTTATACTATTTATAACATTAATGGTTAATTATTATATATATGTATAAGATTAAGTCGTTTTACCGTTAGTAGGCCTCATTCACGAAGCCGGTCTATAAGGGGGGTATATGGTTGTTGCCTATAAAATGGCAACTTAATGGGTGTCCATTCTCACCCACCGCTTCCTTGATCGGTGGAGGGTCGTTAGCCGAACGGGTAGGACAATGACTTTAAATTCTCATTAAAAGTATAATGAATATTATAAAGTAACTAAACCTTTAATAAATTCCCAATCTTAGTTACTTTAGGAAAATGTGAATATGGTGCTAACCCATGAAATTCACACTTTGTACCTTACCAAGCCGTTGGTGGAGCGTGTGTGGTTAACCGGCACACTAACTTGGACTAGTAAGGATCACGAAGGGTGACTTAATGTTTATCATAGATCGGTGGAGCGTGTGTGGTTAACCGGCACATTGATTAGGTGATAATATTAAGGGTACCAAGTAAATTTGCATGGTTATTCACACCTTGTTTTGTGATCCTCGGCATCCCAGTCACAAAACTTGAAGGGCACAATCAAGATTGAAACATGCCATTGAAAAGTTCAATGAATCTCAAAAGAATCTAGGAATTTCAAAACCAATTAAACCTAATAATTCATTTCATTTTCATGGTGGAAATTGGTGAATCGTCATTCACCTACCTTCAAATATGTTATAGCTTAGATTACGGCATCCCTCTTCTAAGTTATAATATATTGTGTTGGATCCTTGCCTTAATATTACATTTGGGTGTATTATTAAGGATTCGATATATCTAATCTAAACTTGTTTTCTTCCTTTTAGATGTCTTCCAACAACAATGCTTCGGGCTCTAACCCTACTGGCTCCTTTTCCCTCATGAACCTTTGTGGGAGGGTCATCTTTGATGGTTCCAACTCCATGGATTGGATCCGGAACATCATGATGGTCACTCGTTACGAGGAAAAGGAATATGTCCTCGATAAGGAGCTAAAGGAGCTTGATGAGTCCACTGCTACTCCTGAGGAGGTCGCTGAGTATCAGGCACATGAAAGAGATGCCACCAAGGTGGCATGCATCATGATGGCCACCATGACAGCTGAACTCCAAAAGTCCTATGAGGACTATTACCCTTTTGAGATGCATCAGGATATGATGGAAAGGTACCATCAGAGTGCTCGTCAAGAGCGGTATGAAATAATCTCCTCCATGATCACTACCCGTATGAAGGATAGCGAACCAATCACGAGCCACATGCAGAAAATGCAAAGGTATGTGGACCGTCTAATGAAACTGAATGTGAACTTCCCTGAGGAGTTGGCAATTGATATCATTTTGCACTCCTTGCCCTCGTGTTATTATCAATTTCGTATGACATACCACATGAACAAGGAGGAAGTCACACTCAGTAAGCTTCAAGGACTTCTGAAGACTACCGAAAGTGGTCTTAAGAGTAAGTCGGTTACTACTCCTACTCCTACTACTACCCCTGTTTTGGCTATCGAGCAAGGCAAAGGGAAGAAGAGGAAGCACCCTTCGAAGGGTACCAAGGGAAAGTCCCTTGAAGGCTCCTCATCTGGAACCAAAGGTGGTTCTATCACTCCTTCTGCCATCCCTAAGGATGCTGAATGCTTCTACTGTCAAAATAAGGGGCACTGGAAGCGAAACAGCCCAAAGTACTTGCAGGATGTCAAGGATGGGAAAGTGAAACCATCCCATGCAGGTATTTACACTATATTGTCTAATAACTCACCATATTCTAATTCTTGGGTTCTTGATACAGGTTGTGGTATTCACATCTGTTGTGACTTGCAGGGCCTAAGAAGAAGTGAGGATGTGGAGCACGGAAAGATAAACTTAATCATGGGGAACAAGAAGGTTGCACCTGTTGCCAAGATTCGAATTTATACTTTGTTGCTAGATAGTGGGTTAAAGTTAGATTTGAATAAATGTGTGTACTCGTCTGAAATGGCGAGGAATATTATTTCCTTTCATGCTTTGTACAAACAAGGTTTTACCTTTTCTTTTGATAATGAAGTTGGTAGTATTAATGCTTTCTTTAATAATGTTCTTTATTTTAAAGCATTACCTTGTGATGGTGTGTATGAAGCTATATCGGTTGTAGATAATTTAGGAAATAATGTATTATGTATTAATTCTTCTACTAGCTTGGATAAAGCATCTTTGTGGCATTGTCGTCTTGGACATGTAAGCAAGAAACGCATAGGCCAGCTCCAAAAGGATGGAGTCTTGGAGTCGTTCGACCTCAAGTCGGATGATAGTTGTGAGTCTTGTCTACTTGGAAAAATGACAAAATCACCCTTCACTGGTACTTGTGCAAGGGGTGACGGTTTGTTGGACCTTATACATACTGATGTATGTGGACCATTCAAAACCGCCACAAGAGATGCTAATCACTATTATGTGACTTTTATTGATGATTTTAGTAGATATGGTTATGTCTACTTAATCAAACATAAGTCAGAAACTTTTGAAAGGTTTAAAGAGTTTAAACAGGAAGTAGAAAATCAATTGGGCAGGAACATTAAGATGCTTCGATCCGATCGAGGTGGTGAGTATCTTAGTACTGAGTTCCTCGACTATCTTAAGGAGTGTGGGATTGTCTCACAATTGACACCTCCCAGGACACCACAGCTGAATGGTGTAGCTGAGAGGCGTAATCGAACTTTGTTGGACATGGTTTGCTCTATGATGAGTCGAGCTTTGCTACCAATCTATTTTTAGGGGTATGCCTTAGAGACTGCCGCCCACATCCTTAATCTAGTCCCTACAAAGAAGGTTGCCAAAACACCTCATGAAATGTGGACTGGGAAAGTTCCCAATTTGGACCATATCAAGATTTGGGGTTGCGAGGCTTTCATGAGGCGCGAGACTCATGACAAGCTCGAACCTCGAAGTGAAAGGTGTATTTTCATCGGCTACCCACAAAAATCCTTTGGTTACCTCTTCTACAGACCCAGTGAGAATGTGGTCTTTGTGGCAAGGAGAGGGGTCTTTCGAGAGAGAGAGAATTTATAAACCAAGGAGACAGTGGGAGGAAAATTGACCTTGAAGAAATTCAAGACTCAATTGGTGAAGGAACCTCAGACACTAGCAATCAACTTGAGGAAGAAATTCCTGTTGATCCAGCTGACGAATCTATACTTCCGAGGCGTTCCACAAGGGTTAGGAACACACCTGAGTTTTATTATGGATTTCATATTACTACGGAAGGTGATACATTTATCAGTGACAGTACAGTGGTAAATCTAGATGAACCTAACAGTGTTAAGGAAGCCATTGCAGGCCTAGAGTCTGCTAAATGGAAGGAGGCTATGGACAGCGAGATACAGTCCATGTATGACAATCAAGTTTGGAACTTGGTTGACAATGTACCATGCCGTAAGACAGTCGGGTGCAAATGGATCTTCAAGAAGAAGACCGACATGGATGGGAAGGTGCACACTTATAAGGCTCGACTGGTTGCGAAGGGTTTTACTCAGACTCAGGGTATTGATTATGATGAAACCTTTTCACCAGTAGCAAAGATTAAGTCTATTAGGGTTATGCTAGCCATTGATGCATTTCATGATTATGAAATATGGCAAATGGATGTCAAAACCGCTTTCCTTAATGGAAAGTTGGCTGAGGATGTTTACATGAATCAGCCAGAAGGTTTTGTCAGTGCAGAGTACCCCAATAGAGTGTGCAAGCTTGAGAAATCCATTTATGGATTGAAACAAGCATCTCGAAGTTGGAATCTTTGTTTCGATGAGAAGGTCAAAAAGTTTGGTTTCTCAAGAAGTGAAGATGAGTCATGCGTGTATGTCAGAGCTAGTGGGAGTATAGTTAGCTTTTTGGTATTGTATGTGGATGACATACTACTCATAGGAAATGACATCCCAACCTTGCAGGAGGTTAAGTCCTGGCTTGGGAAGTGCTTTGCTATGAAGGACCTTGGAGAAGCTGCCTATATCCTAGGGATAAGGATATTAAGAGAAAGGAGTAAAAGACTAATTGGACTTAGTCAGAGTATCTACTTGGATAAGGTGTTGAAAAGGTTCAACATGCAGAATTCCAAGAAAGGAGAATTACCGATCCAAAGCAATGCCAAACTGAGCAAGGCTCAGAGCCCGAGTACAGAAGATGAGATAGCTGAGATAAGTTGATTACCTTATGCTTCCGCTGTTGGCTCGATCATGTATGCTATGACCTGTACCCATCCTGATGTGGCCTTCGCTTTGAGCATTGTCAGCAGATATCGGGGGAACCCTGGAAAGGCTCATTGGACTGCGGTAAAGAATATTCTCAAGTACCTGCGGAGGACTAAGGATTGGATCCTTACCCTTGGTGGGAGTGATGACTTGAGAGTAGTAGGGTATAGTGATGCTAGCTTTCAGACTGATAGGGATAACTTCCGCTCTCAGTCGGGCTGGGTCTTTACCTTAAATGGAGGGGCAATCACTTGGGAGAGTTCCAAACAGGAGACTGTAGCTGATTCGACTTGTGAATCAGAGTACATAGCAGCGAGTGAAGCGGAAAAGGAGGCGATATGGCTGAGGAACTTCATCGGAGACCTTGGAGTTGTACCAGCTATTAAGGAGCCTATGGAGATTTTCTGTGACAGCAATAGTGCGGTTGCCTTAGCCAAGGAACCAAGAGATCATGGCAGATCCCGACACATTGACAGAAAATATCACTTCATAAGACACAAGATAGAAGAGGGACTCCTCGTGGAAAAGAGGGTATCGTCAGCTGAGAACCCTGCAGATCCCCTTACGAAGGGACTGACGAGGGTGAAGCATTTGCAGCATGCAAGACGCATCGGGCTGAGGGACGATATTAGTTTTACAGATTAGATAATTATTACTAAAACTTGTAAAATGTAATCGACGTTTGATGATGAATAAAAGTTGTGATTTATTCATGAGTAAGGTGTTGCTATCATTGTCAATTATTTACTATTGTTTCAGCTTTGCATGTTTTGACTTCCAGAATAATAAATTTATTCAAACTCTCCACAGTCGGTCATATGTCGGAAGTAGGTATGAATCAAGACTGTCATGAATTGGGATTGTAGATGACTAAAGGTGTTTAGCCATAACAATGGTTGCTACACCATTCATGAGTACTCATAAGTTATGAGTATTGGAATAAACCCACGCTCACTTGTATCACTTCATGGAATTTATCTCGAGTGACCGTGAGATGGTAATATCATATAAGTCTTCAAACCTAGAGATATGAGTTGTTACCTATGAGTTGGTTGTGCATTGATTACACGTAAACGCATCAGTAACTTGATGTTATAAAACGTGCCTTTGTGTGCAATTCAATAAGTAGTAGAACAAGCATATGAGTCGAAGTTTATCTGTTCCTTCTAGAAATAGAAGCGATATCTGGGCCCCTCGATGATTTTGTTTTGACCTACTGTACCGGGCCCGGTCAGAACTAAATTGATGTGTTCGATTAAGTTCTTTGTCAAACAAATCGGAAATCGGGAAACAAACTGTTGGACAATAAGTAAGACATTGTTCCATGTATTTGTCCGGCTGATATCATGACAGCAGAGGATTATGTGATCACTTATCTAAAATGGCGCTTCATAGTTCAACAGAGTTTTCGAGAGCTACGATTGCTGGTTGGTTCCTGAAGCTATATAGGCAAATACAGTTATCAGACTTATCCAAGTGGGAGACTGTTGGATAAGGTGTCTAAGTCCATAACTTATTTGGTATATACTTGACCCGACCCGGCATGGTCCATTTGGGTTGCACTTCACCCGAACTATTTATATGGATAACATTATGAGAAGAGTATATTTACGGCCTACTAATATATTATAAGTTATAATATATTAATATGAAATTGTATTATTTAATTAGTATTGATCTTAAATTAATTATGAATTAATTTAGTGATCATAAGGTGACTAATTAAATAATGGGCTATTGTACTTATATAGTGTGGGCTAACACTCATTAGGCAATGGGCTAAGCTTAAATGGGAGTCCATGGATGATCCATGGAGCTTTTAACCCATGGATCCTTGGAATAGGAAAAGACATGGGTTATTAGGGTTTGCATGGTTCATAACCCTAATCATCTACACTATATAAAGAGGCTTATGGTGCTTGAAAAAACACTATGTGTGTGTGCATAAGAGTGGCCGAATTTCTAGAGTGATTGGATACTCTCTCATAAGTTTTCCAAGTTTGTGGTGATTTGTGATTTCCATTTGAGGCATTCACATTATTGGTGCTTGGCTCTCAAACTCTCAAGGAATCAACTCACTAACAAAGGTATGTAATTCTTCTAGTATCTTTTATGTTTAAAAGTACCCCATGTATGCTAGATAGGTTATGAACCTTGGAAAATTATTTTGCATGTATTTTAGACAAACAGAGATCCAAGGTTTCTAAGGTTGCATGAACACCTTAGGAGTGTTAGTTTGTTCAAAACCCAACAACTTCGGCTGATCCTTCTTTGAAAACTTCTCATGAACTTGCTCTTGTTCCTCCTTGACTCTTCTGTTGTCTACTATGAGGAAGTGGTTACATCTATCTGGGTTTGTCATGCGAGAATGGAAGTGTCTAAAGAATCTATGAGATTTAAGTGAAACATTATGGGGTGATCCTTACAGAGTCCTCCTATAATTGCACAATGATTACAAGTTGTATATAATTTAAGATTAAATAGACCTTCGAATAAGTGATCCTACTCCAAAACCACAACCAAACAAGGAACAGGTAGTGAAGCGTAGATCACAAAATCTAAGTCTATAAAATCTCAATTATATATAACCTTGAGAGTATACATTGCAAGATTATAGACCTATCTGTAAGGGTCTTTTAAGTTATCACATAAGTTATTAATATAGTGCCTAAAATACTCCTATAGTATTTTAATGTAATGTACTTGGTATGTTTTAAACTTGTTATCGTGTTATAGTATCATAAAATACTCCCATAGTATCTTATCTTTATTTTTTGATCTAGAATTCCCTTGAATAGAGTTAGGTAAGTTTTAAGAATGTTGCAACACCACATCACTCCCAAACACATGTCGGTCACATCTCGAATGAATATAGTTAATCAGCCTATATTGATCCTAGCTATGATTACATAACTGTCCAGGTTTGACCGCAGTGTTCAACCTTTAAATACTTTTGTTCTGTTCTTCTTGTGATACTTGTTCTAGTATGTATATATGTATAAGCACGTATGTATACTTCTATAAGGTATCATTATATATTTAAAATATCTTCTTATCCAGAGCACTTCGGCCCCATTGTATTTATAGTTGTATATCTTTTATCGGTTGATATACTTAGTTCACTATAAACAATGCTCTGATACCAATCTGTCACACCCCAAAACCGGAACGGCGGAAACGTTCTGGGGTGGAGGACGTCATGTTTAGTGTCACAAGTCATGCATCAGAGTAATCAAAGTAATAAACAACCATTTAGAAAGAAAGTGTTTACAAAGTATGTGATTCATATAATATAGAATACATAGCAAATAACAAAAAGACATGAAGCTATTATGCTCCATCTTCTGAATCCCAGTGCGCGTACCTGTCTACTAGTCTCCTGAGAACACAAGTTATTTTGAAAGCGTAGATCAGCATTTAAGCTGGTGAGTTCATAAGATTTTAGTGATGTAAGTAAGTTGTAAGAAAGTTGTAGTAAGTTGTAGTAAGTTGTAGCAAGTTGTAGTAAGTTCTGTTTAGAAAAGTTCGCCTATTCCTCCAGAAAATCCTATATTTCCTGCTTTGATGAAAGATGAGTAAAAATGACTCTACAATCCTTTCTATGAGTACTAAATGGATACAAGTTATATAAAACTCAGAGTAAACAAACAATCGGTTGTGTGTATCTGCCCACATCCCATTGTTTGTTAGATCATCGTTGTATATAACCCTGACGTATTCACTTGGTACTCACGGAGTTAACTGTAATAGTTCCTTTATATTTGATGAAAAGATTCTTTAAGAAAACCCTTATTTCTATTAATAAAAATGGTAACCACAGTGGTTCCTTCTAAAATCACTTAGTTTATACTAGCCATATATAATCCAATATCGAACAGATAGTTAATTGTGTGAATCTGCCCTAAGCCCACAACCAAACAAGGAACAGGGAATGAGGCGGAAAGCACACATCCAACTACCTATCGGATATTAATTATATATAACCTTGATGTATAAACTAAGGTATTATAGAATTAACCACCTAAGGTCCTTTAAGTAATACTGGTTTAATAAAATGGATTAAACCCTTTACTAGGTAAGTTTCTAGTTTTCTATACCAAAAGTTCTTATTTGAAAAGTATGTTTTGTACTAGAAAACGGTGCATTGAATTAGTGTCATATGACCTGGCCCATACCCGGTACCCCTTATGATTACTTGGTGTATACGGAACATATATATAGCTAAGATCGGATAGATAGTAGGCTGGGTGAATCTGCTCTAATCCCACAACCAAACAAGGAACAGGAAATGAAGCGGAAAGCACACATCCTACTACTTGTCGGACCCGATTAATATATATCCCTGAATGCATACACTAAGGAATCATAAAGTTAGCATTATAGGCCCCCTTTCTACTGAATGTACTAGACTCGACTGTTCTGTTTGTCGTTTGTAAAATGTAAGTTTTCCCTAGTTTATAACTATCTTGACTCGAAAACAGTTTGCATTAACTTTCAAGTGGAACTGTCACAAAATGAAAGTAATGGGAAAATGTAAGTACACAGTTGTCTTTTGAATTGACATCCTGCAGTACTGATTACCTTTAAAACATGTTTGTTTTATTAAGGTCATAATGTGATGAGTAGTACCCATACTATACGCTCTCCGTGCAAGAGATTATGGGGACCAAACGCGACTTCCGCAAACAAATTGCTAGGCCGTGTAAATTCACATTAATGTTATATGATCATGTATACCCAATTTTACTATCACCTTTTGTTTAAAACAATGAGTTAAGTGATTCATTGGTATAATTAGATCCTGTAGTGGTCTTCTACTATAGCATTTAGTATGTTCGTTCTGTTATAGTATCTTAGTATGTTCTCTTTGTTATAGTATATAGTATGTCTCCATGATGTATTGTATCTACCTCCCTGTTTCTCTTTATAGTATGTTCTCTATGTTATCGTGTATTGTTTCTACCTCCCTATTTCTCTTTATAGTATGCTCTAGTATCTAGTATGAACTGAACCTCTAAACTATACCCCTTATAGTTTACTAGTGTTTTACTTGAACTGTTACTGAAAAGACTCATTTTTCTACTAAGTTATGATTGCACTTTAAAAACGGAGTTTTGTTAAACTATAAAGTAACATAACTTAAAAGAGTTTTTGAAATGTTTTGATCACTTATAAAAGACATAATCGATCTTTTGAAAGATGTTTATAACAAACAATTACACAATTATCATTGTGTTCAACTTGTATTCCCCCCCCCCTAAAAGCATTTAAAACAGTTAAAAGATTCATTATAGGGGTATGAACTCACCTTATGTGGGTGATTCAAATGAATATGCGTGTAAGGATGAGAAGCTCCACGAATGAAGTCCCGAGACACAAACGAGTCCTAAATGACATATAATGGCATATATTGGCATAAATATAGTGTTTAGAAGCAACCACATGCAAGGAAACACCTTTAGGGACTAGGAAACACTTGGACCAAGTGTTAGAATCACATGTGATTCATCTAAGGGGAGTGTACGGCCACAATGAGGAGTGTGCGGCCATGGGTGTACGGCCATGTAGTGTGCGGCCGTACAGTTATGGTAATAAGTGCACAAAAGTGTTTTCTAATGATAGGGAAGCTTGTGGGACAATTGCTCATCAAGTGTTGAAGCTAGAATTGCACTTTGAAGGCCCTTTAGGGGTGTTTTGAGGGGTGTACGGCCACATATGGGTGTACGGCCGTACACTCCTTATGTATTGAACCCTTAAACAGACTCTAAACAATGCTAACTGATAGCAAAAACGAGTCTGACACTCGGTTAAGTTGAATGGCTGAACTTACAAGGCAAAAAAAATTTGGGTTGTCACATACGCCAGCGTACGTGGGCGCCTCCGCGACCATCTAACGAGCCAGTACGCCGAACATACTAATAGAGTACGCCCAATGTACTCGACTAGGGACTAAAATGAAAAGAATTCACAATAAGGGTTAAAAAGGGACATACCACTAAATATCGAATGTTACACATTGAGAACTGAAGATGCATTATTTTGTCTGTAAATAACCTTCTGAGAAGTCACCACGACGTTGCTATCATCTCCACGCCGTGGAATTTGTTTTTATCATGAATGAATTCCATCAAACCTATACCCACGACGTGACATCACTAGACCACATCGTGGCGTTGTTATTTTTCACGAGCATAACAAATTCTTAATCAATACCATGACGTGGCATTGCTTTCCCACGTCGTGGCTGAGGTGCAACACACTTTTTAAAGATGTTTCTTTGGTTTATTTTGATTCGACACATTTACATTCACATGAAAAGAGTCTAAAACTTATGTTTCCAGCCATTACTACGAGATGTCCAAGCTTTTCCACACAAGTTTCAGAATTCGATCTTTTCAAGTTTCAGAATTCGATCTCGCCACTAGTACCCCATGAAAGTTTTTTCCAATTCCTCCTTTTATTTTTATGTTCTTTAATTGTTTAAATATGCAATGGGGACATTGCATCAATTAAGTGTGGGGTGGGGTTGAATTTAGGAATACAAGCTTATTGATAAAAATGAAAATAACTAGAAATTTAAAAATTATTAGAAAGAGTTGAAATAATGATCTAAAATTGAATCTAGTTAAAAAATTGTTGTATTGAGACCTAGGTTGCTAGTGTTGTGTGGGATGATCCGATGCGAGTTTCAATGTTTATTTGAGCCAATATATGTTCTAGTGTATTTGTGGCTTCCCTGTCCTAGTGAAAACATGGAACAAAAACACGATCTTACTTAGTTTGAGGGACATAATATGTTTAGCATCGTGTATCATAAATGTATTCAAGAGAGCTTATGTAGTCATTGTACTTTAGACTAGTACCTTTAACCAATAAGGGTTGAAGTTCAGTTCCCTTACTTAAGCATATTTTTTTTATTTTTAGTAATTTTAGTTTCGAGTGAGAAAAGTAAAAAAAAAAAAAAAAAAAAAAAAAAAAAAAAAAAAAGTGAAAAAGTTTTGAAAAAAGAAAGAAAAAAAAGATAAAAATAGAAAAGAAAAAAAATTGCAAAAGTTTGAGTGAATAAGAGTCTACAAAGTTATGAAGATCAAGAAATATTATGAAGAAAAGTTCAAGAAATCTAAAAAATCGAAGACTCGAGAATAAGACAATTTGCCAAATTATTATTTATTGTAATTTTTATTTCTAGGTTATTTTGCCATATATATGCTTGGGAGCTTAACCAAAAATAACTTAAGGTTAAGAAAGATTTATGGGGATGTATTCGAAGGGATGCATAAAATGAATGTTGTTCAAAACAAGTGGGGAAGTATTTATAAAGATTGTGAGTATTTAGGATTGGGGAAGTTCCTAGAAAAATTTAGACACAAATACATGCATTGTGGTCTTGATGTAATCAAGAGGCTCAAACTGGATTGTCTTGTGAGATGTTGGTAGCAAGGGTTTTGATGTGATAATAATAAAATCAGTTTTGCTTGAGGGCAAGCAAAAGCCAGGTGTGGCGTATTTTGATATGTGCATATTTAGTCATGTATTTTGTGCATATTTCTAATACTTTTAGCTACAATAATGTTTATTTTGGGACATAAGGTACATATTATGTTTGAAATCTGTTTTGTAGTAGCAAAGACATGCTCGAGATGGAAAGGAAAAAAACGAGGAGCTGGAAGTAGGAATGAATGAAATAAGGCAAAAAGAAGACAAAGAAGGCGTGAAGATAGAAGACCACGACGTGGTGATCATCCACCACAACGTGGAGAATGGAAGATTCTCGACTAATCAACTGACTTGAACAATACGACATTTAACAGAAGAGCACGTCGTGGTGTCTATTCACCACGTCATGGTGGTCAGATTTTAGGAAAGTATATATATACGAACATTAAATCGATTTCAAGAGTTAGAGGCCTTAGGGTTGCGATTATTCATGGGGAAAACCCTTTTAAGAACCCTTGAAAAGCATAATTCGACTAGAGATCAAAGGATAAAGAGATTGGAGCCAGGATTCGCATCTACACATTCGGTTTGCTTAGTTTAATGATGTTTAGCTTGGTTTACCTTTTGTGTATGTGTTTTTAATATGGAGTTATGGGCTAAAAACCCTTTCTTTTGTTTAGATTAGATGAAATCTTAATTACTATGCGTTGATTTCTTGTTTGATGGATTGATGAAGTCAATTTTAGCTTTAAATATTGATTGATAAATCTAAACCTAACCTGTTAAAGTTTTTATCATTATTGCCTTGTCTCAAGATTGTGTAGCTAAACTGTAGTTAATTGCATGAAATTGATTTACCTAGATATTTATGATCATTAAATTGTTAGAGCTAGTGATTAGTCATATCCTAGTATAAATGATAAGTTACTTGCTTAACTATGTTAGAGAGCAGTATTTGATCATAATATTTGCTTGATTATTAGTCTGGACCAAAGAATGGTACTATGTACATTCTATCATTCAGAGTCTAAATTATCTTTAAAATTAATTTAGCGTCCTTAACTTGCATGATCATTGGGGTTAAAGTTATTGAATTGACTTATGCTAATTAGTCTGATCATGATAACTAGTAACTTTTATTTGGTAACTAACAAAATTAATCCATTGTCTTGAAATCAACCATAGGAAACAGGAGGGATTCGAAGCTAAACGAAAGTATCATTTATTCTTGATTTAAAATCATTTTTCTAGTTATTTACTTTACTAATTAGTTGAGTATTTTAATTAAGTTATTCTGAACTTGTAAAATCAGATAAAACCCCCCACTTCTAGTTGTTTTTCTTAGTTTAAGTTTTAGTAGTTATTTTATTAATTATATACAATTCCCTGTGATTGACATCTGACTTGCTTACTATTCTATAATCCGACTAGGTACACTGCCTATAAGTGCATAGTTAGTTAAGTTTTTTTAGGTTATAAATTTAAACGTTGTTAGGTATACTTTATGCACATCAAAATTTCATGATAGGTAGAGCTATAATTTAGTCTGAGCTTCTAGTAAATAAACTTCCAAAATTTTGCTTTCCAAATTAAGCTAAATTTTGTAAGATTTGTGATATTTTTTGTGGATTACTTAGATTTCAATACACCACTAATGAAGTAATCCAAATTTGTGAGATACGGAGGATTCAAGTGTTGGATTAGTGTCTAAGTCAATAACTATAATTGGTATATACTTGACCCGACCCGGCATGGTCCATTTGGGTTGCATGGCATCGGGACATTTGGATAGACCTTTTGTGAGAAGAGGATATTTTTGACATATTAATATATTATAAGTTCTAATATATTAATATGAAGTCATATTATTTAATTAGTATTGATCAAGAATTAATTTGGAATTAATTTAGTGATCAAAAGAGACTAATTAAATATATGGGGATTGATTGTGTAAAGCATTCATTCTTATATATGTGGGCTTATGATCCATGATTCCTTATGTTGGGCAAAACCCATAGAGTGATCCATGAATACTCCATGGAGGTTAAAACCCATGGAGCATAAGGAATGGGTAAAGTCATGAGTTACATGGTGTAACCCTAATAGCCACACTATATAAAGACTCCATTGGTTGGTGAAATTGGTACTAGGGCATACACAAGAGGGCAAGCCGATTTCTAAGAGTCAAGTATCTCTTCTCATGGTTATTCCAAATGTTGATGATGTTGTGTGAACCATTTGAGGTGTCACTGTAATGACATGATTTTTCAAACAAAATTTTCCAATTTAAAATTCATAACAAATGTCACATCATTAATTCTCAAAAAAACAACCAACAAGTTTTCAACACAATTATTCAATCCAGGATCCACAATCATAGTTCAACATCAAGAGTGTGTGTACAATCACGCCGGTGCCTTCCCACGATCCTCGGAAGGACCTGAAACACATAACACATAACACGGTAAGCACGAATGCTTAGTGAGTTCCCCAAAATACCACATGCATATAAATTAGCCACTCGAGGCTATAGTTCTATGTGACCTTCCGGTCAATGTGTCTCATTGGACCTTCCGGCTCCACAACTCTGGTAGACCTTCCGGCCCTACCCTGATGACCTTCCGGTCCTTCTCTGTTGACCTTCCGGCCCAACTCTGTTGACCTTCCGGCCCAACTCTGATGACCTTCCGGTCCAAACCCTGTCGACCTTCCGGTCCGAACCAGGCGAATCATATCATAGCATATCACATAAAACATATATAACATATCACATATAAACACATACGACCTTCCGGTCACACATAAGTACCACTCTAGGTAAGGTATAGTGAGAAGACTCACCTCGAACTATCTTGGAATAATCTCGGACTCAAATTCCCGGTCTAGCCTCCGCCTAATCACATACATAAAATATCTCTACTTAATAAAGGCTCTCAAAGGCTAGACTAATCCCTTCCTATACTCTCTCAGAAGGGTAAAAGACCATTCTACCCCTCCAATGGTCCAAAGGTCCATTTGTTGACTAAACCCTAAAAGTCAACAAAATTCAACCCTAAGGAGTACGCGGCGCGTACCAGATTCCTACGTTGGGCGTACCCGACCGCTATGCTGATATCGGGCTGATTGAGCCCTATGCCCCGCGTACTGGGATTTACGCTCAGCGTACGTCCCAGTTTCACTATTATCTCACTTATGGTCTTAATCAGTTAAGACCTTGGCTCAAAATACAGATCTGGACCCCCTACAGCCTCCTAATCCATAAAGTCGAAGACTTTACGCTTTTGCATGGCTGTAATGGTCAACATCATCCAAAACACACCACTTCCTTCACTAAAGAGCTCATATCTCATGCATGGCTCACTCCTAACGTTCAAGACTGGATTTTTATGGATCTATAACACTTTATACACTGAAAATGGACAGATCAAGGTCTTATGGAGCTCCTTTACTCATAAAGTCTCCACCTTTGGGACAAAAACCCTAGAAATGGTCCATAAAGCTCAAATCAAAAAGGTTGAGAAAGCTTTGAGCTTTTTACCTCCAAATAATGCTCCAACCTCAGAAAGTTCAGATCCAAATCTTGCCCTCCAACTCTAGCTCCTTCAATGGCACCTCCTTCTCTTCAAAAGCACACAAGAACACGTTCAAGCTCAACCTCACTCACACAAGCTCTAGAACGAGGGTTAGGGCACACTTAGGGTTTTGCTCTCTAGAAATGGTGGCTAAAATTGAGGCCATAATGTTCCTTATATAGGGCTCACCCCTACAATTAGGGTTTCAATCTGAACCTAGTACGCCCAGCGTACACTATGGTACGCCCAGCGTACTGGGTAGACTTCGCGTCAAGAATACGCTCATGAGTACGCGCAACGTACTCTCCCTTACGCCCAACGTACTCGAAAGCCAAACATTCTATTCAAGGACTAATTTTGGAAACTTGAGGAAAGAAAATGATCAAAGAGATATACCTGAATTCCGGGATGTTACAGTCACACTTGAGGCACTAGGCTCTTAAGCTCCATGGAATCAAGCTACAACAAAGAGGTATGTATTCTATCTAGTTTTGTTATCCTAGTACATATGATTGTATGCTAGTTAGGGTAATACCTTGGAAAATTGATATTTGCATGTATAATAGAGAAAACATAGATCCAAGGTATTTAGGGTTGCATGTACACCTTAGGAGTGTTAGAATGCTCAAAACCCATCACTAAGACCTTGTTTTACCGGGAGAACCACTTGGTTGAAGTTGTATTTCAGATGATATTGTCAGATTTAGTTGAGGTTGATCTTTTCTTTTCAAATATTTAGGGTGTAGTTTTTGAATCTACCAATAATGAAATAATCCAAACATGTAAGATGTTGTGGATCCAAGACCTTGTTTTACAGGGAGAACCACTTGGTTGAAGTTGTATTTCACATGATATTTTTGGATTTCACTAAAATTTTACTTGATTGATTTTTAAGTCAATTATATTAGTTGGTTTGATGAGTTTAAACTATATAATCTTTATACTGAAATATATAATTGGCTAAGGTTCTGAAAAAATCAGAGAGGAATGTGTTGTCTATCAGCTTCTTCTTTTGTACTATCAACGATAATGGAGTAAAAAACAACAGACCATTCATTACTGTCATTGGTTCTTCATTTGGAGTATGGCTACCGGTTGCTTTGGTTGCTTGTTTATGTTCGTGTATGGCTGGCTGATTATGCTATCTCTGGATTATGTTGGTTCTTTATCTTTCTATTGCTTTTGTTCCCTACATTGACTCATGCCCTGCCATGTGTATACTAATGATTCTAGTTTGAATGGACTTAATTTTTTTCATTTTCAGAGACTCGGGGTTGGAACTTGGAATGAATTTGAATTTTCAGGTTTAAGTTTTCCATTATCTTCTATTCTCAAGGCCATCAAGAACTTAAGTGTCACTGACTCGCTGTGTAGAGTAAAGGCCAAAGGGTCACAAGCTCGGATAAACGAGGATGGTTTATAACATTAAGTAGAGTAAAGACCAAAGGGCCACAAAATTTTGGTTTTCTTAGAGCCCCCAAAGTGGTTGAGTCGCCCCTGTTCAAATGTCAATATAATGTGCAATATTCACAAGTGAATATGCCATATAATATTCATATGTGAATCTACCATATAATATTAATATTCAAATATGAATATACCATGTAATATCACATGTGAATATACTATGTGATATCACATGTAAATCTACAATGGAGACTATCATATGAGAACCTACCCACGTGTTCCTTTTAATGTTGTTATTTGTTTTTCTATAGTAAAATTTTGTGCAATATTAGCAATTTATTATATTTATTTACCATTGAAATGATTATTTGTATTTGACATGTTATATTTTGCGTAATGAATTATCTTTCTTGTGTATGATATTTTATTTTGTATTATGAGACTTTAAATGTGTTATTTAATTTGAAAATTAGTAAAACTATTAAAATTATATATATATATATATATATATATATATATACATATATATATATATATATATATATATATATATATATTAAACACTTAAAATTATGACACACAAAAATGTGTGTCGTGTTCCTTTATGACAAGGACTTTAATAACAATAAATGTGTATCATAGATGTGTTTTGTAAGCTTATGACATGCAAATGTGTGTCATCTTCCTTTATGATAGAGTCTTTAATGACACGCATTCGCGTGTTATCTATACCCCTTTATGACACACAATGTGTGTCATTAAAGGGTTGTTTTCTAATAGTGATACTTATTTTTGGAAAAATAAATGGAATGATGAGTTGTCTCTCAAATACTCGTTTCTAGAGCTGTATAAAATGGAATCAAACAAAAATTGCAAAGTCAGTGATCGAATTGAAGGAACGGGAACAACTGCTTCAAATCGGAGATGGTATACACAACCTAGGAGAGGTCGTGAATCGGATGCCCTGCTGAATCTTTCGACTGCTTTGGATGATGTTAGACTCACTGATGCAGCTGATTCTTGGAAATGGATTGGGGATAGTTCAGGTATGTTCTATGTGTCCTCTATGAGGCGTTTGTTAGATGAAAAGGCGTGTGGTAACAAAAATGCAAGGACCTTAATTGGTGTTTTGGTTCATTTGGAAAGCCCGTTGGTGTTAAAAAAAATGAGATGTGCTCCATTGAAGACGCCGGATGAATTACACCTTGTGGTATCTAAGTGGATAAAATATCGTACTAAGTTCTCTAATTTATGTTGGTTGGATTGGTATAAATATGTAATCCTTTTTATATATCTTGTACTTTGTAATCAGCTAACATCTTGCTACTTAGTTTTTTTATTTAATGCCGTTAAACAAACATATACAGAATATATACAAAACGCATAGGGATTTCAACAATTGTAATGAATCAATTGTTTTGTCTTTCATTACTTTAGTAAACCTTATAAGTTTTGTCTTTTATTACTTTAGTAAACCTTATGAGTTTTTTAGTGTATATATATATATATATATATATATATATATATATATATATATATATATATATATATATATATATATATATATATACTGAAAAGTTGCATGAGTCAGCTGGTTCATTTATAAAGCAAAGAAACCAACCTCGCACCTCTAATTGGTTACTTCAAACTTAGCCATGGCTTCATCTTCTTCCGATCACCCTGCATCCTCATCGCAACTCTCCTTGCGAGAAATACCCGGCAGCTATGGCCTGCCTTTCTTCGGACCGATCAAGGATCGCTACCACTACTTTTACAACCAAGGCCAGGACGAGTTCTTCAAATCCAGAATCAAGAAGTACAACTCCACCGTATTCCGCACCAACATGCCGCCGGGGCCATTCATCTCCTCCAATTCTAAAGTCGTCGCCGTCCTTGATTCCAAAAGCTTCACCATCCTCTTCAACAACGATAAAGTCGAAAAGAAAAACATTCTCGATGGCACCTACATGCCTTCCACCTCCTTCTTCGGTGGTTACCGAGTCTGCGCTTTCCTGGACACCACCGAATCTAATCACCATGCTCTCAAATCCTTCTTCCTCTCGTTCCTCGCTTCTTCGCACAAGAAGTTTATTCCATATCTCCGGACGAGTTTGTCGGAACTCTTTGAGAATCTCGAAAATGAGATCACAGATAAGAAATCCGCTGATTTTAATAAGCACAGTGATAACCTGGCGTTTGACTTTGTGTTCAAGCTTGTCACCGGAGTTCTTCCGTCTGAGACGAAGCTCAACTCGAAAGGTCCTGGAATCATCACCACCTGGTTAGCTCTTCAGCTAGCTCCGTTAGGAACAGCAGGGCTTAAATACGTTCCGGGTTTCCTCGAAGACATCATCCACACAGTTCGGTTGCCGTTTTTCTTGATCAAATCTGGATACAAGAAGCTTTACAATGCCGTTTTTGATTCTGCGTCGCTGTTACTGGATGAAGCTGAAAAGTTGGGTATGAAACGAGAGGAAGCTTGCCATAATTTGGTGTTTCTGACAGGGTTTAACGCGTTCGGCGGGATGAAAGTTCTGTTTCCGACTCTAATAAAGTGGATCGGATCCGGCGGAGAGAGTTTACACCGCCGCCTTGCTGAAGAAATCAGAGCCGTCGTTAAGGAAGAAGGAGACATCACTTTCTCTGCCTTGGAGAAGATGCCGTTGACTAAATCCGCTGTTTATGAGACTTTGAGAATCGATCCACCTGTTCAGTTCCAATACGCCAAAGCCAGGGAGGAGATTGTGGTGGAGAGCCACGACGCGGCGTTTCAGATTAAGAAAGGAGAGATTATCTTCGGATATCAGCCGCTAGCCACCAAGGATCCGAAGGTGTTTGAGAATCCAGATGATTTCATCGCCGACAGGTTCGTCGGAGAGGGAGAGAAGCTGATAAATTATGTGTACTGGTCGAATGCTAGAGAAACAGAACAACCATCGGCAGAGAACAAACAATGTCCGGCGAAGGACCTGGTGGTGCTGTGCTGCAGGCTGATGTTGGTGGAGCTTTTTCTCCGATACGATACGCTTACGGTGGACATCGGGAAATTTTCTGCACTCGGGACGCCCGTCACGATTACGTCGTTTACAAAGGCCACCTAATCTTTTTTTTTTTTCATGCATTTCAATTATTTAATTTTTTTTTTATATCGTGTGGTATATTTTATATATTTGTTCTTGTATTTTAATCCAAATAAATGACGACTTCCTTAAGCTATAAAGTAGCTTTTAGTTATTATTTTTAATTATTATTATTATTTTTTAAATAGCTTAAAAAAAGAAAAAAAAAAAAAAAAAAAAAAACTCCGGTTTTGATCTTAAATATTGTACTCTATTTCCAAAAATTGTTTAAACTAGTTTTTAGATTTAATGTAATTTTACAACTTTAAAAATTAACAACTAATTTACTACCGTTTCAGTTGCAAGCTAATTTTATTAAACACACTAGTTTATAACTTGTGGGAATCACGGTTATAAAATTAATTAAATTTTCATAATAAAAATTTATAATTATTAATCAATTATTTTAAATAAATCATTTTAAATAAATTATTAACTAAAAGATATATCAAAATTTTAAAGTTATTATAATTTCAAATTTAACATACAATTAGAAAATATAAATTTGAATTTTGAAATGAATTGTCTAATATATCTACATGACACATGACATAATATTAGTAATGAGTTGTATTATAATGACACTTGGCAAAAGAGATTAAAACTATTCATTTATTAGAATAGGGATTATCATAATAGTATTTATCATATCATTTTAAGTAAGAATAATATTTTTTTACAATTAAGAAATAGTGTAAACATATTTTCAATAAAGTTTATTTTAAAACGTTATTTTCTAAATCAATGTAAAAAATTTATATTATATGTTTATAATCAAATAAAATATATAAAATTTTGATAATATAATTTAGAATAAGTTGTTAATATATATACAGATGAATTTATATCCCGACGATCTGATCAAATATATAAAATTCCTCTCTTGTTGTTTATTGGTTTACAACTAATGTGATGTAAAATTTTTTTAGTTTCCTTCTTAATATCTTTCAAATTTTATACTATGTTAAATGGTAAAGAGAAAACCATAAATTTGGTATGTGTATAGTTTGCCGATTTCTATGATTATAGTTTTCGTGATTTTAAAACTGCAAATTTAATCCTTTTCATAAGATCTAATTTTGTTAATAATAAAATATCATTCAAATCACATGAACAAAATTTGTAGTTTTCTTAATAATTAAATAATCTATATATGGTAACTGCATATCTAATGGTTTTAAATCCTTTTCAATTTATCATAATACCCACCTCAACCTAACCCATGTCAAAACTCAATACTAACCTACCCCACCTTATTTATTTTAATTTCAAATTTGATTGGTTGATTTAATTTAAAGTGTCGACGGATCTTTAAACATTAAGTAGTTGTATTTTTCACTTAGATCCTTGTTAGGCCGGAGGTTGTGTGTGGGAAACTTCTCTCATTTTTTGTGGGTACATCACCATTTCCTTCACTTTTCTTTCCCTCACCTACTCCCAAGAAATGGGTGGAAAGTTTCACTCACTATTTTTTTTTTAAATAAAATTAATTGATTTTTATGATTTATAATTTTTAAACTAATAACAACCAAAAAATTTAATTAAAAAGAAAACGCATTTCAATAATTAAAATAAAAATTACAATAAACCTAAGATTTAAAAAAGTAGAAAATTAAAAAAAAAAACATAAAGAAAAAATCAAACAAACCAACAACCTATGGAAAATATTTTTTTCATAATTTTTCCCTCTTCTTCATCACGAACTCGAAAGCCGGTCCCGAGAGATGGTCGGTGTGTTCCATCAAGAACTTCATATCCTCCATTTCTTGTTTCTCCGTGTGCTCCTTCTTCCTAGCTTCTTCTTTTTCTTTGTCGAACGTCAAACGTTCAGAGAAATTAAGATTATATCGATCAAACAACGCTGTTATTTTCCGCATTTCCTCAACGTCCATGTTGAAATCCAATGCACCCGAAGAAGTCTCTTTTTCTCTTCCTCTTTGCTCTGTCCCTACCCATCGGTCAGACAATTTCTTCTAGCTCGAGTTCGTCCTCCTGATTGAAACCTAGACCGACCTGAGCATCGGAGGAAGTTGTGTAACCACTAGAGCCCGTTTTCGTTCGCTTTGATTGTTGTACTCCAAAAATAAAATCTTGCTCGTATTTTTTCCACCTAGGACATCTAACCAATAATTTCCAACAATCATGCCACTTGAATGGTTTTCCGACTTCCTCAAGGTAAAATTGCAAAGCTTCTTGAAGTATTTCTTCGTCGCCTTGGCCGCTTTTTCGTTGGGTTTTTAGGTTGTTGTACAACCCGTTAATTTTTTAAACCACCTTTGCTATTTCTCGAAACTTCGAATTCAGTTGGTGTTTCGTACGGTAGTTGTCATCTTTTTCTAGCTCCTCCCGAAACCGTTCTAAAATGCGAAACCAAAAATGCTTTCCCGGTTGTGCATTTCCCGTCTTCGAGTCCTCAGAAATGTCAACCCAAGCTTTTACCAAAACTAGCTCTTCTTGTGGAAGCCATGCTATCGACTTTTGTCTTCCCGGTTGTGCGACACCCTTGCGCGCTTGTTGTTTTCCTTTGCGTCGTTGTGGGGGTGGTGTGGGTTGAGTTTCGGGAATCATCTCTTCTTCTTCCGAGTCATCCAACTCATCGACAAGTTGAAATTGTTGTTAGGTTTGGGGTTGGGTTTGGGTTTGAGGTTGATTTGGCGAATGTTGATCGGGAAAAACAACAAAGTTTGAAAACATTTGCGGAGTAACATTTGGAACTTGGACCAGGTAATATTGTCTAACATTTTGGTATTAAAATTGTAGTGGAGATTGAATCGGAGCATCGAGTTGGGGACGATAAACTCCTTGTGATGATGAATCGATAGCAAAAATGTTTCGAGTAGAGGTGCTTAAACTCGAAACATGAGTTTTTTTCCTTCTATCAGAGGTTGGGGTTGATTGTCGGGATTCGTTTTTTTTTTTTTTTTTTGAAGAAAATAGAGGTTGTAGAGGGTTTGTTTGAAGGTTTGATCGAAGGTAAATAAGTATGAGTATTTATAGTGGTTGTAGAGGGTAAAAAAACAAAAAAATTACATTTAAAGGCATATAGTCATTGGTAATATATATATATATATATATATATATATATATATATATATATATATATATATATATATATATATATATATATATATATATATATATTACCGTTTTTTAACGGCTACTTAATAAAAAGCATTTCGACCAATCAACGAAGGAGGGAGAACGCGGCAAAGGGATCCCTCAGCCGTTCCCGCACCACCCTTCCCCGCACCGACGGTGCGGTGTTCCGCCGTGCGGGACTGTTCTCGCGCCCTTCCCCGCCCATGATACTGTCCGGTCTTAAATGCTATGTTGCACCCTCCGTAGTTTAGTGGGACTGTTGAAAGGTATAATACAAAGACAAAAATATATAATAAAAAATATAAAATATAAAAAACTTACACAAATGGTCGCTAAGGTATAGGGGTGTTCGTTTGGATGGATCAGTTCGGTCCGATCCAATCAAATACATCCAAATTGATTTCAGTTTTCAAAAATGAATCCAAATAGTCCAAACTATGTTCAAATCCAATCTGATTTGATCCAATTACAATTCAATTGGATCGGTTTTTATAATTCGATTTTAAAAAACCAGAACATTTTAAAACGACATATAATTATAATATTATCCAACTTTACAGAAGAAGCAAAACCAAATTATTTAATTGTGATTTAAAATTTATAAACTACAAAGAAGGTATATTCTAATTTAATATTGTCACAACTAGCCTTTTTAGCTAGGAAATTCTGCTCTCATGTAAGCACCAATTATTGTAAGGCTTGTATCAATGCATTAAGGGTTATATTATGGGTCCTAATGAACCATGTATTATTATAATACAAAGTATTTATGTATCTCTCAATCTCTCCCAAATCTCTCCATATATATCAAATCTCTCCATGTATATCAAATCTCTCCCAAATCTCTCCATATATATATCAAATCTCTCCATGTATATCAAATCTCTCCATGTATATCAAATCTCTCCCAAAACTCTCCATGTATATCAAATCTCTC
The DNA here is from genome assembly GCF_052849685.1 of Lactuca virosa. NCBI lineage: Eukaryota > Viridiplantae > Streptophyta > Magnoliopsida > Asterales > Asteraceae > Lactuca > Lactuca virosa. The sequence continues at coordinate 332,828,718 of NC_136430.1, forward strand.
CCAAATCTCTCCATGTATATCAAATCTCTCCCAAATCTCTCCATGTATATCAAATCTCTCCTAAATATCTCTATGTATCTTCCTTAGTCAAAAACAACTCAAAACGAGAGGAGAAAACTCAAAATAACAAGCCCATTCCGGAATATACTATTCATTTTCGGAACCTCTCTTCTTGGTCCGGAACCCTCTTGGTCCGGAACCCTCTTAGTCCGGAATACCTTCTAAGGAATCGGGAAGATTCGCATCTCGGAACCCCTCCCTGCTTCGGACCTTCTGATGGACTCTGGAATACCCTTGCACCGGACAATCTCGATCTGGAATAACCTCTCATTCGGACAACCTCGTTCGGGGCCTTCGTGTTTACTTCGGAAGGTCTCGACTCGCAGCCTCGGAAGGAATTGGTTCCGGATCAGAGCTGACTCCGGAACCTGAGAGGAGCTTCGGAACAATGGAAATTGACTTCGGAACTCGCCCATCTGACTCTGGAACTCACTTTTGGCTCCAGATTTTTGACCATTTCGGAACTTCTCTTCATTTTAGGAAATTTTGACGTCGGGAATCCCACCAAACTCGTATTTTTCATTACTTAGACCTCCTTAACCACTATTTTATGCTAAATTTGAGTAATTGAAAACATATTTACATAAAATAATAATTAATATCTATAAAAGTATTATATTAAAACATAAAGTGATAAGGGGTTGACTTTATGATGGGATGTAATACCCATTTCCCATGCAATTCACCCATGCAAGAACCACCAAATAACAATGTTTGAACCAATAGATTTCCAATTTTCCATGCACCTACCCCTTCTCCCTTTTTCCTTATCCTCTTAAAGCAACGACAGTGGGAGATTTTAAACTTCTCCACTTCTCCCACTTCCCCCATATTCTCTCAAATATTTCATTCAAGAACAAAAGCAAGGATTTTGTTAAGGCTCAACTCTTCCAGTGCTCCTTAAGGTGTTAGGACAACATTTTTTCCCAGGAAGTTCCTCAACTCATCCAAGAACTTAGGCTTGAAATCTTCATCCCATCACTCCAACCAACCCATCAACCAACTCAAGGTGAGCTTCACACCCCTACTTTTTCGAGTTTTAGTATTTTTGGGGGATAATACAAGTCAAATCTTGTATAGCGATCATCGAAGAACTCCATCATCGCGGTCTTGATAGACCCAAACATCTCTAGGATCTGATCTTGGACAATAGCAACCACCTCCTCGCGGATGATCTCAATGACGCGGTCCTCTGACAATGCTGGCCTACCCTGACTACCAGCTCCCGATCCCGACCCAAATCCGATCTCAAATCGTCTTGCAGTCACCATACTGAAAATATACCAGGAAGATATCAAATAATCCACATATCATAACGGGGAACCAACTCCCATGAAGCCCTAGGGGTTGTGGCTTCCTTGCTACACGTACGGGTCCTGTGCTTCCAGTAGTACGGGCCCATACTACCTTCCACACCTACCCGAATTTGTCTCAAGGATCATTACAGTGCCCTAAAAATACTCATAAACATAGGTGAACACTCCATCCTCACTCCCTAGAGGAAAAGCTAAACGTCTTACAACTGGCCGGCTGACCCCACACAACTCACCCATGAAACGTCCACCAACCCTGCAACACTCGTGTATGCTAGCCATACATAACACTGGACCCTATAGACATTCGAATATTTGATCCTACCCTAAGCCCTTCATCAAACAAGAACAAAAAATAAGGCCAAATCAACATTCTCAGGCTATAGGATCTTAGTTATATATAATCATGATGCATACACTAAGCAACTACAGTAATGATGCCAGTCACATAAAAGAAAGGTCCTAGGCTACCAGGCATCATATAATCAGGCAATTCTATCATGAAATTCCTGAAGATCCCTAGCATATCACTAGCATGCTATTCTAACATAACACAATATCAAACAACAGTATGGTATTTTGGGGTCTACTTACTTGCTCCGGCTGATCGTACACATCGCATCATCCTTGAGTATTTTGAAAACCATTTGAAAATCTTTTCCTTAGTTTGAGACTGGACTCACACGAGTGTTCCTCCAATTCACTCAAACCAAGGCTCTGATACCAACTTGTAACATTCGAAAAATTCTTGAAAAATTTAAACTTGTAAAACATACCACAAACCATCATTGTTTACAAATTGTTTTCAAAATAAGTTTTATATCAGGGAAATCCCAAAATCGTAAAACAAAATATGAGGAGGTGCACCATCACGCCTTCGCCTTCCCGCGATCCTCTGAAGTACCTGAAACATAATCCAAAACTGTAAGCCCAAAGCTTAGTGAGTTTCCCCCAAATTGCCAATACATAACAAATAGCACAAAATATAGTAACAACATACTATGGGCCCAATCAACCTTCGGGTTGGAATACCCCAGGCCCCTCAACCATCGTGTTGGAATGTCAATATACTATGTGTCTAATCATCCTCGGGATAGAATACCCTAGGCCATTAACCATCGAGTTGGAATGCTCCGGCCTGTTGGCTTACGCACAAATAAGTGAAGCCTCAACCACCAATCAATCATGTTCACATAATACATATAACCATACTATTAACCAGCTAGCAAACAAATAAACAGATCTTACAGATCACAAACATAACATCATCCTAACTACCAGGATACTGATCTACCATATGACTATAGCATAACATGCACCAGATCACTATAGCATAACATGCATAACGAGATATCAATCCAAGGGCCGACATTGGTGCCTTCGACCCGCAGGTATAGTGAGAAAACTCACCTCACAAGTAGTGCTAAACCGGTAAAATCCAACTCCAAAACTCAGCTCCGGACACAAATGCCTACAACCACCATGTGACCAACCCCATCAAAACCCCGAAATACCCAAAATGACCTCAAGAGTCAAACTTGGTCAACCATGGTCAAAGTCAAGGTCAACAGTTCATGTTAACCCAACTCGTCGAGTGCACCTACCAACTCATCGAATTCCTACAGTATTCAGAAAAGCAGGAAAACCCTATCCAACTCGTCGAGTTGGCTGGAAAACTCGCCGAGTTTTCCCAGCTTAACACATTCAGTCCTTTATCATCAAGTCCAATGCTTTAAAATGTAGATCTGATACCCAAGAAATCAAGGTGTCGACTTTATACCTCAAAATGTAGATCTGATAAGCAATAGATATGCAAGGTGTCGACTTTATACCTCAATAGATAAGCAAGGTGTCGACTTTATACCTCAATAGATAAGCAAGGTGTCGACTTTATACCTCAATAGATAAGCAATAGATAAGCAAGGTGTCGACTTTATCATCAAGTCCAATGCTTTAAAATGTAGATCTGATAAGCAATAGATAAGCAAGGTGTCGACTTTATACCTCAAAATAACTGCAACAAAAGAGTAGGTTCTGGATCTAAATCCTTCCTTTCAATCAAGCCACCTCAAACTTCAAGCTCCTTCAAAAGAACACCAAGAAATCACTCTTCAAGCTCACACACACACAAATATGGGAGAGGATGCACGAACTAGGTTTTCTTCTGGACAGAGGAGACTGATAAGGAGGTCGGCCAAAAGGGTATAAGGCCTTTAAATAGGGTGCAACACCCTAAATATTAGGGTTTCTTAATCAGCCAACAACCCGTCGAGTTTTCCTCACCAACTCGTCGAGTTGGTCCAAAAATATGCGCGACCCAAAAGCCTTCAACACGTCGAGTTGAGGCCATCAACTCGACGAGTTCCAAGGGGAATTTGCCTTTTAAGGAATAAATATCATACCTGGAAGTCGGGATGTTACACTTGTTTCTTACCCTCTTTATATATTTGTGTAGCTCTCTACTAGTACTACAACTTTCCATAAGGTTGCGCTGCCAAATTTTAACTTTTATTTTTAACCCGTATTTTATATTTTTCTAAAAATCATATCTTCTTCATACAAACTCCTTTTTTGACCTTCTTCCTTTTAAGATTCTTATCTCTCGAAGTATTAAGATTTTCCTTTTAGTGTTGTTATACAAAACTTAACCGATTTCTTTATGCCTTTTTGACGTTAATAGTCTTATTAACACGGTTGATTTTTACTTGTTATAAAATCATAACTCCTCCAATCGGAGTCTGAATTTTACAAAGTTTATATCTTTGGGACCACTTTGTTGTGTACTGACCATTATAAAAAGTGGTGTAACTTTTTGGTCACCCTTTTTTGACCCTATCATATAACTGATCATATTTTTCTTGACATATGAAAAGCTCTATTATCATCATTTGTCGATGCTAATATCTAATAACGGTTGATTACAGGAATTTCTCAATCGTCACATAATTTATTTGTCTCTTTTTCCGATTGCTCATGGCTATTTTGCGTGCCTTTCAAAGCCTGAAAGGCTTCTTCAAATTTGAGTTGTTGATTGGCAAGAATATGTGCATGTGTCCGAGTGTAAGCAGAAAAATCATTCAATAAATGCATTCCCTCCATTAGACATGAGCGAGCCCTATCAAGGCTTTCTTCATCCGATGTACTTGCTAGCTCAGGACCTTTGGGAACAGGGGTCCTAGAAAATGTCATTGGAATAGGGGTAAAGAGGCTGCAAATGTGACAAGTATAGGCATAGGAGCCTCTTTCTCAAAAGAGGCAACACTGAAATAAACAACACACACGTCAGCATCGAGAAAGATAAAAGGAAAAGGTAAAATGAAAGGATGTATGGAGATAAACACGCCATATTTCTGAGAAGCATTAGCAGTTGATTCTGGATTAGAATCGTCCCCAAACAACGGAGTAGTGTCGAAAATTTCCACGGGGGTAAGATTCAAGTTGCCAGGAACATCCGAACCATATGGAAGAGGATCCACCGTGACAGTTGTGGACTCGACATTGGATGCCTAGAAAAGTCCAAAGCCAACTCCAAAAAGCTTTTGATGAAAGGCAGGAGTAGCAGATAAAGTGGAAGGAGTTTGATCTTTCGGCAATGGATCAACAAACTTAGGAATAACTGGAATTTCCGAAGTAAAAGAGAGAGGAGCACCAGAACTTGGCATGTTTTAACTTAGGAGCAGTAATTACCGTACACTAATGAAGAGTAGTTGTTGTAGATGTTTCCAAAGAAGGCCCTGCACTGACAGACTCAGAAAAAGGATGATTCCCAGACGACAATAGACCACAATTTCTTGCTTCATTACCACGGGTGGCCCTTTTGCGTTTAGGGGAAGATAAATCGATCACCTTCTTAGGACGATCCATTACCCCTCACAAGGAAACAATTTTCTTAGTCCCTGCTTTTCTTTTGGAAAATTGAGCTCTCAATACTACCCTAGTCGAAGAAGATGGAGGTTTCTACTAGTTATGCTCCGCCTTCACAATGTTTTTGGAGGAGGGGGAATGACAGGCACGACAATATCTTGACCAGTATGGTTAATATTAGAATCCATACTGGATTTTGATTGAGAATGAGAATTGGGAATAGTAACCTCCTTTGTGACCAGAGCAGAACTTACTAAACATTTGCGATGCACTCGCTCCAGTAAAGTGACTTATCGGCTCACAAGGGATTCCACTGGTTTCTTCCCTAATTTGTTCCAGTAGGAACTGATCCCCACCATACCTAACATTACCTCTTCAGGTTCAGTCCACTTAACAAAATTCTTAAACAGTTTGCAATGCTTTGTTCTTTAGGGGAAATCAAGAGAGGGATCGGCATCCTATCAGCAGTAACACCATACACTATAGGCCCAGCAAAGGCGGAGGCAACGACATAGAAGAACTCTTCCTTCCAATACTTTATAGAAGTATGAAGGCCTTCCCAGATCTCCACCAGACCAAGGCAGAGAGAAAAGGATATCTAATCACCATTGGAAATAGGGACATAGATTTGGTGGAATACGGTGATAAAGGGCATGAAATCTAAGGTAGAGCACAACATATAAATGATTTTTCGAAAACCATTTGGAGTAATCTGGGCGATGTGCAGGTGGTAGTAGTCCAGAACCACCTCCAAAAACTCAAACGTTGGTAATCGTAGACCCGGTTTGAAGAAAACACGATACACCCCAACAAACCCTTCTGGGGTGGCAACAATGGCATCCCCAAGCTTAGGCAAACGAAGGCGAAATTCAGGGTCAATATGGTACCTTTTCATGATATCAGAAAGGCTCTTAGGGGTAAGTTTGGACTTCATAGTGCGAATGCTCGAAATTTCTTTGCTAGCCATGGGAAAGTAAAATGAAGAAGAAAGAGTGAAAAGTAATTTGAAGAAGAAAATTACAGGCACTGAAGAAAAGTAACTAACCAAGGGGGTATTTATAGGGATCAAGCAAAGCTATATTTGTGGAGAAAACAAGGTGGCAATTATATATTATATCCTCCTTAAATGGAAAAGAATTGAGGAGACCGTTATAGGAAATGATGAACACTAGAAGCCGCCAAACTGTCATGTCAAAGTTTAATTTAGGTGTCTATTCCTATCCGGTTACAACTATGACTTTATAATATTTTTTAAGTAATACCATAAGATGACAAACCTGCTCGGTACAAGAAGATGTCATAACCCCCTAAATATCGACTATAAATAAGTGACGAACATCACTTTACAAGGTACGCAAACACATATACACCACTCTATCAAACTCCATTTGATTTTCAATATATTCTCTCAAGGTCTTTTCTGACTTTATCATCAGAGCATTGGTTCGGGACCCCCTCCCTGCCAATCAGCTTACGAATTGTTTGCTGTCTCCGGGTTAACTTAATCGTGAAGGAGATAACTCTCATAAGAGATGGAAGGTGAAACCGGAGGCGCATCATACATTTAGAATTACCCTCAAGACAATTTGATTCAACGGACCAATCAAGCATGATATGTATTTTTTTTCCAAAAAAAATAATGGATTGATTAACTCTTTAACTAATCTCGGTACAAGAAGTAACCTCCGGTTCACAATCAAAAAAATAAAAATAATAAAAATAAATAAAGAAATAACTCTTTAACTAATCTCGAAACGAGTTGAATCCATCCATTTTACACTTAAGTTTGAATCATACATGATACATCACAAGTTATCATTAATATTAGCATTCCATAAACGATTTAGTTTTTTATGTAAGCAACTGGGAGTTAATTTAATAGAAAGATGACAGTGGATTTTCGTTGGCAACAGACAATAATGGTGATAAAATTCTAGTTAAAAATGTCATATTCCATCATTATTATATAATACAGTAATCAATTAATAAAAAAGTCTATTAATGTCATATTCTATCTAGATCTCTTTGGTTTGTTAATTCGGTTATTATTATTTTTAGATAATCATTTTTCTAAAGTATAAATATGATATATTTGAGACCATCATCTTCTAACTAATACAACCCAAAAGACTTTTTTAATAATGGTTTTTAGTTGATATATATATATATATATATCCCTATCTAATAAACGAAAGTAATATGCCACGTGTCCCTTCAAAAACACTGATTTCATCCAATGTTAAATACCGTTTTTGCCCCTCTTTGATATAAATTTCAATATATAAGGTATGATATAGATTGCAATTAAGTTGATTTATTTTTGCTGGAAATTCAGATTTAAAATTGGAAGATAAGAGTGTATTCCTAAATTATAGGAATTGCACTATGGAGATAGCATGTCAAATTCTATTTTGCTGGAAAATTGATTACTAATCAACCGTGTGTGCAGGGATTCAAATTACTAACGGCAAAAATGGTAAAATTAGTTTGATTTTATCTTTGGCACAATAAAAAAATATGCTAATTTCAGCAATAATTAGTGCCTATCTAATCACATCCCTAAATATACGGTTAATTGATAATTGATATATGTTCCCATTTATGGTTTATAAGTTTATATTATATGCATATATTTTCAACATACACGAAAAATGTAAAACTTGGTTGCTATTTATTGTAAAATTCCATGTTAACAAAGGACCAAATTTGAAAAAATGACAAAAAATTAACAAGTTATTAACTTCTTATTACAATCTATTTCTAAATAATTACTAATATAGAAGTCTAAACAAAACATATATCTTATTAATTTCATTGAATTTTTTAAATCTTTGATTTTCTATTACCATTTTTAATTATTAATATTGTTTTTTTCTATCTTACCCGTGGTTTCCACGGGTCGTAACCTAGTATATATATATATATATATATATATATATATATATATATATATATATATATATATATATAATAAGAAGATTTTTGACACGTGGCTTTCTTTTAGCCCCTCCAATCGATTTTTCCCCGCTCATTTGATTTCATCTAACTGAATTTCCTATATTGCCCATCTATGGTCAAGTCAACTCTGTGCAATGTACACGAAACCTGATTATTCAATACTTATCTGTTTATTCCACAAATTACTCACTGTTTCCTTTAATTTTGCCTTCTTGATTTTGGAAACCAAATACTAATTCAAATTTGAAATCCCCAAATCTCGCAAGCAATTCCAAATCAACGATTTTGGAGGAAATTAGGGTTCTAAAACAAAATCATCTCCAAATCAACTCTTATAAACTATGGTTGTGCACTTTCTTCTTCAACTTCACTGGTATTTTATGGAAGAAATAGAAGCCACCATACAAATCTCAAGTTTTGGAACTTCTTTTAAGACTGTCAGACACCTCGAAGCACATTCGTTTCAAGATTCCATTTCGATTCATTTCGAGTGGTTTACTGACTTCACATTTCAGATTTCAGATTTGTTTTTCCGCACATTTCAGAACGATGACAACGTCTGCTAATGATATTTCAGAGATCGGGTAAACAATTCCACTTATGATCGCTCTGTAAATCAGTTCTAGAGTTCGTTTACGTAGTTGTTTGATGATTTGATCTGATTGTTCTAAATATACCATGTCGATGCTCACTAACACGGTGATTAACCAGAGTGATTGAGTTTTCCGGGATCTTGGTGGGGAGGCGGGAAGTTGTTGGCGGTGGCAGAGTGATTAACACGATGCTCACTTCAATCCGTCCATATATAATCTTCATAACCAAAGTGATTAACCAGAGTGATTGAGTTCAAATAATTAACTCATCTTTCAAGTTCATTGCAATTGCAAAAAACGTTTATCTTCTCCTCTTTATTGATTTATACTCCTGGAAAAACCCTATGTCGATGTTAACACAAAACCTAAATGGTAATTGGAAGAATGACGTCAGTAATCGATTCTTTTGCACACCCATTTTTCTTTTTTCGCCATTCTGTGCCTTCGGCAAACACTATTTGGCACTTCCTGGTCCCGGATAATAATATCTTACAGCTATTCATCTTAGGGATTTATTGAAGTCTAAAAACGATAGGTGATTTTTATTTATTTCCTTTTTCTTTTTCTTTTTTATTTTTGTTAACTACAATGATTTTACATCTGATTTCATTCTATTTGGTGTAATCATACGTTTTTTGGTTCTTGATTCAGAAATTGATGTGTGTGTGGTTGGTGATTACTACGATTAGAAAATGATATGAAGATCGATCCTTATCATGAAGATGAACGGACTGGTTATTTGAGATATGTCCAGGTGCATCACGTTTTCGGTGTAAATGAAGCTTATTTATTAGTCATGAGTAGGTGGCATGTCTATATGCTAAGTTTATAGTTATATGTAGATGGTTCTCACCACATAAAACACACCTCTCCATGCTTATGAGAGATACAAAATTATTTAGTTGTTCATCTGATATTTAAATAACAAGTTGGACTATTTGAAAATATCTTGAAGGTCAAAATTGAAATAACTGTTTGTAAATTTACAGGCAAAGTACAAGTTTCTATAGTTTGGAGCTGACATAGTGAAACTTGAGCAAGTTTTGAAAAGTTGAATAACTTAGCTACCATAATAGTTTTTAACCTCTCTCTCCTTTAAATATTGTATTGTTAACTTAAAGTCTCTATGAAATAAGCTTAATGTTTTGATTTTAATATAGGTGGAGACATATATTATGAGAGAGATTTCTGGGAGCATGTGGAGGAAGTGATGTATATTTGGCTCCATAGTGCTTATCTTACTATTCTTATCTTTTGTTTATTATAAATGTTTTTTTCAGGATTTTGGTTCTTTCTTAAAAAAAACATAAATATGTCACTTTTGGTGCATTTGTTACTGACCTATGTCACTGGCTTTTGCAAAAAAAAAAATGCAGGAAATAAGTGTTCATATGTTGTTCTGATTGTTTTGAAGTTCCATTTCATTAACTAAATCTTTCAATCTTGATATTTTTAGATCAGTTAGATGTGTGGAGATCAGTAAGGAATCCAAGCTAGCTTTTGAGAATAAAATTGACCAATTACCAAATTCCATTGACACTTCAATTGTTAGTCTCGAATTCTTCATATACATATTCTTATTATTTGTTTACATTATGGGAAAATACTAAATGTAAATACAACAATACTCATATAACATTTCTGTAATTTGCTTATGTATAATATCTCTCAAGACCACTTTCTTGGCTTGTGGGGTCAGAAGTTCTTGTGGTTGACCTTGACCCTTTTAGAAAGGGGCCTGGCCCATATTTGATTAGTGCTTTTACATGCCATTAGATCAGCAGAGTGTAAAACCAGACACTTGAAAGGTAGAAATACTCAGGAATTAGTTGACTTTTAGTAATTAACTTTTTTAATAAGTGAATAATATAAAGTTACAGCGTGGTTTGTTTTCTAGCCCAACCTTCAAGTCAAAAGATGAAAAAAGACATTGGATTTTATGAGCAAGAGAATATTCAATTGAAATTCCAAGTAGAACCACACAAGAAGAAATTTGTTCATTACCTCAAACACTTACATATATAAGTTGTGGTTGGGAAAGCTTCAAAGACGTACTAATTCTAGATCTCATTCTTTCAAAAATGATTAATTACTAAGATACTCTTTTTGACTTTATTTATCAATTTAACTTTAATAAGCTTTTTAATGTGTATTTATTGGGTTGCAGAATTGCATGAACTTACTTTCAATTAATGCCTCGCATTTGAGTAAAGGCCATGGTTTCAATCTCTTCCCTGGTAACGAGAGGTATGCATGTTTCTTATTAAGACATTCTACTTTGAAAAATCTACTCAATTATAACATTTTACTTACGGATTAATAATCGTTTTTAAAGAGAAGTTTGTATGAATGTTCAAAAATGATCTTTCTTTCATTTTATGTAAACCATGTTTGACAATCATAGAAAGATCCAACTTTTTTATTTTTCTTTTTTCAAATCCTATGTTTTAACAATTTAAATGCATATCTTTTATTGGTGCTAGATTCTTCATGTGTGATGTTAGGAAAAGTGATTGACATGATATCTATTAAAAATCTAAAGAAATTATGTAGTAATGAAGGCTTGAAGGATATGGGATCAATTATAGGCATTTTTCCTCCAATGAAGATGCAAGTATTAATGAGTATGATCATGAAGATGTAGAGGAAAATAGTGAATTTTTAAAGGATTATGTTGAAGATAGTGGAAATATCACATTGGAAGAACAAAAAAGTGCAGTTAAAGAAGATGGTGGTGATGAGGTTCTTATTCTTGGCTCTGATAAACGAATGGATGGCATGAAAGGCAAGATTGATTTGGAGTCAAAAGAAGATGGTGAGAATGAATGAAGTAATAAATTAAAAAGAATTGGAAAATAATAGTTTAAAAGGGTACAGCAAATTTAAATAGAAGAAAGGTACGTGTGAAGCTTAATTTCTAAGCCTAATGGATTCAACGGAATGACATTCGTCAGCCCACGTTTATCAGTCTAGAAAAATGACAATGGCCAAGTGATGATGCTTATTCTCGGCCCAACATTGCTTAATCAGAAATTTTATGAAATTGAGAAAAAAAATGCAAATAATTAGAAAAATGAGTATAATGGTTTTTTTGTTGCCAAATATTTGAATAATCACGAATTCGAATTATGAGATGTATTTCTTTTATAATCCCCGATTTTGAGCATTTAAAATTTTAAGATCTTAAACTCCTTGGTTGCTTGCTTTATTTTACTATTTATTGCAACACTTGGAAATTTTGAAGAACCTATGCGATGCCACATATTAATCTATAAAAAATTAGATGAATATCTTTTGTAGTTTTCTTACATTTAACTTTGTTGGATTACATTATGTTTTGGGACTGTTAGAAGAATATCGTCCATGTTTGTGGTTGTTATCATGAGTTTGTCCAATTTTTATTTCTAAAGAGCTTAAAATTAATGTCATTAACCCTATTCACCTATGTTTCATTAGTTTTAATTTATCTCATGCATTTGATTTTTATGGTTGTAAAAGGTCTTCAATGGCTGGTTTTTAGTTTTTATTTATCTACATATATTTGAATTTGTTGCCTATCCTTTAATGATAAGTAGCTATATGGATTATATATATTTTTTTAAGTTATCAATCCTTAAAATACAGAGGTTTCTAACCTATTAATTCTAAATAAAGATTATAGACTTACATATGTTTTGAAACCATATTACATATTAATTAAAAACAATGATGATAAACTTATGAACAAAGCATTTGAATTTATATAAAAATAATTGTTTGCAAGTTCATGATTAATTATTACAATTTTTATAGTCTATTTAAATTTATATTGCAATGTAAATAATCATGATTTTATCAGATATTTAAACATACAGAACGTAGATCAATATTCATAACAATGTATATATTAATTTTAATTAATTATTATAAACATATAAATAAAAATCTATCTTTTTAAATTAATAATTTTTTTGAAAACTGTGAATAGTCGTGACAATTTGAAATTATCAATAATGTTTTTCTTTTTCAACCGTGCCTTCCACGAGTTTTAAACCTAGTATATATATATATATATATATATATATATATATATATATATATATATAGAGAGAGAGAGAGAGAGAGAGAGAGAGGGTGCAATTGGGAAAAAAAAGATTGAGAATGGGGGAATTATTCTCAGTCAATCATTTAATTAGCATCAAAGCATAAAAGACACAGTGGCAAAGTTGTAAATATGATATAATAATCTTCAATTGCAGATACGTAACTGTGGATAATTAGATAACAGTTTAAATTCATTCCTAATCCATCGTGCATCATCCAAATTTCTCCAACCTTCAAAAATCATCCAGATTTCTTCAATTAAACCCTCGATCAACATCATCGAGCGTTAATCAATCATCAATCTTCATAAATAACACGTTTATCAACATCATTCAATAGTAGACAACAAAAGTTCGTTTTTGGTTCTTTTAATCCATCCTTCAATTCTGCTTGAATACGAGCTTATCTTCAACATATGCGATTAATTATACTCCTAACGTCATTAGATCAGCATCATCGATAATCAACAACAGATCCACTTCATATCATTCATTCAACATCGATCATCAAACAAAACTTCGAAATTTATTTTTTGAAAAATCTCATATAATTCTCTATCAGTCTACTATTTTGTAAGTTTTAAATAGTGGAAATATCATGTTTTTAACATTTAAAAAAAACTAACTTGTATGCACTTCAATTATTTGATGAAATGCATAAACTAAATTACCACGTTACATTCACATATGAATATGTTTTCGCACCTGAATCAGTTTATGTTTATTAAAACACAAAACAAATGCTAGTTTGTATGGTATTCAAATATGAATAACATATAAAAAATTCTATTTATTTCTGAATACACCTTGTAATATTCATATGTGAATATATTGTGTAACATTCACATATGAATATACCATCTAATATTAATAAGTGAATACAACATCTAATATTCACAAGTGAATATATTATGTAATATTCACAAGTAAATGCATCATCTAATATTTAAATATGAATATATTGTGTGATATTCACAAGTGAATATACTATATAATATTCATATGAGAATATACTGTGTAATACTCATGAATGAATATACCATGTAATATTCACATGTGACTATAATGTGTAATCTTCACAATTAAATATATCATATAATATTCACATGTGAATCTACCATATAATATTCATATGTGAATGTACCATGTAATATTCACATGTGAATATAGCATGTAATATCACATGTGAATATATAATATAAACAACATATATCATATAATATTCACATATGATTATACCTTCATGTATGAATATATCATGTGATAATTAATATGCGATAAATCGCTATTATTATGAACTAACAATATATTTTTATTAACATTTTTTATGTGTATTCACATGTTTGTCAGGAATGGTTATAACTCAATAGATGAATAACATCTTTATCAATGGTTGGTTCATATCTCAATGGTTGACGATTGGTTGGCGTTAATGAGAAGATATCATTGACGAAGACAATATATTTTTATATTCATGTGTAGATGTTATATAATGTAATATATTCTTCATATTGATCGTGTTAAAGTCAAATGTAAATGATATTCATTAACCAATACAATGTTGTTTGTCTCAGTATAATGTAAAATTTACATGTAAAATAATATTGTTACAATATACAAAAAAACTATTCGCAAACCAATTCTTATAGTGTATTATTTATATATATATATATATATATATATATATATATATATATATATATATATAAGTTATATTCACAAATGAATAAATCAACATGTATAGTTTATTCACATAAATAAAAATAATAGATTATAATGATGTTTTTAGTAGTGGGATTGAAGTTAGTAAGATTATCAGTAAATATGTCGTAATGATTTCTAAACTTTATTCATATATGAATAGAATAACATGTCATGATGATGTCATCACTAGTAGGAATGAAATTTTAGTGACATCATCAAAAAAAATTGTCGCAATGAAGTTTAGTCTCAGAATTGGATGAAACTCACAAATTTGATGTAAAATGATGCGATTTACAAAACTCACAGCTCCGCCATGAAGTACGCTGTTTTTCGGTCATTTGGGACTGTTTAGGGTCTCAAAATGACGTTTTTCTATTTTTATAATTTTCCGAAAAAAAAATTATCATTTATTCACAAATGAATATAACAGTAATATAAAAAATATGCTTATATGATTATTTTATTAACCATAAAAAACATAAGATATGTGAATAAATATACATTCTGATCGAATAATTTTTTTATCTTTAATTTTATATATTTTATACTTCTTGGTTTTATTAACAGTTTTATTCATTTGTGAACAATATATATATATATATATATATATATATATATATATATATATATATATATATATATATATATATTCACATTTGATTATTACATATATTCATTTGTGAATATTACATATATTCACATGTGGATATAATTCTTATATGTTATTCATATATGAATTACAAACTTACTTAAGACTTCAAAACGACGTATTTTCATTTTTTTTGATTTTCCAAAAAAATGTGTTATCATTTATGAATATTACTTGTATTCATTTGTGAATATTACATATATTAACATGTGAATATAATTTTTATAGGTTATTCACATATGAATTACATACTTACTATGTGTTTCTAAAAGACATACAATGATTCTCGTGTAAAGACATATTCACGTGTGAATATTACGTGATATATTTAGTTTATGTATTTCATTGAACAGTTGGCATGCAAATAAATTATCTTATATAATTATGGTAAAAAAAACTAACAATTGAAGCCAATAATTACAACACAAATCAAATCCTATCAAAATCGATCAATAATCAGTAGGTTGAGATCAAAATTTGTGAAAAAATTCATGAAAATCGAAGTTTTTTAAACCTGAATAAATGATTTTTTTTTAATTCTTCATATATATGGTTATGTTGATGAAGTTTCGATCGCTATCAGTTGTTTGGTATTGGTGAATATTTGATTGATGAAATTTCGATGACTGGTGATCGTTAAATGATATGACATCGATAAATATGGATTATGTTTAACAATTTTGCTTGACATCATCGAAACTGGACAAGATTGAATCACGACTTACACTTAATAGTACGAATAAATTTTTTTGATGATGAATCACAACATTTTGATGAATAAACGAAGAATTTGGATGAAGAATTGATGTTTTTATGAAGTGTCGATGTTTTTTTTATGAAGAACATGTGACGTTGATGACAAACAAGTAGTAGAACATATGATGTTGATGAAGAACAACTGATCTTGATGAAGAACAGAGGAACGATACAGATGGATGAATAACGGATGATGTTGATGAATAACAGATGAACGATCCAGACGAACATCGTTCCTTAATGACCTAATCTAAATGTATTATATATATATATATATATATATATATATATATATATATATATATATAAAAATGTTTGGATGAGGTTGATTCCTCTATTCTCAATCTTTTATTTTTTCTCAATTGAACTTACCTGTCTCTCTCTCTCTCTCTCTCTCTCTCTCTCTATATATATATATATATATATATATATATATATATATATATATATATATATATATATATATATAGAGAGAGAGAGAGAGAGAGAGAGTTAGGTTCAAATGTTTCTAGCAAGTATTGTGTTCCAAAATGCACCAATCAGAAATTAACAATTATTTAATTAATTAATTAATTAAATCAAAATTGGTATTTCCGGTTTTTTGCACCTTGAAATTAATGTGACCATTTAATTAAATCCCTTCAATTAAGGAAACAAAATAAATAAGTTTTATAAACCCTAAAACACGTCCACAACACACCATCTTTGTTCTTTCCCTGCTATCGACGCCAAGAAGCTTCCATCACCACCGACTAGCGGTCGTTTCTCTCCAAAACTTCGGCCATAAACACCACCGGACAACACCTTCTTATTTGTACTTCCAGACGAACTAAATATGGCATCCTCGACTAACTGTAGCGGCCGGCCTCAGTTTTATGCTTCAAAAAACTTTTGCCGATTTTCTAATCATACTTACGCTCAGGTTTGCTTCACTCTATTTCTACTAATTTCTCCGATCCATAATAGTTTTATTTTTAAAGGTGCGTACGAAATGGATACATATTTTTTGTAGAAATTTCAACTTCTCTTATTTCTTTGAATTGTATTATTTCTTTACTCGTAATCAGTATGTTCTATTATTTGGTTTCTTTTGTGCATTAATTTAGTGTGGTATTCTTTTTCTTTTTTTGTTAATTGTTGAATTGTAGTTTGTTTTTGTGTGGAAAAAGTTTATGCAAGCAGGTAAATTGATAGATTCTATTTTGTTGTATATAGCTTTTTTATGTTATATTTTACCTTATGAGTTTTAAAGGGAAAAAATGTGTGAATTAAAAAGAGAAAAGAAAGCAAAACTAGTGTAATAAACTTTATTTCACACTTACATATTTTTCATGTAAACTCACGGTATAACTTAATTGCTTTTAGGTTACTTTTTACAACATGAATTCAAATGTTCAATGTTAGAATGACTATAAGCTTATGTAATTATAATCCTTCATGCGTATGACCCAGATTCACTTAAAGGATTACATATTCAATACTAAGCCTCATCTTTATAACCTTTCAACCTGAACTAAATCAAACCTCAAATCACTTTAATTAATCAATAAATAACGTTGATCAAACCTCAATTCACTTGAATTATTTACAATGTTTTTTTGTATATATGTATTTTGTCAGAATGTTTATATAAATGTATTATGTCAGAATGTAATTTTTATGTATATAAATGAATTCTTTAGTTCTAATCTTCTAATTACAAGCAAATTGGTTTCTTTATTCAGGATTCTTAAAGAATATAAGGTGATTTGGACTTTTTCTATGGTTGGAATCAAGTGATTTTGCAAAAATGAATTCTCTCAAGTGCATTTTGGATTCAAAAAGAAGATCAAATGCATTTTGTATTATAGTAGAAGATCAAGTGTGTGATATAATGTCAAAATGAGAAGGTTTTGGTGTAAATGAGGTAATTTTGATATGTTGAACTATTTTGGATGATAATGAAACATGCCTTTACATGTTCTTTTTTCTCTTTTGATTACAAATGCTAATATTCGAGGGGTTTTTGTGTGTGTTCTGTATCGTTTTTATAATTGATGAAAAGGGTTAAGTTTGCATTCTGTCAGAATTTGCATGAAAAGGGTTAAGTTGGGGAGTTTTTTTTCATATCAGAATGCAAACACATGTTTATTCTATGAGAATATAAATATTACATAAAACATGTGTTGCTAATAATTCTGACAGAATACATCTATACATGCTTTACAATGTTTATGCATATAGAAGAAAAGACTATGATTTAAGTACATTTTGTAATGTATTCTGTTAGAATTTATTTATTCAAATGCATTCTGTTAGAATGTCTTTTGAGAATGTTTGTTAACAACAAGTATATTTGTTTAACTGGTAATACTAACGAGTAATGTATCTTATTCTTTAAGAACGGCATGGAGAAGGAATTCAATATTGATCATACAAGAGAAATATTTGGTATCGAGTTCAACAACAAGTATATATGCGAAGATAAAGTGGATTATATGGACCACTGAAGAAGATCAAGTGTATTTGTTCAATAATTTTATATTCAATAATGTTATTTTTTTAAGAATTTTATTCATTTTTGATGATATTCTGTTATAATATGTATAACTATATTAAAATGTATAAGGATAGTATTTTGTAAGAATATGTATGAATTTGTATTTTATTTCAGATGTGTATTAAGAATAAAATCATAGACCCAACTTTGATGTATATGAATAATATCTAGAATTCTTAAATCAGGTTAATTATCAAAAATATCTGCATTGGAAATATATTCTGCAAAAATAAAATCGAAAATATATTTACTAGTTTATGGTTGACATTTTGTCATTCTGACAGAATAAAATCGGATTTTTAAATTTGAATTAATTTAAAATATTCAGATTTTTAACAATAAAGGAATTAATTATCCCTAAAAATCCGAAAATTTCCTTTTTTAATATAGGTTAATTGACTAAAATGCCCTTATGCTGAAATTTGTGTGATTATATGATACATGTTACTCTATTGTAATATCATAGACGTTCAGATCATGATCTTTGATTCTATTCCATCCGGTGGTCAAGATCTGTGCATTCTAGCACACAATAGTTAGTAAAAACAAAATAATATATATATATATATATATATATGGTCGGATCATTATGTAGCACGGGGTAGCACATGTTACCCCTTAAATTTTTCCGTCAAATGTAAATTTAGTGAAAATTTATCAAAATTTGTCATAAATTCATTGGAAATCCATCACAAATCCGTTATCAATCCTTCACAAAGTCTGGTAATTGTGAATTTAGTATAAATTCGTCGGTTTCAGGATGATTTTGTGACAGAAACTGCCTTTGGAAATGAGTTTTTTTCTAGTAGTACAACCCCTAAAAAATTTGCAACCCCTGATTTTTCGTTCTTGATATGCCACTATATATATATATATATATATATATATATATATATATATATATATATGTACGCAATTTAAGGAATTAAGGTGCTACCCCACACATGTCGTGCATAAGGCTGTCCGTAGTGGTCATGAGTGGGTTATGAGTGAAGAGGAGGCCATGTCACCATTTAACAATTTCACAACCAATCCACTAGGTTGTGGAAATGGTATTCACTAGTGGTCAGGCTATGAAGAGGCAAAAATGAGAGAGAGAAAGAAAGAAAATGAGGGAAAGAAAAGGAAACCAATCAAATCGATCGTCTTCCTCCATCTTCACATGCACTCTACACCCAAGCCACTGACCATTGGGGCGGTGTTCACGCGTCCCTTGGTCGGACACATCAGCTTCACGCGTCTTCTTCTATGTCCACTCTAGACAGCCTGAACAAGCATATTTATTAGACAACATATGCTAAGTTTGGACCCATGAACATTATATAATGAAATGTCCTAACTTGGTTACAATAAAATGAGGTGTCCTTAACTGGCTGGCCCATGGAATCGAGTTTGGATTGAGTGTCCACAAAAGTCCGACTAGTTATACAATTTAGCATATTGGCTTGCATGATAATGATAATGACACTAATAAAGGTAGTTTCAGTTGTGCATTGTGTAGCAGAAATGCCAAAGAAATAATTAAGAGAAGTAAGTAAGCAATGGCAAAGTCCTTACTAAATGGTTCAATTAGTTATAGTGTTTGGAGTATGTACATAAGCATAACAAGATGACATTGTTATTTAGGCTGACCATAACCACCGAATCACACAATATAAGTTATTAGTGAATGAATAGATTGATTTCATGACCAATATGAAGCCTTACAAGTGTTTTCAAGGAAGTTAAACTCTAAAAGAGTTATGGGTTGAAACGGACCAAAAATTCACTTGCATGATTTTGGACCGTTTTGAAGCCGGGTTTTATGTAGAGGTGCACAAAACCATTTTTTTTTTCCTAAATTAGATTGGTTTTGGCCAACAAAATAAAAATCAATTCATATCCAAACCAGTTTATGAACAAAAATATCAGAACCTATAGGTACCGATTAGAATTGGTTCAAAACTAGTTTGAAAAAAAAAACTATTTTTTTCGTTGGTTTTTATTATATTTGTCAAATTTGCTTTCGGTATCGGAATTTAATGAATTTTTTGTGAGTGATCAAAAACGGACCAAAACAGAATATTACAATTTTTTATTTTTTAGAAAAATATTTCTCAGACATCCGGATAGTACAATGGGTGAAAATACAGTCTGGAAACCTCTCTGCACCACTGTATTAACAACAAATAGAAACAAATTAATTAATATCCATAAACCGGGTATAAACCACCGGATTCGCATCAAACCACCAAACCAGTTCCTAAATCGAATTACGTTTTTTAGCGAGTTTTTTTTTTTTTAATGCACATGCACCTCTTAGTTTTGCGTACCTTTAATTGGATGAGGCCTCAGGCTCATGCGATGACATTTGGACCTCAACTGGACTATTAACTAGTCTTTTATTCGATTTGGGCTTTAACCGATGTTTCTTCGAATCCGAGTCATGGTTTCAGTTGGTTTTGTTCATCTGTAAAAGTATTTGTAAAGCTGATATTAAATAACAGCATACATATAATTTAGGGAGGGCCGATGGCTTAGTGACATGTGATTTATTTATAAAAATTACCCAAGGATTTGAAAGGCATAAAACTGGAAGATAGTTCGAAACAAGAGGAGAACGTATGTGAATGAACATACCTATAATTTGGAGAATTTGTGGTCTCAAAAGAAGGGATATATTGTCAAATGACCAAAAATTGAAAAGGGTTTAAAGATAATGACCAAGATTTCCGCTTACACCTCTGCGGAAATAGTTTTTTCTTCTGTGGAACTGGACACATGTGCAAAAAAACAAAATTTTGACGTCTGACGGTACTGATCCTTAGAGCAGGTCTTTGCGGAATGTGTATGGCCTCTGAGGAAATGTCTTTCACTTTATGGAATTGAACGCGTGTGCAAAAACACTTTTTCTGGATTAAAAAAAAAAATACACATTTCCACAGAGGTCATATGGATCCGCGGAGCAACCCTCTGCAAAACTAATCTTTACGGAACCAAAGATTCCGACGATTTTGTTAAATGTTTGTTGTTTATTTAACGAGGTTTCCCCTATTTAGCGCATATCCTTGATTCAAAATACAAATTTTAACTAACAACCTAGGGTTTATAAAAGTTTAAAAGCTAGGGTTTCAAGATTACATCCACAGAGCATAAACGAATTCTGTAGAGACCTCTTCTGCGGAATCTTTGATCATTATTTGAAAACCGATTTTTCTTGGTCATTATCTTCAAACCCATTTCAACTTTTGGTCATTTGACAAATAATCCCTCAAAAGAAAGTCTTATTGAAATAATGTCCTACACCAGAAGGGAGGGAGGGTCCCACAGGTTTTATTCTATTCCAACCCATGCTAAATTGCCACCAATCAATATTCATGTTATATTTTAGTTGTTAAGTAGTGATTTATTAGTTATTTAGAGTTTTGCTATGTGTCTATAATGCTTGTGATCAGTAAATAATGTAAGAATTCAGAAGTGATATTCAATGTTCAGGACTTCAGGCTAGAATATTACATTTTTTTTCTTAGCGGATATTATGATCCACCGTTAAGGAATCTTAAAAATGTAAATAGCCTTTATAATCTTTAATAATACAATATTACAAACCATATTGAGAATAATCTACGTGACAAACATGTTCAAAAATAACGTATGAATTTACTTTACACAAAACACGACACGAACGTTGCTTTGAATGCCATGGATCCACCCACGTGTTTCAGTTTCATTTCTTGGATGTCTTCGCTTCACTATATAGCTGATCAATGCAATCCTACAAATAGACAAAAGAGTAAATTACAAAAATGGTCCTTGTGCTTTTATTTTTTTATTGTTTTTTACCGTAGATAGTCCAAAGTTTAAACATTATTCAGTTTTTGTCCTTATTTTAAGGTTTGGACTAAAACTGAAAAACATTTCAACTTTGGACTAAACAAGACCATTATGTAAATTAGAGGTACCTTATAATATTTTAGGAGCTGCTGCCTCTTTAGTTTAAAAGTGGGAGTTATCAATTCCCTTTCAAAGTCAAACGGAAGTGGCTCCAAATGAACCGCTTTCAGCATCTCAAAACCACGAAGCTGTGTACCCGATTTATTTTATCACCACCCAAAATAATAAAACAACAAAATATAACAAATTTCTTATTTTAATTTAAAACTGAACTTACTTTATTTTTCTGAGCTTCAGAATTAAGCTCATCAAGGACATATTTTCTAACATTCAAGTTGTTGCACAACGACACAAAATCCCCTGATTCGCCATTCTTTTCTGCCCATTCTTCAATCGCCAATCTATCCGGCACCACAACACCAACTAGAAAAGATTCAAAACTATTTCCGTACACCCAAATCTGTCAAATCACAACAAATTTATTAATGATTATTATAATTATACTATAACATTATAGTCAGTATTAAATATTTGCATACCGAGGTTACCAAGGGGCAGCGTGAATACGTGCTTTCAATGTTTTCAACTGCAACATATTCCCCTTGTGACAACTTAAATATATTTTTTTTCCTGTCGATAACTTTCATTGCGCCATCAGGCTGCCATTCCCCAATGTCACCTGTAAATTGCAAAACAAATTTTCAAATTTTTGTACCTTTTTAATAGTAAAAATAATTTTTAAATGTTTTTACCAGTATGGAACCAGCCGTCCACAAGGACAGAGTTGGTAAGATCCTCTCGCTTATGGTACCCTGAAAATAAAGTGTTTCCCCTCAAACAAATTTCGCCACGTGGCACAGGGGCAAGAGCGTCATATCCCATTTCTGGCACCGACTCTAGCCTTGCTTCAATTGTTGTCATTGGGACACCAACTGTTCCGATCATGGAATGCACATTTGCTATGGATGTAAAACATCCACCACAACTTTCGGTAAGACCTGCCATTTTATAAATTTTTACAAAAAGTTAATTAATATTTAATTATTATTATTTATAAAAGATAAAAGATATATACCAACCGTATCCTTGTGAGAGGACAGTGCAACATGTGACTCTTAAAAATTCCTCAACGTGTTGTGGTAAAGGTGCAGCTCCAGATAACATAAGACGAACACGTCCTCCAAACCCTTGTTTGATCTGGAATAATAAAATCATAATCATAAAAATGAAAATTTTTAAACAAATTATTTAGTAAAAACAGACTGGGATTTGACCTTATCGAAGACCAGCTTGTCCAGAAGAGGGGCGGATTTGTCTTGTTGGATACCCTTTTCAAGATTCCTCAATTTACTGTTAATTGTTTTTAGGTTAGTCATAGCACAGGGAGAAAGAGAATAAATGGAAAATGATGAAATAATGAACATACTAATTGTATGCAAAGTCGAATAATGCCTTTTTTACAGCACCTCCGGTTGAAATCTTGGCCATAATACCTAGAGTGATTTCAAATATATAGTTATGTAAAATAATGAATGATCTTGAAATTTTCAAAACTAGTTTTTTTACCAGTGTAAATGCGGTCATAAACACGTGGAACACCACAAAATATGGTTGGTTTTAACACAAGAAGGTCCTCAATCAAATATCTGATATCCTGAAAAAAGTTGGATTGAAATTAGATTTTGTAAGACAGCTAGATTATATACAAATTAGCTAAATTCTTACTCCTTGCCAAAACCCTATTGAGGAACCACTGTAGATGCAATATGTCTCCATTATCTGATCAAATATATGTGCTAATGGAAGAAAAGAGAAGTAGGTATCTTCTTCTGTGGCCTGCAATATAGGAGCAAAATATGAACACAATATATTAAAGAGACAGATTATATTGCAGAATTCAGAATTCAAAATTCTGTAAAGATGGAAACTTTTGATTTGCAACTTACAGGTTTGTCTGTTTCTACAAGTAGTTGATGTACAGATAGGACTTCAGACATGAAAGTAGAGTTATTTAGTATGACTCCTTTTGGTTCTCCAGTGGTCCCACTTGTATACATTATTGTGCAAATGTCAGTTTTATGTTTTGCAGGGAGTTCATCATCCAAGTTTCCCTGAAAATGATGAACAAGATGTGATCATTAGTTAAATAATTGCTGGAAATTTCTGATTTAAGCAGCAATACACTACTTACCATTGAAGTAAATTCTTCCCATGAGAAGCAATCAACACCTTGTTCCATGGCTTCCTTCTTTTGTGCTCCAGAGACATTCCCAAAGCTCACGATAGCTTCAACAAGAAGGACACAGACAGAACTTAGTCATTTTGAAAATGTACATATATTCTTTGATGAATTGATTCGTGAAGTTGGCTTACTTTTTAGATTTGATGAGCAATTTCGAACACATGATAATACCTGCATGAATTATTTATAACCAACCAATCAAGAAAATGATAAGAACAAATGTCTGATAGACTTATAGGGAGGATGCTCCATATGTAAAGCTTATGTGCATATGTAATGCAATTAAGGAATTTGGATAAAGAAGATAACAGTATAACTTACAGCAGGCAACTTGCTCTCTTGAACAAAAACTAAGGAAATTTCTGCATGGTTGATGATGTACTCAACTGCATTAGCACCTGTGGCAAGGATACTCAAATGGTGTTTAGATTAATACAAATAAAATTGACCTCAAGTTTCAAAAATAAAAAGACATGGAAGTGTACCAAGTGTGTCATAGAGGGGCACATAGGTTATGCCATTGCAGTTACAAGCCTGTAAAAAGATGAACTCGACAAGATCATTTTTTTGCCTCAAATGAAATTCACAATAGAAGAGTATGATTAAGAAGATATACCCTACTGATATAATCATACCTCCATCGAAATTATCCATTCGGGACTGTTAGTTCCATATATGCCGCATCGATCTCCCTAAATTCAAATTTGAGAAATTGAACTTAATCATACCAAACAAGCAACTTTTTAACAGACATGAGATTTAATCAATAAAGAAAGAAACGCTTAGAATTTTCAAATTAGGACACATCTCTCCACAGTCACTATGCTCTATAGCATAAACGAAATTTTTTTGAATAAACTTCACAACTGTGTACTATTTTAAAAACTAGATATATAAATAGATATAAAATTATCGAAGTCAGGAACTCACTGGATTAACAGATCGGGTACGGATGGCGGAAGCAATTTTGATAGCAGAATTGTAGGTATCTTGATATGATAGCCATGAATAACCACCGGCCTGTAAGAAATTGAATCCAATCATCATCTTCCATGGAGTTCATATATTCATACGAACGTTAATGGCGGATTTGCGTACCTTTCCATCGATGATTTGACGACGACCAAGCGCAGGGTTCTTTGGGTTTCTCTTAACTGACTCGCTGTAACCAATAACCAAAAGCTTTTAATATGATCATCTAAAACCTTTCCGATTGCTTTCGATATTAGGGGGAGTTTGGGTTATCTTGAGGCAAAACGGCTTTTGGGAAAAGTTACAAAAACCACAGTTTTCCTTTTAAGAAAAATCGAGCTTTTAAGAGCTTTTACCAAAGACAAAACTGCAAATTTGGTTACTGGTACGATTTTTTTTGGGTTTTAGTCCAAACCATCGATTTTTTTGGATTAGTGGTCATTTTGAGCTAGTTTCATTGCGTTTTCGGTCCCTCTGAATAGTGAAATGACTGTAATACCCTTAGGGTATTTATTTTCCATTTTTCTTTCATTTCTTTTTTAAATCTAATATTAATTTATTTATTTTAATAATTAAAAAAATAAAAAGGGTCTCTCTCTCCATCACGAACAAGATGAGCATAGTTTCTACCCCAAAATTCATTGTTATACATCGTCTTTTCTCTGCATCTTTACGCCTCAATTTGGATTTGTTTTTCTTTTTGGAAATCGATTCAGATGGGTTCACATTCTTGGGTAGTATCAAATTTTCTTTTTTGGAAATCAATTAACAGGTAATGTGGAAAGCTATATGAAGATGAACAGCCGATTTTCTAGGTTTGCTCTTCAAGAACAATCAAAATTTTGGGTTTGGTTCTGGAACAAAAAATCAATGTATGAATCTGAAAAAGGATTATGGGTCTTCAAGAACAACCGATTTCTGAAAATTTGATTTCTTATGTGTGTTTTCATACCATTTATAGGTTTAGGGGTAATGGAATCAAAGAAATAAATGATGGCACTGAATAAAATCGAAGCTGAATCATCCCATAACTCGATTGGGTCACGAGAATCAGAGTTAAAATCGAAGGTGAATCGAGAACACAATATCATGAGAGGCTCATATCTGCAAGTTTGGAATCGAAACCTGAAAAAGGGGATCGAACACGCCATGACTGCATTTTGTGTGTGTGTGTATGTTGGATCAACAAATCTGTATTTCTATGTATGTTGAAGAAGATGAACGCAGAAAAGTATTATTGTGTCTGAGGTTTGAAGATGGGGATGTGGGTTTTGATAGATTTTTTTCCGGGTTCATTTTGTATTCTTCCATTTGTGTTCATAATCACCTTCAACCTCCACCTTTATCAACCCAAGAACTATGCGCCCAAGTGATTCAGCAACCTACAATCTTGCTTTGCTCCCTTCTGGTATCGGAAGTAGGCAAGAAGAACACAGTGTTACCAAGGTTCACTGACCTATAGCCACCGTCTCGATCTTGGATGGGTTCTATTTGGTGTGGAGAGAGAGAGAGGGGGGGAGGTGGGTCCTCTCAATTTTTAATTATTAAAATGAATAAATAATTATTAAACATTTAAAAACTGATTTTAAAAATAGAAAATAAATACCCCAAGGGTATATAAGTCATTTCAGTTTACTGAGGGACCAAATCCGCAACTTAACTAACTCAAAAGGACCACTAATCCAAAAAAGTCGGAGTTTGGACTAAAACCCCAAAAAAATACATACCACACGGACCATTTTTGCAATTTTGTCTTTACCAAACATCTTTTCTCTGTTATCTTTATCTAAAAGGACTTTTAGCCTCTAAAAAATAAGCCAAAACAACGGCTATTTGTAATAAATCATGATGACATGAAACATATTCTTTGGATAACTTTTACACAATGAAATAATATATTTAATAAAAGCATTATAACAAATAATAACATATATTCTAAGAAAATCATATTAATCAAGTTGTATAGAATTGACTTAGCATTATCCCATTTAAATAAAAGCAATAAATTTATTATAAATTTAAACTTTTAACTGCTATTGCATCACTGTTAATCAATTATTTTGAAAAAAAAAACATAATTAACAATTATGTATGTGTACGGCTGACTTTCAAAGTTGTTAGATTTAATTAATAACTTATAGTGATAAAAATATATCATGTTTAGAAATTTGTACGAATAAATTGAATTTTGTTGAATTAGCCTTAATTAACTTTAATACTTTTTTTAAACAATTAGTTATCTTAATTTTATTGTCCAAATCGCTTGAAAACGCCCATCACTTGGAATACACAACAAAAACCCACTATTTTTTGTCATTATGTTCTAAGTTGTCAAGAAAATGACGTTATTTAATGTTTTAAAACATACCATTTTCTAACAACAGAAAACATTATGCTTCACTAACTTGTTTCTTAGATTAACAAATTAAAATATGTATTATGACGTTTAGTTAATTATTAAAACAAATTGGAAGCGTACGAACAAAATCGTAACTATTAATTATCTTATTAGACCGGTGAGATCCTATCTTAATTGGAACCAAAAGTCAAACCGACCCGACGAACCAATGTTTTTTCAAACTTCGATCAAACACAAAACAACTAAAATATTTTCTTTTTTCTTTTAAAATTCTAATGACTCGAAAGATCGATCATATATACTGCCATTAAAGTTATTCAAAATTTCTCCAATCGAAGATCATATCTCGTGAATGATGACAATACTGATAATAGCTATAGATCTTTTCGATAAATATTTATATGTAAAAATCCATATACATGCATATCTAAAATCACAATAAAAAATAAAAGTACGATAGGGTTTTCAAGCATGAATGAATGATGAAAACCAATGAAACTGTAAAAAATAAGTAACCTGAAGAAGTCCCAGGGTGAGTCATAACCGGGAGGCAACTCCATGAGAGCATCCTTGGCGTAAATGCACCTGTACGCCGGACCTGCAGACGGCGTTTCGCCGGCGGCCGGTCTTGAATCGTCAGCTTTAATGGTGTAAACCGACATGTTTTCAGGCGGAGATGGAGGTGATGGCGAGATGAGTGAGTGGAGAGAGGAGTGGTTGTTAAAAGAGGAGGAAGAAATTAATTAAAGAAGGGGGCCGGGGTCGTGGTGGCTCAGCTGCATTATACAGCGGAGCTTTTATGACATGAGTCTCTCTTTAAAGTTTGCACTCTTCCTGCTTAAGGATTCCCACTCATTTTCACGTAAACGGTATACAATCTTTAATGCTTCATCTACCACAAATATTAATATTAGTTTTCTTAAGGGATTATATCTCAAAATAATTGATAACTTTCTTTTTACCACTAGAGTAAAATACAAATTCACAATACATGTAATACTTGATGTGATGCGAATTTCATATAACAAACACGCAAGACTATATAACAAAATTCTATATATAAAGATATTTTCTAATTGTTAATTAATTTGTTATCAACGGTAAATAAAGGGTTTTTTTGATAACCTAAAAGACTGAAACCAGGTCAAATATGAATCATTTAACATTCACCGCATTTGATATAGTCTTTGAACCGTCTGTAAACAGTTAAAAAACTATACATTCTTTAAATCATTAAGTTGTTGGAATCATTCTATTAGGGTGAACGCGGTGCGGTTCGGTGCGGTTATTAGCTAAAACCTCATCATTAACCGCAAATGCGGTTAATCCATTTTCAAAACCGCTTGGTGCGGTTATTTTTGCGGTGCGGTTAGGTGGTTATTTTTGCGGTGCGGTTTTTTTTTGTGTTGCGGTTATTAACCGCATGGATTTGGTGCAGTTATTTTGTGTGCTTTTTAACCATAGTTTAGAGCTCAAACGGTTTTAAGAGTTCAAACATATTACTTATAATAATAATAATAAAACTGTAAGGTATAAGACAATTAACTTAAATCACAAACAACTAATATCTTAAAAACGTCAAATCAATAGTAATTAACAATAAATATCTTAAAATTGTTTAATTTCACCATTTTCAAAGTTAAACATAACAAAAAACCAACAATTTTGTCTTCTAGTATTTTATCCATCTTTCATCCATAAAACTTGTCTTATTTTTAATATTTAATATATTAATAATTAATAAAAAAATTATATATAATATATGCGGTGCGGTTTTTTTGCGGTTTTTGAAAACTAGTATCCGCACCGCACCGCAAATTTGCGGTTTTTGAAAAACAGAAAACTTCACCATCGGTTTTTATTGCGGTTGCGGTTTATGCGGTTTTTACGGTTAATTTTAGTTGCGCTGCGGTTTTTGCTCACCCCTACATTCTATACTAAATATAGTTCGGTTTTATGAATAACCATTAGTGAAATTAAGTTAAACTTATAGGAGAAGACTATTGTATTTATCTTTAGATATTGCTTTGTTTTTCTCACCTTTTATTATGGATAAGCTCCAACATTTTGTTTGGATTTCTTTATTCGCATCGACCGCTTGCCGCATCAGATGATCTCATGAGAAAAGATTGCTTACTATATACTATTGATACATATATATTTAAAAAAAAAAAAAAAAAAAAAAAAAAAAAAAAAAAAAAGGTTATATTATAAAATGTTTCATGAAGAATCAATATATTTCTTTTCTTGCAGATATATGATATTCTTATGCATCATTGTTATTCCAAATAAGTTAATTATATAAATCTGGTTTACGATATTTCCTTTGATTATTCTTTCATGTGGGTTGTTTATATATTTCATAACTAATTAGGATAAGACTTTGAAATTTGTATATGCTTAAGCCGGTCTTATAATTCTCAAAACCAAATTAGTGGTTGTTGGTTTATGCAATTTAATTACCAAAACATATCTAAAACAAAGTTGTAATATTCTTTTATCATACATTAATTAGGCCATTGTTTTTGTCCATACATGCTACATGTAACATGTATTAACAAAGATTTTATAATTGATATTGTAACACCGATTAATCATGAAAATGAGAAATATAAATATTTCTCGGTCCACGTGCTCTTCATTAATTTTGGGTAGTTGAATCACCTTCATTAAATAAATACAACTTAAGTCTCAAAAATCCAAATATTATATATAGTAAAATGTAAAATAATTACAAGAATCGTTTATGTGTTTTACCAAAAATTGTAATTAACTTTATTTCAAAGTTTAAAAAATTCTTAATGTTAATGTCCTTGAATTTGTGTTTCATATGATAACTTTCTCGGTGACAATTGTACCCTTATGTGAATTTTTAATTATTATTTATTATTTAAACATTTACTAATCATATAGTAAACTACAAAAATGGTGTTTATGATTTACAAAAATTCACAACTCTCATCCATATTTGTATTTCGTTATATGGAATGTCGTTATGATTTTATTTTATTAGGGTTTTGGTCTTCAACCATCTAAAATGACTTTCTTATCATTTTCTAAGTCCTAAGTCCGACCAATCATTATTGCCTTTGATAAATTCAAATTACATATTGAAAAGTCCTTATGATTTTATACTATTGATTAATTCAAATTACATACCGAAAAAATCCTTATGATTTATTAATTGGAAATTAATCTTTGTGCTTTGAAAAAATTACATACCGAAAAGTAAACTAAGGAACCTTAATGGCTAGGACATGATTCCCTTACGTTTTGTGTTCACCTTTTTTGGACTTCATGCACGTCACTCTCTTTGCTTTTACTTGTTTTTTTAGAATTGTTGCTAATGCCAATAGCCCAATACGACATATCAGAGTGCATATCTTATGTACCTAAAGAAACATAGAATTTATACGTATGCTTTAAGGAATTGTTAAATATATCAACGGCCTTTGCGGTAGTATAATGTATATATATGGTAGAGGTGATCAATAGAACGGATCTTAACCGGTTTCAAAAAAACTTAGGTATTGTTTGTTTTTTTGTAAAAAAAACATTTTCAAACCTCTTATTGTTGCGCGGCGCAGCACACGCACACAGTGGCGGATCCTTTATACCTGATTTTTGAACTTATAATACCCAAATTTTATGTAAGGGATTGGTTTTATAAGTATTTTTTTGCCCCCCTCGTTCATTCATTATAAATAAAACAAGAAAATCAAAAGGTAATTCATAAATTAGGAAACTAGATAAGTTATTAACAAATTACCGAAAATTACTGAAAATAATCAATATTAGGATAACAAATGATTTGAAACTAAAATCTATAAAATCCAAAAAAACAATTATAATTTACAATTTTCTAACTCAATCTTTGAGAAACAACAAACCATAAACTAAAGATTACTGATTCCAAAAAGAACTGTTCACCGGGAAAAAAACGGGTCACCCCGAAAATTAAAGAATATAGATGTCTCTGTCTCTCTAGTCTCTCGTTCGCCGACTGTTGTTTATCGTTTGTTGGTGCTTCCTCTTTACCGTTTGCTTTTCCAACTGTCGTTATCTAGTGCTTCCTCTACACGTCGGACTTGTGCTGACCTCAATTTGTTCTTATTTTGTTTCTCCATTCCAAAATCCCCTCATAGTTGTAAGTTTTTTTTTCTTTCAATCTCAAATTTATTTGTCTTTCTTTCTTTATTATATATATGATATATTATATTTTAAAGTTGAGGTTGTAGGTCCTTGTTTATAGTGGCATTAAAAGCCTCCAACAAAACTTGTTTGTTTATTTTTTATTATTTTGTAATTTTATAGATTATTATATTGCTAACCATTATAGCATATAGCATAAATCTTACGAAAATTCAATTTGAAATTAGGATACTTTAGTTTGTTAAAGGTGTATAGATTATCTTTTATTTTTTATATTTGTTAATTATTAATTAATTTTATATTTTCATCAAAATATAATTATCAGTAAAAGAATTACAATAAATTAAAAATAATCAATCCCTATCTTAATAAAAAAAAAAAAAAAAAAAAACCTTTATTCCTATGTGGCATCTCCTAAAGCTAGAATTTTACAAAGTGAATTGTCTATTTTGCCCCTCTCCTTTAATCTCATATGTATCCCTTCTATATTGGTTTAAAATCGAAATTTCTTCTGGTGTCCATAATTATAATCTCGTGTAATCAGCCATGATTATCTACTCAATTTATCTTTTCCGTTTTTTCCCAAGGAATAGATGATATAGCACGATTCATCTTTATCTCGCACGTTGTTGAATGTTTCTTCCGTTTTTTCCAACTTTGATTCGCTGCCACCATGCTCGACCATCACGCTTCCATCAACGCACCATCCACCGATGTCCTTACCGTCTCCATCATCCAACGTCACCATCAATTACCACCATCTCTTCTCCCATTCTGTTAGGTGAGTTGATTTCTATCAGGTTATTCTTTTATGCGATTTGAACTCATCGACACAACCACAATTTTATTGAAGAAGAGGAAACCCTAGATTCTTCAACACTTTCTGCTTCCAATGCCTCTAAACCCTCTCTATAAATTTTTGCATTCAACGCCTCTATACCCTCTCTGTAAAAGAAACCTAACTCTTTCCTCTCTCACACCATGGGTCTAACTTTTGTTTGTGTAAGAAACAACGTGAGTTTTTGTCATATATTCATCGATTAGGAGAACAATTTGAATTATTTCGAGTTTGGGATTGTGTAGGTCCCTGCTTCGCAAGAAGGTTGTTTGCAGGTAAACAACTAATGATCCCCCTACTCATATTCATGTTATTAAATATTTTGCCCCTAAATTCCCTTCTTTCTCCGCAACAGGTTTTAGATACTAAAGTTCATATTTGAAGGCAGGTTTACAAAAAAATACAGATGTGGTGAAAACAAGACAAAGCATACAATAGACTCAAACACCTACAGTTGGCTGTAATGACAGGTTTGTATTGTCTCTTTGGTTTTTTTAAGGATTTTTTTTGGTAATATGAAATTACTATTATTCAATTCTTTTGAGTTTTTAATCTATAGTGAACAACTTTTTTAGGTTTCTGGTGCGTTTTGAAAATGAATTACAATAATTCTTATGTAGTTCTAAGTAGATTGTCAGTGGAATGTTTTGTGATATTTGGAGTTTTTTTAGTCACTTACTGTCTCTATTTTTGGAGGTTTTGTTGTTTTTTTGTCACATTTATGTCTTAAAGTTTTGAATTTGACAGTGTTTATGTTTGATTGGTTATTTGTTTTTCCTAATGCTTGGATGCAGATAAGATGTTCCCGTCAACTTGCAAACCATGTGTTTGCTAAAAGTCCCAAGTGAGAATTTTTGTTTTATAACCAAGTATTTATGAATAAACATCAATATCTGATTTGTTCGACTTAAATGATAGCATAAGCTATTAAGAAGTGCAATGAACAATGTTGAAGCTTCTTAATCAGTAGGAATACGGGATGCATTCAGGGCATCAAGCAAGATTAATTTACTTTTTTCCACTTGTAATTAGATTTAGGCAGTATTAATCGAACTATTTATATATTATTTTGAAAGAAAAGAGTACCCTCACGTATATCTCTGTAACATTCATAGGTTTGGCCACAAACCGTTTAGACATCCTTGATGAGGCCCTTCCTAGACAACTGACAACAATATTGAGGTAATTATTATTACACATGGATCAAATTAAAAAAATGGTCCCAATGCTTTATGATATTTATTTGTGTTTAGTCCAAAGTTGAATCATTTTTTATGCTTAGCCCCATAGGGGTCTTCTCCTTCACCCGATAAGCATTTTACACTTCATATTTCCTATACTATATGATTTTTTTCAACTACGTAGCGATCTGGTATGTGCTAATTTCATGGAAATTAGCTTTTTTCAACCATTTTATTCGTTATCCCCTCTAACTACTAATCTAATCTCATATTAAAAATTACAGGTAAACATTTATCAACAATTTTATTTAAGATTTCTGTTTTCTTCAAATCGAGGTATAACTCAATTTTTCTTTATTTATTTCATAAGCAACATAACATTGTGCTTTTGATAATATTTTTGCTTATTATGATATATATTAATTTGAAGGTAGCGTTGTCCTTCACCGTGCAAGAAAGCTTTTTTCTTCAACACAATGATTATTAAGTGCATTGTGTGTGTGTGTGTTTTGTTGTTGTTGTAGATCTTAAGGCTCTAATCGCATATTAAAATGAATCTTTATGTAGATTTGCTCAAAGGGTTTTGATAACGAAGTTATTAGAGAACATGGGTGAAGTTTTTGTGGTGAGAGCTTCACAATTTCTCCTACTTTTCCTTTTATTATGAAAGTTAGTGGAATTTATGCTCTATCGATTACCGCATTTCTTAGTTGTTGTTGTTGGAATGTGGCTTGTGGTGGTTAATTTTTTGAAATAGCAATTTAAATTTGTTTACACGTTTTTTCCTTATATACTTTTTCAAGATTATCTAAGAATTAAGGTTTTAATTTTAGATAAGGATTGTGCTTACAAACAAAACTTCAAATATTGTGTATAAAGAAATTTTTAGAAAATTATAAAAAAGTTAGTTTTTAATTTGTAATTTATTGTGTTATGTTTATTTATTTTTATTAGATTTATGTTATATTTAATTTTTCATATATCAATGTCATTTGCATGATTGATTGTGTGTTTTACATTTAATTCAAATTCATATATATATATATATATATATATATATATATATATATATATATATATATATATATATGGGAGATTTTAAATAATCAATATAAGTTTAAACAAAATTTATATCTTATAAATTTAATAAAATTTTATAAATCTTTGATTTTTCATTACCATATTTAATTAACAATATATTTTTTTTCTTACCCGTGGTTTCCACGGGTTGTAACCTAGTATGAAGTATGCAGTTGTTAATTATTCTTTCATTTGGTTCTTTGTTAATGGTTACTTGTTAGTTAATTGTGTTATTTAGTGTACATCAATTAAAAAAAATCAAGTATTAACAGTTTTCTGAAAAAACTTGCAAGACTTTCACAATATCTGGAACAACTATCGCCAATTGATTTGGATGCAACTACCGCTACGACTAATCATGTTATGGAGAACCGATCTCAAATTAAACTTGTTGATATGTGAAGTTTTACTTTCGGCCCCTCCGGTTCTGATGTTTGTGTTCCGCCCCTGCACACGCAACACATTTCATCTCGCAACTGTTTGTTTTTTAGAAGTCTTCGGAGTAAAAAACTTTTGCGCGTGTTCTGTTTGACGCAACACTTGTATTGCCTTTTCCAACCTCTTCTTCTTTTTTTCTTGCTGAAATCTTGATGAATCTTGATTATATGTTGCTAAAATCTTATTTCACCTTTTTTTCGTTTATTCCTGTTGATTTTTTTCGTTTTTTTATATTGAATAATGATAATTTCTTGATGAAATATCATTATTTTTTGCTAAAATATTTTTATTTTTTTGTTGAAATATCATTATTTTTTGCTGAAATATCATAAATTATTGCTGAAATGTCATACATTATTAAATTTTCGGTATTAAAAAACTATTTTCGGTTTATAAAATCAGTTTCTTTTAATTTTTTAATATCTGCAACAACATTTAGATGTCAAAAAAACAAACACGTTTCTTATTACAGTCTGCAGCCGTTTGGTTCACCTCTTCTACTGTAAAGGGTTGCATAGGTGGTGTAACATCCATAAAATTCGAGCCAATTTAAAACTTTTTAAATCATATAAAACCATTCTGTTATTACAATTTGTTTTCAAAATAGTTTAAACATCAGAGTTCCCATAAATCATAATCATAAATCGAGGAAGTGTACGGTCATGCCTTCGTCTTCCCGCAGCCATCCGCTGAAACT
Source organism: Lactuca virosa (assembly GCF_052849685.1). Lineage (NCBI taxonomy): Eukaryota > Viridiplantae > Streptophyta > Magnoliopsida > Asterales > Asteraceae > Lactuca > Lactuca virosa. Next base: position 332,865,068 of record NC_136430.1, read on the forward strand.
GTAAGCTCGAAGGCTTAGTGAGTTACCCCCAAAATACCAACCTCATACAACCATAAACATATCATATAACAAACACAGAACAACCATGCATCTCGAGTCTACAGTGTGACTGGTCCGCCCGCACTGGGCCTTCAGTCCACCTGGTCCACTCTCTGAGTCTACAGTATGACTGGACCACCCGCACCGGGCCTTCAGTCTATCTGGCCCACTCTCCGAGCCTCGGCACGTCTGGACCGCCCTCTCGGGGCCTTCAGCCTATCCGGACCCCTCGTCGGGCCTTCGGCCTAACTAGGTGCCCTCCTGGGCCTGCAGTCTATCCGGTCCGCCCTGGGTATGTTGGCCTACAGCAAGAAGCAGGACCCGCCTCAACCCAACCCCCATACCAATCAAACCATCATGTGCACATAAATATCATACGCTGGCATATATATAACAGATAATCATACCGATCTAACAGATCACTATCACAACAACCATCCTATAACCAGGATACCGACCTAACCGGTCACTAACATAACATCATCCTATATACCAGGATACCGACCTAAACCAGGTCACTAACATAATACCATCCTAACTACCAGGATGCATATCTAGCAGATCAATAACATATCAAATAAATACCCGGATACAAATCCGATAAAGGGCCGACCTTGGTGCCTTAGACCTTGTTGATATATTAAGAATAACTTACCTCGCAATGCCGATCTGAACTGAAGAACCGAACTTCCGAACCGCTATCTCACTGGAAATCCCGAACTATCACATAATAATACCAAGTCATTACACAATATCACAATCTTGACTAGGGGTCCACACAATCCATCATGTTCATTCTCTTTATTGGGCCAAGGCCCAATGCCAAGTCCATAACCTTGAAAGTCCTTATGCAAAGCCCATTATTGGCCCAATTTACCAAATTGGGCCCAACTCCCTAATTGGGCCTAATTCCAAGATCCATTATCAAAACTTGGCCCAAAACATAATATTCATAAAGTCCAGCAAAAGCCCAAATCCAACTAGTCCATAAACAGCCCAAAACCCAAAGCCCAATTGTCAAAGGCCCAACAAAGGACGTACGAGGGGCGTACTTGCCTGATGTTGACCACCATCGGGGTGGTTGACCCAGTACGCTGGGCGTACTGGATTTACGCAGGGCGTACGTGGGGTTTCACCAAAACCCTAATAAGTGCTTAGTGGCTTAAGAACTTAAGCCCAAACTCCAGATCCATCGACCAAATGTGCCATGGGACTATAAAGTCTCAAACTTTATCACTTTGGACGTCCATAAAGTTCTTAACACATGCTCTTAATCCATTAAGACCTTCCTACTTCATGCATGAGACAAATCTAGCTATTGCGACACCATTTTTATCACTTAGGACCTCTTCTAAGGTCTGAAAGGACAACTCATTTCATCCAAATCATAACATGCACCATTTTGGGACTTTTGGGACAAGAATGCTTCCATAAAGCTAAAATGACTAGATCTATCTCATACAAGAATAAAGTTCCAAGCTTTTTACTTTCTGGAGCTCCCAAAACAGATGATGAACTAAGATCTACAAGCCAATCTTCCCTTCATGGCTCCTTGATGCACAAGCTCCTTCTTAAAAGCACCAAAAACACACTTATAAGCTCAAGAAGGATCACTAAGAGGCTAGGGTTCTCTCAAGGCGGTTGAGGGAGGTGTGGAGGCTGAAAGAGATAGGAGGGTATGGTCCATAAGGTGCTTAAATATCATTAATACCCAATAGATAGTTGGATGTGTGCCTTCCGCCTTACTTCCTGTTCCTTGTTTGGTTGTGGGCTTAAGGCAGATTCACCCAATTAACTATCTAATCGATATTAGATTATATATAGCCAGTATAAACTAAGTGATTATAGAAGTAATCACTGTGGTCACCATTTTATTACAAGAAATAAGGGTTTTCTTAAAGAATCTTTTCATTCAAATACAAAGGAACTATTACATTTAACTCCGTGAGTACCAAAGGAATACACCAGGGTTATATACAATAAGGATCTAACAACCAATGGGGTGTGTGTCATCTGCCTCATTCCATGTTCCTTGTTTGGCTGTGGACTTAGGGCGGATACCCACAATCGATTGTTTGTTTACTCTGAGTTTTATGTAACTTGTATCCATTTAGTACACATAGAAAGGATTGTAGAGTCATTTTTACTTATCTTTCATCAAGGCAGGAAATGTAGGATTTCCTGGAGGAACAGGCGAACTTTTCTAAACAAAACTTACAACTTACTGCATCTTACTAAGCTTTCTACAACTACTTACATCACTAAAATCTTATGAACTCACCAGCTTAATTGCTGATCAACTCTTTCAAATAACTTGTATTCTCAGGAGCCTAGTAGACAGGTACTCGCACTGGGATTCAGAAGATGGAGCAGTATAGCTTCAAGTCTTGTTTGTTATTTGCTTATGTATTCTATGTTTTGTGAACACAACCTTTGTAAACACTTTCTTTCTAATGAAATGGTTGTTCCTTACTTTGCTTACTATGATACATGTCTTGTGATACTAAACATGACGTCCTCCACCCCAGAACGTTTCCGCCGTTCCGGTTTTGGGGTGTAACACCACGGAGCAGCACGAGGAGCACCTTCGAGAGATCCTGGGGTTTTGAGGTGAGAACGACTTTATGCCAAGTTCTCGAAGTGCGAGTTTTGGTTACGAGAGGTCCAGTTCCTTGGGCACCTCGTTAACCATGATGGGATTTTGGTCGACCCAGCCAAAATCGAGGCGGTGATGCAGTGGGAAGTTCCGAAATCCCCCTCATATATCATGAGCTTCTTGGGTTTGGCAGGGTACTACCAGAGATTCATTTAGGATTTCTCCAAGATTGCAGTACCCCTCACTCGTCTGATGAGGAAGGGGGTGAATTTCCGATGGGGCTCTGAGCAACAGTCAACATTTGAGACTCTTTGGCAGAGGTTATGTGAGGCCCCGATATTGACCCTCTGGGAGGGAATTGAGGATTTCGTGGTATTTTGTGATGCTTCCATCACTGGTTTGGGGGCAGTCCTTATGCAGAGAGGGCGGGTGATTGCTTATGCCTCGCGGCAGCTGAAGCCGCACAAGACGCGATATCCCACTTGGGGCAGTGGTTTTTGCCCTCAAGATTTGGAGGCACTATCTTTATGGGGTCCGTTGTATTATTTACACGGATCACAAGAGTTTGAGACATATTATGGATCAGCCGAACCTGAACATGAGGAAGCGCAGGTGGCTGGACGTAGTCAAGGATTATGATTGCGAGATCGTTTACCATATGGGTAAAGCGAATGTGGTGGCGGATGCTTTGAGCCGCAAGTCGGTTGGGCCTTCAGAGAGGGGGATGTGTATGAGGATATCAGTTGATTCCCCGCTCCTGGGTTTGATCAGGGCGACTCAGGCCGAGGGAGTTCGGAAGGAGAACTGGAAGCAAGAGAGAATCAGAGGTGAGATTGAGAGATTTTTCATGGATAGTAAAGGGCTATTGACCTGGTGTGGTCGGGTCTGAATTACTCAGTGATGCTTTTAGCTATAGAGAGAATTTGATTACAAGTTACTGATCTCAATGATGCTTTTAGGCTTTAGCTATAAGGCTTTATTTAATTACATAATTTACACTCATTGAATGAACATGTGCTTAGAGTTAGAAATTTAGGATGTTTTCATTTGATTCTCCTAATGTAGTAAACTAATGATTCTATTGATACTTTTAAATTACTTCGAATATTATATTTACATTTATCCATAAATATGTATCTTGCTTAGAAGTAAAACGGGGACTATTTTGTTTTCCTGTATTGAATCCTGATTTTTATGATGTTTAAATTGACTCAAAATTATTATTATTATTATTATTATTATTATTATTTTTACTTTATTCTATTGAATGCATATATTTGCCCATATAAGATAATAGGATGGTTTTTTCATATATTTGCCCATATAAGATAATAGGATGGTTTTTCATCTGTTTTTAGTTTTAGCCACATTTTGTAATCATAAAGAATTGAGATTAGTGGCGACTCTAGAACAGAAAATCACGTGGTTCACTATTTAAATGAAACCGATATGATTAAAGAGTTAAAAAAATATTAATAGCGGGTCAGATCAGATAAGCAAAAATATATTTAAAATTCTTACAATTGTACCTGACTTGGTCTTATATCTTGAAATATTTCAGAATTGTATCATCATTAATAGTTTTTAAAACATATATATATATATATATATATATATATATATATATATATATCATACATACTTATAAAGCTAACATTTTTTTCTTGAATCTCATGCATTTGAAACCCCCTTTTTAACTTCCTCAAACCACATTCATTTGAAACCCCTTTTTTTTAACTAATGCAACTCAAAAGTTTTCTTAATTAACACTCAAAAGTTTTATAACTTATATTATATTTAATTAGCATTTAGTGAAAAGTTTACTATAAAAATGTCAATCTTTTGTGTTATATAAAATCTTACATGTAAGAATGATGTCATAAGAAAATGAAAAGAAAATTTTTCAATAGACACAATTCTTTTAGAACGTATTTGCAGTGATTGAGTCCCTAAAAGAGCTCTACAAGTCAAGGTTGTGGATGAATATATCATTTTTTACTCATAATTTGATCGTGATATATTTTTCCAGTAATATAAATGTGACCATTCAAAATCATTTGTTTAAAAATATTTTGTTTTCTCAAACCATACCATTCAAAATCATATGTTTAGAGACATTTTGTTTTCTTAAACCATATTGATTTGAAACATACATAACTTTTTATATTCCTTAATTAAAACCATTTATAGTATTTATAAATTTTCAATCATTTTTTTGCGTTATCTTATTATATATGTAGTTATATTAGTACATTTTTCTTACAAAATGTGGTCATTTGGTTGAAGATAGTGCGATTCAAAAGTTTTCATATAGTTACAGCATTCACGATCCAAATATGATGATTTGAAGAAATTGATTATGTCGCATCGATGGTAATTGTAATATGATTTTTTCTTTCAACCAAAACAAATGAAGCATTTCTATTCTTTCTTTATATTCAGTTTCTCATTTAATATTTATATGTGATTTGTGTGTATTACTCAATCTTGAAAGTGACTCTCCAAACATCAATGTTTTGCTTGGAATATCTTTATGATTCTTCTTTTTCAAGAAAAATATTTTGATTGCAGGTTAGTGAAGAACTGTCATCAAGTTTCTATGGTTGAATGGTGTTAAATGAATAATGAAGATTAAGAAAACGAATATAGGCTTTTTTGTTTGAGCAAAGTTGACGAATGTCAGTTTTTTCTTTTGATTAAAATGTATGTTTATGTAACATTTTTATTTATATATTCAACCACCCAATGCTCTTATTTATTTGATTGTAGTTTTTCTATTTTGATTATGTTTATTTTCTATTATTTTTTTTGTTGGGTTATCCTACACAACATATTTACAAGACAATGTTTAAAAGATAACATAATTTTTAACATTTGATATGTAATTATGATAGACTTATCATGATATGTTCTTCATATGAAAGTAATTTATCCATATTACTACGACAAGAATTACATATGACATTTACGAAAATATATATATTATATGTGATTTGTTTAACATGTATATGCACATATGTATGTTATAAATTTATAATTAAATATATTTATGTTTAATAATTGAAGGGATTAAAATGATCTACCAAAACCAACTATTTAGACGGATATAATAATAATAATAATAATAATAATAATAATAATAATAATAATAATAAATACACATTTCCAAAAGATATTGTGATTCAAAAGTTTTCATATAGTTGAAACATTCACGATTCAAATATGATGATTTGAAGAAATGGATTATGTCGCATCGATGGTAATTGTAATATGATTTTTTCTTTCAACCAAAACAAATGAAGCATTTATATTCTTTCTTTATATTCAGTTTCTCATTTAATATTTATATGTGATTTGTGTGTATTACTCAATCTTGAATGTGACTCTCCAAACATCAATGTTTTGCTTGAAATATTTTTCTGATTCTTCTTTTTCAAGAAAAAATATTTTGATTGCAGGTTAGTGAAGAATTGTCATCAAGTTTCTATGGTTGAATGGTGTTAAATGAAGAATGAAGATTCAGAAAACGGATATAGGCTTTTTTGTTTGAGCAAAGTTGACGAATGTTAGTTTTTTCTTTTGATTTAAACGTGTGTTTATGTAACATTTTTATTTATATATTCAACCACACAATGCTCTTATTTATTTGATTGTAGTTTTTCTATTTTGATATGTTTATTTTCTATTATTTTTTTGTTGGGTTATCATACACAACATATTTACAAGACAATATTTAAAAGATAACATAATTTTTAACATTTGATATGTAATCATGATAGACTTATCATGATATGTTCTTCATATGAAAGTAATTTATCCATATTACTATGACAAGAATTACATATGACATTTACGAAAATATATATATTATATGTGATTTGTTTAAAATGTATATGCACCTATGTATGTTATAAATTTATAATTAAATATCTTTATGTTTAATAATTGAAGGGATTAAAATGATCCATCAAAACCAACTATTTAGAAGAATATAATAATAATAATAATAATAATAATAATAACAACAATAATAATGGATACACATTTCCAAAAGATATTGTGATTCAAAAGTTTTCATATAGTTGAAGCATTCATGATCCAAATATGATGATTTGAAGAAATTGATTATGTCGCATCGATGGTAATTGTAATATGTTTTTTTCTTTCAACCAAAACAAATGAAGCATTTATATTCTTTCTTTATATTCAGTTTCTCATTTAATCTTTATATGTGATTTGTGTGTATTAATCAATCTTGAAAGTGACTCTCCAAACATCAATGTTTTGCTTGGAATATCTTTCTGATTCTTCTTTTTCAAAAAAATATTTTGATTGCAGGTTAGTGAAGAATTGTCATCAAGTTTCTATGGTTGAATGGTGTTAAATGAAGAATGAAGATTTAGAAAACGGATATAGGCTTTTTTGTTTGAGCAAAGTTGACGAATGTCAGTTTTTTCTTTTGATTTAAACGTATGTTTATGTACCATTTTTATTTATATATTCAACCACCCAATGCTCTTATTTATTTGATTGTAGTTTTTCTATTTTGATTATGTTTATTTTCTATTATTTTTTTGTTGGGTTATCCTACACAACATATTTACAAGACAATATTTAAAAGATAGCATAATTTTTAACATTTGATATGTAATTATGCTAGACTTATCATGATATGTTCTTCATATGAAAGTAATTTATCCATATTACTACGACAAGAATTACATATGACATTTATGAATATATATATATATATATATATATATATATATATATATATGTGATTTGTTTAACATGTATATGCACCTATGTATGTTATAAATTTATAATTAAATATATTTATGTTTAATAATTGAAGGGATTAAAATGATCTATGAAAACCAACTATTTAGACGAATATAATAATAATAATAATAATAGATACACATTTCCAAAAGATATTGTGATTCAAAAGTTTTCATATAGTTGAAGCATTCACGATCCAAATATGATGATTTGAAGAAATGGATTATGTCGCATCGATGGTAATTGTAATATGATTTTTTTCTTTCAAACAAAACAAATGAAACATTTCTATTCTTTCTTTATATTCAGTTTCTCATTTAATCTTTATATGTAATTTGTGTACGTTACTCAATCTTGAATGTGACTCTCCAAACATCAATGTTTTGCTTGGAATATCTTTCTGATTCTTCTTTTTCAAGAAAAATATTTTGATTGCAGGTTAGTGAAAGAATTGTTATAAGTTTCTATTATAATATATCATAATATATACACATCCTACTGAGTTGGGTTATATTTAAACCCGTAGAAAAACCAAATCGGCCCATTATGTGTAAAACCGCCCCAACCCTAAAACCGACCCGTTTTTTCTATTTTTCTGTTTTATTTAATATTTATTATTAATTGGAGCAAAAATAACCGGTAACCCTAAATGTCTCGCATCGCAGATTTCTCAATTCTCCTCATCGACGAACACAGTGAATTCGTGAAGTGAGGAATATCGATCTCGATCTGTCAAATGTCAATGGAGCAATCGATTAAGCTGAAGTGAGTTGGTCTGCAAGCAACATCTCGATCCCTCTCAGTCTCAGGTTCCAGTCTCCAACTCGACATCTATCTTCGTTCAGGTGCAGTTCTCGACATCAATCTTCTGTTATTGCTTCTGATTTCTCGATTTCTCCATCTATTTTGCGTTTGCTTTCTGTTTGTCTTCTGTTTTGAGTTTGCGATCCGTTTGCTTTCTCGATTTCTCCATGTCGATTAATATGAAAGACGTTGGTGATTGATGGAACAATCTGATCGACTTGAGAAGCTTGTGGAAGTAATTTGAGCAGAGGTCAAAGTTTTAGAATTGGCGTAGGATGTAAGGTTAAGTTTTGATTTGTTATATATAGGATAGTATAATACATGAATAGAAGCCATGTAATACTTGTTCCTAAATTTATAATTATATATCATACAACATTCATGTTTCTTGTTTTGAATAGCTAACGTTTAAGTTCAATCTATTACTTAGCTTAAGACATATTAGAATTAATCCATCTTTAGTTCTTTACCTGCCTCCATTGCTCCACTGTTTGCTTTACTTACTGTTTGTATTAGAATATCTAACTTATCTAATAGAATTGATGTTTAATTTAGATGCATAGTTACCTTTTTGTCCATGGTTGTTAATCTCAATATATTCAAATCATTTTTCATTTCTTAAAGTAGGAAAAAAATGTTGTAATAGATAGAAAAACCGAAAGTAGAATGCTATAAGGCTGTGAAAGTATGTTGCTATTTGTATGCAGAAGTTTGCTTATAAAGTGGACTAATTTGTAGTTTATTTTGTTAATCAATAGATAATAGATGAAGATGATCACGAAAGCGGCAACAACGATCCTTTATTCCTTACTTAAAGATGGTGAAAAACGAGCCCTTGAAGACATCATAAACGATTTTTCTTCAAAAATCCCAAAATCAATGCATAATGAAATCTTATCAGCACTTGTCATGCTCTTGGATGACACCCACACCCCAAAATTCCTAAAATCCACAGAACGATTGGTTGCATTTGCATTACTTCACCACACATATTCCCCCCTAAAATCATCCTCCACCAATCCCTACCTTTCTTTGCTCACAAACACTGCAAATGACGAAAAAACCGATACTTTGGAACGTGCATTCATCCTTCATCTCTTATCCTCTCCATCTCCAGTGATGAAACTATCTCCGGCGGATTTCATTACCAAATTCGATCCTTCATCTCACCGGTTCCCGGAGCCGCCACCGCCGCCGCCGGAAAACCCCCATCCCAAACCGTTCAATTCCCTCCTCAAAAACACCGCTATAAAAAACACGATACCGGATCCCGACATCAGCTCGCCGGAGTTGGAGTTCCCGCCGCCAGAGACCATAACCGGTCTAATCCAAACTTTATCATTGGAAGCGCTCTACCCTCACTGGGCCCGCCCTACACCGCCTCGTCTCCCGGTGCTAGACGGTGAGCTCGTCTGGGTCAACCCTGAGTCGACTCACGAACCGCTTTGGGACACTGGGATGTGTGCCGACACGAGCCGTGGTGCAGCCGTCCGTGAACTAATCCTAAAAGCCCTAAAAGGCCCGTTAGCTCCATCTCAGCAGGAACAAGTTTTACTGGAGTTATCCTCCGACCCGAAACTGGTGTACCACTGCGGTCTAACACCACGGAAGCTGCCGGAGCTGGTGGAGAACAACCCTCTGATAGCGGTGGAGGTGCTGATTAAGCTGATGAACTCGCCGGAAATTTCAGAGTATTTTACGGTTCTGGTGAATATGGATATGAGTTTGCATTCCATGGAGGTGGTCAACCGGTTGACCACTGCGGTTGAACTGCCGACTGAGTTTGTCCACATGTACATAACCAATTGTATATCCTCGTGTGAGAATATTAAGGATAAGTACATGCAGAACCGGTTGGTGAGGCTCGTGTGTGTTTTTCTGCAGAGTTTGATCCGCAACAAGATTATTAATGTTCAAGATTTGTTTATTGAGGTTCAAGCCTTTTGTATCGAGTTTTCTAGGATCCGAGAAGCTGCAGGTTTGTTTCGCCTTCTTAAAACCTTGGAATAATAGTAATAATTCATAATTTCATATTCATGTTTTTTTTTGTCTGCATAAAGATTTGTATTTGTTGTGGTTTAGTAGGGATATAATGGATGTTTTGGGAATGAATCTTCAACTTAGTTTTTAATCAATGCCATGTGTAATATAATCAATCATATTATTATTAGCAAAATACTTGGACATCGGTACTATTGGTGATGAGGGTATTTATGTCTTTTGGACAATCAATAACAACTCTCTTTCCATCCCAACTTTGTTCTTGCCTTTTTGGGTTGCAATTTTGGCCAATTCAATGGATGCCAAATGCAGTGCCAACCTTATCAGGCAGGTATTCTGCTACCTATGTTTAAACGGGTTGAAAATTATTGAAACTGTATTCAAATACATAAAACCTAAAAAATGCTTTCTTAAAAAATAGTTAGATTCTCGTTCTAATAATATCATTTAACATGTCGATCATGATTAGTAGTCAAGGGAGGTAGGTGGCAATAAAGAAGGTAAATCACAAGATATTGTGATCACTAATTGGCAACATGCCAAATTAAAATGGAGATTACTAGGGTGGATCTCAGTGACAGAAGAACTGATTTGTCAAATTTTGTACTAGGAACCTACAACACATTTGCAAAATTTGAATAGTTTTTAAATTTTTCCTATTACAGCTTTGTACAGTGAAAAATCTACCAGTTATAGCAATGTCATCTAAATACAAATTGTAATTTGGTAGATTTTTAAAAGTGCAATGCCTTGAAAAGATTTTTCTTTTGAAACTGCAATGCTGTAATAGAAAGAAATGAAAGTACATTGCTGTAATGGGATAAAAATACCTTGAAACCAATTGTTTCATATGGTTCAGCAGCAGCAAAAAGAAGATAATGGTATCTTTTGTCTTAACAGGCTAAATGCAAAAAATAGCAATGTAATTTCTTTTATTTTATTGTTTATTTTTTTTTATTTTTTTACAACATTGTATATTGAAGAATATAGCAGTTATGATGACATTGGATGAATTTTTTTTTGATACCGATGTTGAACTATTTTGGTTTTCGATGTGGTGTGGCACCAAAATATCCATTTAAGTTCATAACATATAGTAGAAATTATGATGACATTGGGTGAAGTGTTTTTTGACCTTTAAGATAGGGTCCAACATTGGTGAATCTACTTAGACCGGACAATGTGGCTTTGGTTTGAGTCTCGGCGACCTCGGTGTTCACCGGACCCACCCCTCGGCAAGCCGAGCTCGGTTTGGCAATTCAATGCGGTGGAATTCTACCGAGTTTGACCGAGTGTAGTGGACCAACGGGGCAACGGCTCTTTATGGTTTATTTTTTTTATTTTTTTTTGTTTTAAATTCATATAAATACAACCTAACTCTCATTCATTTAACACATCAAAACCATCTTCTACTTCTTAAACATTTTCTTTAAAAATGTCGTCTTCATTGGGCATGTTTGATGCGTTGCTTGAAATGGCCATAAAGGTCATTTATGAGGCTGAACAGAAGATCGAAGAACTACGACAACAAAATACAGATAATGCGTGCTGGAGAAAAAGAATGTACATACACATCGTGTGGTGGCTAGTCAACAGTTCATGCAAGATTACTTTAACAAAAATGTGACGTTTCAAGGATATTACTTTCGTCGATGGTTCTGTATGCATGAACCTCTGTTTTTGCGTATCGTCAACGACGTTCAGATGCTATAGAGGTACAATTGGTTTTACTCCTTTACAAAAATGCACCGCCACACTTCGTCAATTAGTGTATGCCACTTCCTCTGATGCATTAGATGAGAATCATAGGATGTCCGAACGTACTGCACGATAAAGCCTTCACAAATTTTGTAAGCATGTCATGAGATTATATGGTCCATGATATCTGCGCCAACCTACTTCTAGTGACGTCCAACGGTTGTAGGATCATCATTCAAATCTGCACGGCTTCCCTGAAATGTTAGGAAGCCTAAATTGCCTCTATTGGGAATGAGACAATTGTCTGAATGCCCATCAAGGCCAATACACTCGAGACGATCATGGTTATCCAACTATCATACTTGAAGCGGTGGCCTCACAAGATTTGTGGATATAGTATGCATTCTTTGGTTCTGATGGTTTCTTCGATGGCATTAATGTTCTTAACATGTCTCCGTTATAACGAGACTGCACCAGATTGTTCCTTTCAAGTGTGTGGAATGTCGTATAGGAACGGGTATTATCTTGTGGATGAGATATATCCGGAACGTGCTTGTTTTGTGAAGTCATTGTCCTTTTTAAATGATCGCAAAAGGTAGAAGTTTAAGAGAGCTCAAGAGAAGGCGAGAAAGGATGTTGAACGAGCGTTTGGTGCTCTGAAAAAATGTTGACATATTCTTAAATATCTTACACCTCATATGGAGGAGAACAAAATGAGTGAGGTGATGTATACTTGTATCAAATTGCATAATATGATTCTTGAAGACGAAAGAAATGCAATATGTGAGTATAACAAAACGAGATCGTTCCACTGACACAAGTTTTTGAGGTTGGAAGCTAGGAGTACTTGGTGAGGAGGGCAATAATTCATGATGTTGCGACACATCATGTTCTTCGTAGAGACTTGATAAAACATATTTGGATCGTCAACCACATCGATCTTAACGCGAAACCGGTCGATGATTTAGACGGTTAATTTTCCGATGAAGATGTCCTTTAGGTATATGTAAGTTTGGTAATTTTGTTTTCTATGTTTTTATTTTTAAATTCTAAGTTTTTTTGGGGGGTTTGTTTGTAATTTTCGTTGAAGTTTAATGAAATTTTAGTTTTAAAATAAGACAAAACTGCACAAATGGTCCCTGTGGTTTGCTCAAAATTGCCACTTTGGTCCAAAAAAGTTTGGACTAACACCAGAGATCCAAATTTTTCATTTTGTTGCTTGTTTATTCCAATCTATTCTGATTTTTTTCAAAATGACGGATTTGCTCCTGTTAATATGATTTTTTTTTCTTAATTGTTTTTTCTGATTTTCAGATTTAAAAAAATAAAAAATAAATCTCTCTCTCTCTCTCTCTCTCTCTCTCTCTCTCTCTCTCCAAATACCCATCTTCTTCTTCCTGAAAATTGTCCAGGCGAACAGAAAAAACACCAAGAACAAAAAAACACCTAGAACAAATTGTTGAACACATCAATTCTCAATGGAGATGGAGAAAAGAGAATGAGAAATCATATCTAGGGTTAGTCTTCTCCATCTGTTTTCAGATATGTTCGTCTTCATTTGTTTTCATATCTGTTTGTGTTCTTCATCACTGTCAGGATCGATTTACAGCACCACCCCCTTCTCAGTTCATCTTCACCACCTGTGGCTCGATTTTCACTGTCACCGAAAAACCCACCGCAACCACACCCTCCAGTACCACGGTATCAGTAGACGAAATAGAGGGCATATCGAATAAGGGAGAAATAAGAAAATGAAATCAGAAGACGAAATCATGAAGACGAAATCAGATCGAGTTCGTGGGTTCTTCATCTGAACACACACACAGTGATCTGAAGACGAAACGAAGGAGGAAAAAACCCTGAATCGAAATCCGCTTCTCTACCTCATCTCTCCGACTATAGTCTTTAGTCGTGAGCTCATGTCTCCGATCTCCTCCTCATACAAGAACGGATCTGCACCAGTGAAGTCTGAAAACCTTCTTCAGATCTGTTGATCTGAAACCCCTCCTCCTCTTCATATCTAGTCATCCAACTTTCTTTCATCTATTTTATTCCTCTAAACAACCATCGAAGCATAAATCTAATTACACAAAATCAATTTCCAGATAAAGATGAGGGATGAACAACCAAGAATCGATTTCCAGAAATTTAGAACACGCACACACACTCTTAAATTGATTTCCATAAACACAAACACACACGATTTTAGTTTTTGATTCGAATTTAGGAATCTGATTCTTAAGTTACCCTTGAAAAAAAAACTCACAAATAATTTCCATTGAGTTATGATTTAGAAAAACCCAAATGAAAACGAGATTGGAAAGATACCCAAATGAGATATTTTCTTCAAAAGGAGAGAGAGAGAGAGAGAGAGAGAGAGAGAGAGAGAGAGAGAGAGAGAGAGAGAGAGAGAGAGAGAGAGAGAGAAATTTGGCTTTTTTAATTTTTAAAAATTTTTAATCAGAAAAATATTTAAATAAATAAAAAATGAAAAAATGAAAAAAGCAAGGGCAATATTGTCTTTATAAAAAAGTTCAAAGCAAATCGGACCAAACTCACAACAAAATGAAAAGTTTGGACCTCTGGTGCTAGTCCAAACATTTTTGGACCAAAGTGACAATTTTGAGCAAACCATAGGGACCATTTGTGCAGTTTTGTCTTAAAATAATTTGGTTAAATCGATTATTTTTAATATAAATTAATTATAGAAAAAAAAGTAGCATGTCAAGCGTGGCAACCCAAGTTATATAAATGACAATTTTTTGTTGCAGTGTGACAAATTTGATGTGACATCTTCATAGACCGTGACAAACTTGACACTACTCCCTTCAGAATCAACAAAAGAAAAAATCTAAAAAGTAAATCCAAACTTTGGATCATTAAGTCGAAGAGCTTGATACATGGGATAGATGTGTCTAGAAAATAGTGATACTTTGTGGGCATCTTAAGGAATTCTCTGGATCAACTTTAGCCTTGATTCGTATCTTCTTAAAAACGGGGATGATGGCTACAAAGGGGTGGATGCATATGGGGTTGGAAAACCCCCTGGGTGGAAGGAGTAAGGATGGTGGTTTGATGTGTTTATGAGTTTGATCTACTGCAACTCTTTTTTTTTTAATTATAACTTGAAGCATGCATAAAAAATCTCAAATATAAGTAGATACATATAACACAAAATCTAGTGATTAACTAGAATGTAACTAAAATGAATTTAATTCTTAATACAGTAAAATTAAAAGTTAAGAAAACTAACAATGTAGTAAACTGCGAATGTAAAAGGCTCAAACGTTAAGAAGTTTATTACAATCCATTGTCATTATTGTTCGAGATGCTTGAATCTTAAGTATAGTCCTGCTCAACAAAAAATGTTAAAAACTTGACTTTATATGATCACGCAGAGTTTAAGCATTATATGCTACCGGGTTGATACCGGGTCATAGACGGATCAGTTTTGGGTCGGATCGAGTAGAGACGACCCACATGCCTTTCACAACTTCTCATGCCAGCTGCACTCCATGCAAAATCACCCTCTTGTCACTTCCAGTCCCTTTCTCAATCCTCATCCTTAATTAACAAATTGTCCGATTCAGCCCCTATAGTTACCTACACTAAGCAAATCAAGTTAGAATTATAAAACAATTATTGTACCTTGGTTTAGTTTGTAGATAAATGAAATAATAGATATTTCAACATCCCCCAGAAACTAAACACAAAAACATTATTCTTTTTGAAATGGATCAATTAATCCTATTTTTTCACAAAGAAAGTTATGTTAGCATTGTACCCAAAACTTGGTTTAAATATCAGCATCTCCTCTTCGGATTCAATCGTAATAATTTTTAATACCTCTATTGATACTTTCCTCTTATAAAATGTACATTCACTTTAAAATGTTTTGTTTTTTTTAATGAAACATTTGTTCAGTGCGAACCAAACTTTATTGTAGATTCATTGTTACAAAAAACATTAACCAATGTTATTTTTATATCAAGATCAATTGTTTTTAGAACCAAGTAATTTCATGTGAAATAGATCTGATATCGCAGTATTAAGATTCTATGAAAGAGCGAGAAACAATATATTGTTTCTTACTTTTCCATGAAATCAATGATCCTCCTAAATATACATAAAAACCAACATTCTAGTTGTCAAACATTCAACCCATTTGCATAACATGTCCTTTTTAAAGCCATAGAGTTCGTTTTAAGAATACTAATTCCTTTTACATGATACATTTTAAAAACCTTAATAACTACAATGCCATATTAGGATGTGACTTACGTGTATCTTGCATAAATTGACTTAAAACTTGTACAACATAAGAGATATCAAGTCTAGTAATTGTTAGATAAATTAATTTTCCAATCAATTTATGAAATTTTGTTATGTTTTGTAACAAATCCTCTTTGTTATCGATTCCTTCGTGTTTAGCAACAACATTAGAATCAAGTAGGGGTTTAACATGGTTACACTCGCATATTCCAAACTAATAGTACTTCCTTTGAGTTAGTCAAACCCTCTATAAACATCAATTACTTCAATTTTTAAGAGAAAACTTTAACTTACCCATATTTTTAATGAAAAATTGATATTTTAAAAATCTTTAGCTCTTGCTATTCCATCAATACTATTACCACTAAGTATCATATCATCAATATAACCCAACATCATAACAAAGGTAGAATATTTATATCTCATAAATAAAAAAGTAATCATTCATCACTTTCATCTAAGTTTCTATACAAAAAAATATTATTTATATCAAGTTGAAACAACCCCCGGTTATTATTAATAACACGAGCAATAATAGTCCTAACAGTAACCATTTTACCAACAGGTGAGAAAGTTTTCTTGTAATCTATTCCTCATGTAGATTATATCCCTTATCTATGGGTCTAAACTTACATCTTTCTACCTCCCCATTCGACTTATATTTTCTTTTGTATACCCAACGAAGACAACCAGTTAGTTTTGACTGAGGGGTAAATCAGTAATTTCTCAGCTTTGATTTTTGAGAAGAGCTTCCATCTCTTCATTCATTGCTTTTACCCAATTAGGGTCTATTGAAGCCTTCCACAACTTCAACAACTAACTATCTTTTGATAAATTGATTTGACTTCCAAATACACAAGGATGATCATTACCTTATTCAAAGCTTGCCTTATCCCTATCAAGTACATCAAAACCGTCCCCACCTCTTTCCAGAAGGCTTCTGGAATATTCCAATTAATCTCTAAGAATTAATTAATATTCTAGCCTTTCAATTAATTAAAACTATTTTATTAATTCCAAAATAATTTCCAATTAATTTATTAATTACTTAATAAATTAACAAATTATTTTTCTCCATTTCCTTATTGCTAATTGTGTTATGAGGCCAACCCAAAAGGACTTTGTTATTATTAGAAATATTACCAAACAGTTAATGACCTTAGACATATATTCCAACAAATTTGTCACTAACACTCAAGTTTCTCCATTTGCATCTTGTGTTGTTCAAATTGTCCCAAAATCCTCATGATTTCATTGTATTGTTCCATGACAAGCCTTGAATCTACCATTTTGTAATTATTGAAATTACTTACAATGAACTTCTTACTAGAAGCATCCCCTGCCATGTATTTGGATTCAAGTGCATCCCAAAGATCTTTTGCAGATTCGTGATTTTGACAGAGATCAAAGAGAGAGTCAAGCATACCATTCAAGATGTGTCCACGAAAGATGTAATCATCCTTGTCCCACTTGAATCGTCTTCTGGTATGTTCTATGGTTTCATCTTCCATCGGTTTTGGTGCAGAAGTGCTAAGAACATGAACAACTTTCAGAGTAGTTAGAAGGAAATGCAAATTCTTTTACTAACAACGAAAATAATTACCCTCAAACTTATCCAATTTCTCGAATTTGGAACTCATGTCCCTGACAAATTCTGCCATTGATATTCTTCACAAATAACAGATTTTAAATGTTAGATTTTGGGTCTAAGAATATTAATATAAACTTGGATAATTCTAGAATCGTGATTGCATTCACTTTCCAAAATTTGTGATTTCGAACCTATTGCTTGGGGTATCATGAAATCTGATTTGGGATCGATACTCCAAGATTGACAATTTAGAAGTTAGGCCACTTCTAAATTTGAAACACATAAAATTATCTTGTTGTTTTGCGTTTTGAGAGACTGATAGATTCACATAATCAATTTCGGGTATCAAAAGTGTTAACCATTTTCATGGAACATCCATCTTTCTTTTATAGAATTAAGATGGTGGTTGGAAGTTGGTTACTTCCTTCTTGGTGCCAAAAATTCAATTAGGAAGGTAGTTATACATAAAATAACATCAAAATGGGTGGTTACAATGGTGGTTATAAGACATAACCAACTATTACATCATCATGATTTCATAGCCTATTTTGACCGGTCGGCGGAACCACCACCAGGGGTTCTATCCCTTGGATCCCGCCAGGGGAGTTGCCCCTTGGAACCCAGTCTCTAGGTGCGCTGCCATCGGATCCCCATATTCTTGAATTCACATTTATCATTCCTAGCGTGCACCACACACCTCTAATCTAAAATAGTAAACTGAACTCAACATGTATAGATAGTAATTATAATTACACTAACATATGTTGATAACACTAAGGTGATGTTTGTTTTTTGTCTGAGTATTTTCTTGGCTGCTTTTGTTTGCGTCGTGCAGACCACGCACAAACATTAGGTTTGACAGATTGTTTGTTTTTTAGAAGACAACAAACATAAAAATGTATGTGCATCCTCTTCGTGGCCTAGATGTGGACTAGAGTGTTCTAACATGTTCATACATTATCTAGCCTAAAAACACTTTTTTTCTTCTTCGAATGTTTTTTTGTAACTTCTTCAAACATTACTATTTTTTGTTTGAATGTCTTTGTTTGTAATATTTCCTCATTTTAGTTACAACGAAATACAATAGATATCAAACATATCCGTCAATTTATACCATTTTACTTTTTTTTTTTATATATTACAACATATTATTTAAAAAATGACATAATTATCCTATTGCCATTAAAATACAAAATAATTTAGACATATATATTAATCATAATATAATGTCATATAAAAGAAATAAAATAGAAAATTGGTTATGAAAAATGAAAGTGTTATACAATACTACATAGAATTTGATCTAGAATTACTTATAAAAAGTCATAAAAGTGTTAAGTTCAAAAGATAATTTTTTATAGAAAATTTTGACTAACGACAAAAGGTTTGTATGATTCCTATTGAATCTCTTATATGAATTGAAATTGAAAGAAATTTGAATTTGATGGAACCTTTCGGTCTTATAAAACTTAAACTATTTAAATTTTAATATTGAAAAACTCTTTTAAGTTTAAAAAATCAGTTTATTTAAATTTTAGTTATTTTAGCAACTTGCAAATGTTAAAAAACAATATTCTTCTTGTACATTGGAGACGTTTGATTCACATCTTCTACTGTACATTGTATATAAATGTTCTCCGCAGATTGTAAAAAAACAAACACCTAAGTCACCAACATTATTGACCCAAAATCTAATATTTCTAATTTCAAATGGTCTTGGACCCGTCTCAAATTGGAGTTGATCCGAAATCAAATCCTATATGTTTCAACATTAAAAGGTACTTTTTTATAAGAATTAAAAAAAAGTAAATTCTTAAAAAAAAACAACGATTTTTCCCATGAATTTTGAGCATTCGCATTTTCGCATCATTCTCACTTGTAGGACGATAAGACACCCAATGTCTTTTAAGTATTTACAATAAATAGTATGTACCAACTATCAACAAATGCTCATCATCTACATCATTTAATAGCATTTTAATTTGTCTCAATTTTCATTTTTATTTTGTGGAACCGAATATTTGTTATATTACATTTTTTATGTCTAATACTTATTTTAAAAAAATATTGAATATAATTATTTGAAATACTGTAGCTTTAAATTGTATGTAAATTTCATATTAAATTGCAAAACAGTAACGAACAAAACCAAATGAGTTGGCTTCATTTGCATAATATTAGCAGGCGTGGACGCAGGATTTTACAGTAGGGGTTGCACGGGAAAGTTAAGGGTTGCACGGTAGTATAAAAAATAAAAATTTCGAAAAAATTTTCACTGCGGCCGAAAAAGTTAGGGGTTGCCGGTGCCACCGTGGACCACCCCCAGGTCCGCCCCTGAATATTAGACATAAAAATGCCTAACATAAACAATAAATATTTGGATCCTCTAATATTTAAAGCACCTAAAATACCCTTTTAACGTTAACAAATAACAAACAAATGAAAATCAATATCATCCACACTAACTTATTTGGTTTAGTTTAAATAAGTTGCAACATGTTATTTCTAGTTCGAGTTTCCTAAAAACCCATTTAACGGACAAGTGCAAAAATCTCCACACGTGATTAATCTATAAGTAAAAATCTAAACGCCATATAACTATGTCACATGTTTAAACCTAATTCTCAAGCTTTTAAGGTTGTGGAATATGAAGTTATAGTCTTCAAGATGAAGCCATGAGATGGCATGTCCCATCCCATGCATGCTTTTCCAAACTTAATTCTACAAATCTCCAAGTTAAAGAAAATGAAAGTAATATTTGGCTTCACACTTTGCCAACCCCAAATACAATACAAGCTAACGGCTTTTTCTTTTTTATTTAATGGATTAAACATTACATTGTTGTTTGTTTTGACTTGATTCAGACAGAATGACCCAATGGGTTAAGCCAAAAATCTAACTTAATGAATATTGTAAATATTAATTGTAAAAATTGTTTTTTAAACGTAAAGGATAAAATAATCATTTATTCATATTCACCATTTATTTGTACACAACATTTTATCCAAACAATCATACCCATTCGGTCATTTTACCGTTTTACCCATCAATTCTCATCAAAAGTTATTCTCTTACTTGATCTTCTTTAACAATCAAGACTACTAGTTGTTATGCCTTTAAAGGAACACATACAAATCCAAGATTTCTCATCTATAAAGAAATCATCCAACATTCTAAATCTGTATTTTCTTTCCACCCATCCACCATGAAATACAATGAAATTTTCATTTCCAATTTCAACCACCATGAACATGAACATGAACACAACCACAACTACACCCAAATCCCCTTCAAATGCAATGGTTGCAAAGAAGCTGGAATAGGATCCAACTATACATGCACCACATGTAACCACAACTTACACATCCATTGTGCTCTCCCTTCCCCTTCCATCTCCCACCCTTTTTACACCAAATGCACATTCCAATTCCTCCCCACCCCACCTGGCTCACAACCCCGCTACTGTAACGCCTGTGAAAAAGACATCTTAGGGTTCCTCTACCACTGCCACGCGTGCGGATTCGACCTACACCCATGTTGTGCAAAGCTTCCAACAATCTTGGATGATGGTGAGGTTAAACTCTATTTGTGCCGGAAAGTGAGGTCATCCTGCCACCGGTGTGGCGGCAGAGGGCGGAGCTGGAGCTATAGGTCGGTATGCAAGAAGTATAACTTGCATGTGGCGTGTGCAAAGGAGATGTTGATGGAGAGTTGGCATGAGATATGTTATGGTGAGGTTTATGGTAATTATGGTGGTGGCATGTATGGGCAAAATTGGAATGTGGAGATAAAAATTCCTAGTTTGAAGGGGACACTTATGAAGAATTATCATAAAAAAAGTAAAGGGAGAATGAAGAAATGTTGTAAGATAGCTGGTTTAGCTTTGCAATTTGTGATATCAGCTGTTCTTGGTGATCCGACTACTTTAATCGCTGGTGTTGTTGGTGCTTTAATGTCAGAATAGTGTATAAACTAGTTTATGTTTTTAAGGTTTTTAGTTAAGAACTAAAAATGTGACATAAAATTGTACAAATATATGCATGTATACAGAAGATTATCTTGGGAAGAGAAGAACTCAGCATTCTTGATCCTAAAAGCAGATTTACTAACATGGTTTCCATAAAAAACTGGATATACAAACAATGGAATGAAAAAACAATCATTTACCCACACCCGTAATTTACATCAGGTAATGTGACAACAGATTTGAAAGGAATTTCCACTCTTTCTTTCACAAGGCATCGACTTTCACCATTTTCAACAACCAAAACCTTCCCAGGTGGACATTCAACCATCATTTCTCCTTTTTCTTGATTCCTTTGTTCTTGAGACATGCCCAAAACCTTGGGTAGACTCCCTCTTCTACCGAATTCAAAACCAGACAAATGCAGAGCAGCTATAAAACCAACAATTGGAAATACCCTTTTTGCAGCTGCAACAATAATTTGTCTCAACCCCTGTAACGAGGTTCTGGGCTCTGATTGATGGAAACTTCCCTTTGGTTGACCATTTAGAGGGCCATTTGTGTGTATTTTGGGTGTTAAAGAGAAGTGTGATAGGTAACCGGTGTCAGGGTCAAGGGAGGGAGAAGGGCGAGTTGGGTATGGAGGAAGAAGAAGATCGTTGTTTTCTTTCTCTACTGTTGAGCTAGCAAAAGCAGTGGCTTCACGTATGACATCTAAGTCCTCCCCTTTGTATGCTTTTAGCTTCTGTAGCAGCTTTTTGCGACTGTAATCGATCTCAGCGAGAGATGTTTCCTTTTCATACCATTGCTGCTGTTGTAATGACTGAAATTAGAGGAAAGTGAGAACATTTGGTAAGAAACATGGAGTCTGTTTGGAACAACTCTGATATATCTACAGAATTACTACGTTTATTGATTTGATGTACGAAAAAACAAAACAGGGTCTTTTGGAATGTACAGCTTAGCGTTCATTGGCGATATCTGCATTAACTTCATGAGTCATGACAAGAACTACCAATAGAATTGAATCAACCCCAAATTTGTAACGAAACCCATAATAATTACAAGGTTTCAAGTCACAAATCAAAACAAAGCTCGTGGAGGAGTCCAGAATTAGGGTTTCTATAAATCCCCGTAAAAATTCAATCGAAAGAGCACAAACACACCTGCAAAGAAGAAAGTTGAGCCTCAAGGACCTCGAGGGAATCGCGAATGTTCAAAAGGCTCTCGGCTTCTTCTTCTTCATCATCTGCTTCTTCTTTATACTCTGTTCCTCCCTCTAGTGTTGTGGCATCAACAGATGATGCATTGTGAATGCAGTTGGTGATCTTGGACCGCAGCTCCGAAGCTCGAGCAAGTACCATACCTATACCGTCTTCTTCCATCTTGATTTACGTCTCGACTATGATTGATAGGGTTTTGAAGCGCCAAAATTAGGGTTTACACGGATACAAGTGATTCTGCTGATTTCCCAACAGATAGACAAACGACTTTCCTCCTATCAAGCAGATAACATTTATTTTTCAGAAAAAATAAAAATAAAAATAATACACACAATAATTTCGGAATCCCGGAGACCCGGACCACGGATAGCATACTTGACGTAATGACGCGTAGTCATGTTTAGCTCGGCCAAAATTTGGTTTATACTTGTGAAACGAGTATATATATATACACTATAAAATTCTAAATAGATATATCGACTATAATAATTATTTTTTAAAACTTCTTACAATCATATAGCTATAAAAATTAAAAATGGT
The DNA here is from genome assembly GCF_052849685.1 of Lactuca virosa. Classification (NCBI taxonomy): domain Eukaryota; kingdom Viridiplantae; phylum Streptophyta; class Magnoliopsida; order Asterales; family Asteraceae; genus Lactuca; species Lactuca virosa. The sequence goes on from NC_136430.1 coordinate 332,888,578, forward strand.
CTAAAAAGCCATAATTTTTAACAAATAATCATCTGCAAAAAAAAAAAAATCATCAATGAAATTATGATTATGATTATTATTATGATGGTCAAACCAATCGTGTTAGACATATTGACTGCGAAAAAACTATGGGCTGGTTGCAAAAATCTTTTGGTCAAGGCCTGATCCAATGGAAGAGTATAAAAACCAATAAAAAATCATTTTTCTCATTCTTACATTACATTTTCACAAAATACTATGAAATTCTCTCTAAAAAAATGATTATAAATGACAAGGATCTTCACCAATCGGTTAATTTTTTATCTCTACCTATGTTTTTTTATTATTATTATTTTTAGCACGAAAATTAGAAACTATAGCATTTTGTAGGATATTTTAGCATGTAACTATACATTTTAGCAAATGTTCATTTGTGAAAATCTCTGTTTTCAATATTTTATACAGTTACATGCAAAATTTTCAGTATTCTTTTAAAAAAGTTATAGTTAAATTAACTTAGAAATTTTCAATATTTTGATTTGGTTGTTCGTGTGTAGCAATTATCAGCTAATGTAGCATGCGTCGTAGTTGTATCACATGTCAATGAATACTAAGACCAACGTCGGTAAGGTAAAAGCTATCATAGTCCGTTTAACCGATAAAAGGATTCAGTTGTTCTGTAGCATAGCGTTCGAACAGTGGGTGTGTGTACCTCCTATCAAGGGGGACTCATTGCTTCTTCTGTAACGTCCCAAATTTCAAACCAAACTTTTCTTTTTTAAACATAAGTAAAACATCCATTTTCCATAAACATAGAATCCAATGTATCAGAATCATCGAAAACAGTAGAAGTCTAAAATGTAAAATAACAATGATGCATATGTCGTACAATTAAATTGGGTCGTTCCCAAGATCAGCAGAACTACCTGTAAAATATTTAATCTGCAACTACCATAAAGCTTAGTGGGTTTCCAAAAGTATCATATATCACATTACATAAATAACGCATACAAACAAAGCTCATAGTCAACACTTCAGTGGGTCTATAAGTACAAAGTAATTATTCCAAAGACATGTTGAAGTTCCAACCGTTCTTCTAGTGGGTCCTGAAGGCTTGCATCCATCTTCCCTAAGGTACTAACATTCTCCGGATGGGTTTGAAGGCTTACAACCAACTTCCCTAGGTTCCAACACATACCAAACAGATAAAGTAACCAACCTAAACACACAAACATACCCTAACAGTACCCATCCAACCTACCACATTGTACATACAATGTCACACACGATATAATGAGAAAACTCATAAAAAAAGCTGAAGATACACTCACGCGAATACTCAAGTATCAATTATGAGAATCACCTACACATATCAGAGGTCTAGCCTTAGTCTACAGCTCCAATCCTTCCAAGTTTGACCAAAAGTCAAATTGGTCAAAAATTCAACGGTTGACTGCAGGCGTACTGTAACCTTAACTGAGCGCTCCACGCCCCAAAAAACGACAAACTAGTCTGGGTTCTTCCAAGATCATGGTGCGGCCTCCAGAAGTGTGTTGCGCTTTATGGCTTAACAAACTCTTTTTCTATTAAGTCCTTAATCCTTCCAGCCAAATGTTGAATCCTCCATATCTGAAACTCCAAAGGATCTTAATGGATAAAGTTTCCAACTTTATCCAGATCTATGGTCCAAACTTCTCAAATCTCAAACCTTAACTCATAATGGGACCTTAATGACAAAAATCCCACGCATGGCTTAATGGAAATGCATGAACTTCCATTTTTCCACCTTCTAAAGGTCCAGAAAGCAATCCAAAATGTTCAAATGGTTGTGGAGTTCTTCAAACTCCAAGAACATTATGAAATGGGACAAAAATGGATCAAAACACCAACTAAACAATAAATCTAAAGAAGTAGAGGTCAAGACTAGAACTTTATACTCATAATGGTCCAGAAATATGGTAAATTTGTTGGATCTAGTCTGGAATCAACCTTCCTTGCACCAAAGAGAACTTCCTTAACCTTCAAGTTTCACAAAAAATGATGAAATCAACTCAAGAACACAAAAAGGAGGCTAGGGTTTGCAAAGGGGGGTGTTTCTGAGGAAATCTCTAGGGTTTAGTGTCTTTACTTGCCAACTAAGGCGGGTCACGCCCTAAATGAAGTGTGTCACGCCTTTCCACATGGCAGGCTCACCGTTATCCAGTCCCAAATCAAGTTTCATATATAAAATCAAAGACTTAATCAAAATAGAAACATATTAGGAATCGGGTGTCACATCTTCATTGACTGATGTTGAATGAGGTTAGACCGGATGATCAACTACTATCCGAGGAGCGGTTACAATTTTTTATTGGCGCTTCAAAACTCAAACTCCAATGATACATTATTAAAAGTATGAAAAATCATATATATCATTTCCATTACCAAAAGTTATGTCCATAGCTCCCATCCGACAATTGTTTCATTTCTCTTTTTGTCTATCATTCTTACTCTAGTATTTATCGGTGTTGTAAAAATCCTGACTAAGTTACGATTAATCTCCGATTAATCCTTAGGCGCTACCCGGCCGACTAGAAGACACCTAGCGATTAATTCATGTCTAGAAAAATAAGCGACGCACAAGCAAACAATAACATTTTAACACTTGGAAGAAGTTTTATCGCCAAATAAATTATTTGATGAATAATTAGGGTTGTAATAATCATATTAACATTTTTTGTTATGATATTAGTGATATCTACGAACTTTGTTATGATATTAATCATATTTAATTTTTTAAAACTCAACGAAATATCAACTTAAGGTCTTCGCTTAATCTCTTGATTAATGTCCGCATAACCGATTAATTTTTTAACCTTAGTCCATCGACAAACTAACATTGAGTGTTTTTTACAACCTGAGTATTTACATTTGTCTATCATTCTTACTCTAGCATTTAAACATCCAACTTTCACAACACTTGAACCACCACCTGTAATATGTTTCATTTCTCTTTTTGAATCTAAAAGTTGTCAAAACATCATCTAAAACTAGACTGTCACGACTATAATATATAATATCATAAAAATGACTAAGATTCGTGAAATAATGACGGTAAGAACATGTCAAGTCTTTATCTCCATATCCAACGTCCATATTCTTCAAGTAATCAACTAACTCTTTGAATGTGGATATATGTTCAACTAAAGAGCTCCTTTCACTCATTTTGAGATTTAACAATCGTTGCTTCAAATGCAAGTTGTTTGGTAAGTTTTTATCCATCAATAATTGCTCAAATTGTAGCTATAAGGAAGTCACTGAAGTTTGAAAAGTGGAAACTTGTCAAACTTCTCAAAATTATCTACTTTAGCCATAAGGAAGCCACAAGTTTCAATACATCTTGTAAGACATCATTTGACAAGTGCAAACCAATCTGGCATAAAGCCTTAAAATCTTTCATCTCCTTCTCCTCTTAAGACCATTTAGCCTTCATTTTCTCAAAACCCAAAAATGAATTGTGTAAATCCATTATATCAGTACATCTATCATCTTTACTTTCCATAAAGGAAACCTAATGTGTCGATCCAACCAGGGAAAATCATGCTTCATCATGCTTCATCGTAGACATGATTAATCACTTGATAAAACAATCCCAATAAACTAATACTAAAATCTAGAAGTTCTGATACCAATTGTTGTAAACTTGGGTGAAATATACCCAATGGATCCAAACATTTTACAATAATATTAGTTCAAAATCAGAAATACCATGTTAGGGAAGGGTTAGAATTTTGGAACATATCTTCCCAAACGAGTAGTTTTTTTTTTTTCGAAAAACGATGTCAAAAAGATTTTTTTATGTCTTTTGTCTTATGAAAAACAATAAGTCTTTTCTTCAAATAAGGCCGGACGGAGTGGGAGCAGGGAAGGGTCGCGGGGAGGTTCCCGCCCGGCGGAACACCGCACCGTCGGTGCGGGGAAGGGTGGTGCGGGAATGGGTGAGAGAAACCTCTCCCGCGTTCTCTCTCCTGCTGTGATTGGGTTTTTTTTTTTTTTTTTTTTGAAATTCAACCGTTATTCAACGGTACAAAAAAAGGAAATAATTTATTATTATTTTTTTTGGGCTGCAACAGCTAAATGGATTTAAATCCATTTTTTTTTATTTTTTTATTTTAACCTTTTTACACATCTATAAATACACAACTATTTACCATCAAACAAAATTCACACAAATCCTCTACTCTCTCCACTTTCTTCTCAAAAAAAAAATGAATCCCGACAATCAAACCCCACCTTCCGATCGAAGGAAAAAAAACCATGGTTCGAGTATAAACATCCCTTATCGAAACATTTTTGCTATCGATTCATCACCACAAGTAGTTTATCGCCCCCAAATTGATGCTCGCATTCAATCCCCACTACAATTTCAATACCAAAATGTTGGACAATATTACCCGATGCAAGTTCCAAATGTTCGCCGCAAATGTTTTCAAACTTTGTTGTGTTTCTGGATCAACAATCGCCAAATCAACCTCAACCTCAAACCCAAACTCAAACTCAAACCCAAACCCACCAACAACGCCAACTTGTCGACGAGTTGGATGACTCGGAAGAAGAAGAGATGGTTCCCGAAACTCAACTCACACCACCCCCACAAAGACGTAAAGGGAAAAAACAAGCGCGCGAGGGTGTCGTACAACCGGGAAGACAAAAGCCGACTGCATGGCTTCCACACGAAGAGCTAGTTTTGGTCAAATCTTGAGCTGACATTTCTAAAGATTCGATTCAAGGAAACGCACAACCAGGAGACCATTTTTGGTTTCACATTTTAGAACGGTTTCGAGAGGAGCTAGAAAAAGGTGACGACTACCGTACAAAACAACAACTGAATTCGAAGTTTCGAGAAATAGCAAGGGGGTTTAAAAAATAAACGGGTTGTACAACAACCTAAAAACCCAACGGAAAAGCGGCCAAGGGGACGAACAAATACTTCAAGAAGCTTTGCAGTTTTACCTTGAAGAAGTCGGAAAACCATTCAAGTGGCACGATTATTGGAAATTATTGGTTCGATGTCCTAGGTGGAAAAAATACGAGCAATATTTTATTTTTGGAGTCCAACAATCAAAGCGAACGAAAACGGGCTCTAGTGGTTACACAACCTCCTCTGATGCTCGGGTCGGTCTAGATTTAAATCAGGATGACGAACTCGAGCTAGAAGAAATTGTCCGCCCAATGGGTAGGGACAAAGCGAAGAGAAAGGGAAAAGGGACTTCTTCGGGTGCATCTGATTTCAAAGTGGACATTGACGAAATGCGGAAAATAACATCGTCGTTTGATCGATATAATCTTAATTTCTCCGAACGTTTGACTTTCGACAAAGAAAAAGAAGAAACAAAGAAAAAAGAGCGGGCGGAGGGACAAGAAATGGAGGATATAAAGTTTGTGATGGAAAACATCGATCATCTCTCGGGACCGGCTCTCGATCTCGTGATGAAGAAGAGGGAAAAAATTATGAAAAAATATTTTCCGTAAGTCGTTGTTGGTTTGTTTGATTTTTAGTTTGTGTTTTTTTTTTATTTTTTTTTTCTAGTTTTTTAAATTTTAGGTTTAATGTAAGTTTTATTTTAATTAATGAAATGCTTTTTATTTTTAATTAAATTTTATGTTTAGTATTAATTTAAAAATTATAAATCATAAGAAAAACTTATTTAAAAAAAAAATGAGGGAAGGGCTTCCCACCCATTCCTTGGGTTTTAGGTGAGGGAAAGAAATATAAAGGAAATGGGGATATGGCCCACAAAAAATGAGGGAAACTTCCCTCCCATACCCTCCGGTCTAAGAGTGTCAAAAAGACCTTTTGCCAATGACACCACCAAAGATTTACGTGTAAAGCTACGAACAATGGAAGATTATAATAAGCTCTTAACGATGATTGGGTGATTAGGATTAAAAAAAAAAAGCCAATCTTTGCGTGGCCCTTGCTTAATGCCAAAGAAAAGAAAGCAACTCTCAATATAAATGTGATCCCCACGTGGAACATTTAGTCAAGTTTTTACCGATTGATAACTTTAGCCCTTCAACAATAAAGTATTATCATTTTGGAAGATATAATTAATAATTCCACACATAGATTAGTAACCACAATCAAGATCAACCAACATACAAAATAATCTGAACACTTGGCTATGATACCATAAAATTTTTGTGATTCTATGGAAACCTTACAACATGAACAACATATAATCATACATTCTATTTCTCATAGAATGAGATTCTAGAACAAAAGCTCAAACACATAACAACGTCACCACCAACAAATCCATCTAGATTAGAAAAATATGAGAAAATTTTATTATCAAAGATTAGAAACACTTAGGTTCTAAGTTGGCAAGGCTTCTCATAAACGGTGAATATTTTTGAAATTGTTATTCAAGTGACAATAAAAAAACGTTGAACTAAGATCAAACACAAATACCATTTGCACCCCTTTGAGGAAAAACAAATCTCTGCAACTAAAAGTCTATAACCATTCAATAAATTTAAGGAGAAAGACAACTCACCTTTCACCATGCCAAAATATTTAATATAGAATTTAATTATGCAATTTCATGTTTTGATCTCTTGCTATAAAAATTTACATATGCAAGAGAAACATAAACAACTCCAGATCATATAAGCTAAAGAAGCATAGGAATCTCGCTTATACAGTTTTTGAGAAAATTAAATAACGAAAACTGAAGTTATGCGGGACCCACTCGATCTTCTTCGAAGATTTACCCGTTCGAATCAACTTGAAGCTCCTCAAGTAAAACTCGGGGACATAATGTTCAATCATGTCCATCAACCCGTTCATGCACAAACTTGATTCTTTCGCGTACATTTCCACAAGCTTTGGGAGAAACAACTTTTGCCCTTTTTTTATTCTAATGTTTGTATAAATGTACTCTTCTTTTGCCACTTCAAGTTCCTGGAAAACGCTCTTTGGTGTGTAGATTCGCACCTGAAAATAACGTAAAAAATAATAAAAAAAAAATAATGTCCATGATTACCAAGTACAAGACATGACAATACAAGAAGAAAATGTTGTATTGTGTTTGACATGCGCTTGAACGGAAAAGATTGAGACTATGTAAATAGGACAAAAGTTACAATTTTTTGTCTTGTCCAAAAACATAGGAGGACAAGATCTCGATTGCAATCTGTTGTATGTGCAAAGGACGTAAATGTCCTCATTCTCCTTTTCATCATCATCAAAAATAGCCTTAGAAAGCTTGTCCAGTCTCATCTAGTCCAGTCTAGGAATTCAAGATCGAAAATTGCATACCATGGGATCAGAATGGCTTCCAGAACAAAGTGCAAAGTATAAGAGAGGTTGTGAGTGATCTATCGCATAGTCTTTTTGTGCACCATTGGATTTGCATTTAGGCTTTGAGAATAGTAGAGATTGAAGCCACTACAAGCAAGAAAAGTGCCATTAGTTTCATTGGGAACCATAAGAACACTTAAATTTTTAATAGTTGGTGAAGCTTACTTGTCCTGGATGAGGTAACCTGCATCCTAGTATCATTCTTTGGATATCACCAACACTTATGACATGACCACCCACATTATATGCAGCCTGAAACACGTATAAAAACATGGACTTAATGAGGTTGGACTTGATCAGATAAACTATATATGTGTTTATTTTTGACTTAATGTACAAAGAGCGAGAAAATTTGGGAAATAAGGTTTTCCCATTAAGTCTAAACTTTTACAAATTTATCATCATTAAACCTTTCCTTTCGAATTCCTTTAAGTATGTCGTTATTGTCCTAAATATTTTTTGAACATCAATTAATTTTTTATGCGAAAAAGACAAACAAGACTATAGGTTTACCTTCAAGATCAAAGAGATCCTCTTCAAAGCACCACGTGGAGTTCCATAAATCAAGAATGCCTGTAATGTAACATGAGCATTGTCATGGATCAAGTTCCCTAGAATTACATTAATGCTTGAAACAAAATTTTGTGATTTTTACATGCATCACTAGCGCGTTATGAACATTGATCCAAAAAGCTAGCTTTTCTTCAGGCTTCAACTTTCTAGGATCAACTTGTTCCAATTGCGAAACTAGAGACCTGCAAAAAGATCTCACTTTTCAGATCATTAGGCATGAAAAAAACACGGGTTCGGATAAAAAAACCTAAAGGGTGTCTGAAACTCGCCTAAAGGTTCGTTCTTGATGTTCAACATTACTCGATCTTTGATCATTTCTGCAAATACCTTGCACCTCAACCACGCTTGACCAAGATTCACTGAACTCCATTGATGCTTCAAAATCCTTATGTACCCATGTTGTTTCACCTTCACATTGTGGACTCCATAAAACAAACTGGTCTTGTGGTGATGAAGAACCAGTAGGCGATGAAAGGAACCCATGACTCAACAATGGTGGATCAGCAATTTGACAGTATATGGTGGAGATGCACTTTACCATCTCTTCAGAAAGCCGATTTGCAGACATACAAATATCACGATTTTCAGCTAGACTAACACTTGAGAGATCATCCGTAGTGCGCTGGTAAATCAATATTATAATATAGAAGAATTCAAATTCTGATGCTTGACTAAAAATTCCAAGCTTTAGGATGCTTTAAAGATTGATTATTTGTTAAGTTACCTCTAGCATTGCTAATGGCAATGAATGGTATGAATCTAGAGCTTCATGAACAGTTTTTTCAAGAGCATTTGTTCTTAAGGAAAGTGAAGAGTGGCTTCGAAGAACGGAAGAATCTTCAACTGAATTCTTTGGTGGTGGTGGATTTATGTATTCTTGAAAAGCATTACGATACAGTGAGAGGAGATACTCTTCCAAATGCTTAACTTCGAATTCTAGTATGGATATCTCCTTGATCAGATCTTTAACGGGCTGATTAGCACAAAAAATTGATCTTAAAAGAATGAATTTTTTATAAATATATGCGCAAAATGAGTTTTTTTTTTTTTTTACCTTTGGAAGAAAATCTTGATTGATGGGATCATGTAAATGAGGTTGATTAACTGTTGCTTTCTCCAATTCTTTGCGTATTATGAACTGATCCTTGAGTTCCTTTTGAAGTTGTAAAATCTGATAAAAGATCCCAAATAGATGATTATTGAACGTAAGAGAATTAATGAAAGTTCGAATTTTTACCTCTTTGTTTAGCGAGTCTTTGGTGTTCTGGAATTGAATTTCTCCGTGTTCTTTGCGATTCTTTTCCTGTTTCATTGGCTATCGAACGATTCAATACTAAATTCAAGACTTGTACCGATTGAAATACTAAAAAAAATCAATAAATCTCACCATTTTCATATGCTGAGGAGCTGTGAAATTTGTGTTCTTATGGTCATAGATTCTTCGCTCTCTATACATTTAAAGAAGAGAAATGGGTTCAATAGAAAAGCTTGATTTTTCAAAAAATTCAAACAAATGAAATCTGGAAAGTGAATTGTATTAAAAACATACAAAAGGTTTCAATCATAAACAGCAAAACGCAAGCTTTTTGATACGTAGATTGTCGCTAACAAAGCACATTTTAAAGAAAGTCGCAGAGGAAAATCATCGAACAGTAGGTGTGCACACGTGTGAAGATTGAAGAATACCTCTTACAGCACTCGTGCCTGGAAACAAATGATTTCATGTTTGCTTCAAACTTCAAAAAGAAATAGTAGAATTGGAGATGGACCCACTTTAATGAAGCATCATTAATTGCGATAAAGACCACATATTCTTAACATTACATCATCAACTACAACAAGAAGGACAACAAAATCGAGATCCCTCAAGAACAGAGGACGTGTTTAGAAACAGAGTAAGCCTAAAACCATTATTGATTCTCCAAAAATTTTGACTTTTTTTAACTAATAATTCAAATGGGTTTTATCTAAAGTCACTAATAATTAAAACAATGAAGCTTCTGAATGACATGCCATCCTCCTCTGTAACAATGGCAGCTCATGTATGTCTTCTTGAACTATATCAGCATTTTTACATTAATTAAATATATTTACAGTTACTTTGATTTACACGAATGTTAATGTGTTAAAGTTAAACTATAACAAATGTAAATATATTTGATCAGTCACTAGTCTTCGAAAGTGATGCTACCTTTGTGTATGCGCCTTTTGCAAAGTGTTGGCTTTTGTATTGTTGCATCAAAAGGAGTAATCCAAGTCCAAAAAATTGACACATGATGGAAAATTCAATATTGTAGTGTTTGGTATTCAATGCTTGAAAATATGATTCTACCCTACAACTAAATCTGTAATTTCTTTCTTTTTTCCTTCTATTTTCATTTTTCAAGAATGCAATCTGCCAATCTTTGACCTTACAAGTCAAACAGAATTTTGAAACAGGTAGTATAAGTAATTTTTCCATTTTTAATTAACCAAACCACAGTAATTTGATGAGGGATGTAGATAAATACAAACACAAACATATTGTGAATCTAACCTCACTAAAATCGTTCTCAAAAGGGTACATAACTAATGTTAGTACGTTTGACTTTTGAGTATAAAAACTAAACAGAGTTTGAAACTGAAAAGAATTAATTTTTTTACGTAAATAGATCTTATAGGCTATAGCTATGTTAATATATATAAAAGATACCAAGATATAAAAAAAAATGGGAGACAAAAAGCTACAAGAATATATGCTAATTTAGAATCTTTAAACCCAACATGTATTGTTGACTTTATCTTTTGGTAAAACCAATCTTGATATTTGCTGAGATTTAGTATGGGGTTTCTGTAGCATTATGGTTTTAACTGTAGATTAATTGAACAAAAAAGGAGCCTAAAAAGGGGTGAAAGTCGAAGAGTCAAATGGAAAGCAAAAAAGAATTGGTTAAAAAGAAAAGAAGTTGACTGGTTAGTGTGGTGGTGTAGCCTTTTTTTGTCTAATTCCAAGTTAAAGGTCTCCAGTCTCCACTAGGTTCTGGATGGGATAATGGTGCACCAAGGTCCCATTTTTATGGGCTGGAAAACACCAACAAAGCTTTCTAAACTTTTTCATATCATCTCCCAAGAAAATAGAACATATAGTTGGCAATTACCACACATTTTTATCTAAAAATTGATTTAGTTTGAACACATTTTATCTCTATGTGATTATATAGGTATCATTTTATTAGGATCAAGCAAGCAAATGAGAACTCAAATATTTATAAGAACCCAACAATTTATTTTTCCTAATGAAAATTTCCAATCAATACACCAAAATCGGAATATTTCTCGATCGTTTTGAACATTCATTTCAAAAAAACTTGTTCACATGCGCATGTATATGCACGGGTGCACATTCTTCCATACAATCTCTGATATTAAGGTGTTGTTTGTTTTTTTGAAATAAAAATGTTTGAAGTCTGCAGACCACATTTGCAACCTTCTGCAGCAAAAAAGGTGGACCAAACGACTGCAACCTATAATAATAAGTATGTTTGTTTTTTAACGTCTACAGAATGTTGCAATAAACCGAAATTAACCATACAATAGTTAAAAATAATTCTAAATCAAAATTTTATTTAGTTTAATCATATGCAAATCAAATATAAAAATCATTGTGATGATATGATTTTTAAAGACATTTATATTAAATAATTAAACATGATATTTGCAAAATAAACAATAAATAAAATTGTTAAGTTAGTGAACAACATGCTCATTTTGTTAAATTTTTGAAAATGATGGTTATTTTTTGGTTAGCTTCAATAAATTTGGTAATTTTAATGATTAACTTTATATTTTATTAATATTTGGTTATAGACAATGTAACATAAAAAAAATATTTATATAAAATTTACTAAATGGTTTTGAAATTATGTAAAATAAACTCGAATTGTTCATAATATTCTTCATAATATAATTAAAATAATAACATATTGAAAAAAAACAAATCTATGTTGAATAATATAACTTAAACTAAGATGAGAAGTGATTTGAAGATGAGGGTTAGTGATGCGTCACGCAGCACAGACGCAACAGTTTTTAAGGCGGAAGACTTTTAAAAACCAAACAATTGTGAAGGGCAACCAAAAGTGGTCAAAAATAGTTTTTCTTTAAAAAAAACAACCCTTAAGTCTCTTAGGCGTTGTTTTTTTTAAGATCTAAAATGTTTGCAGTCTACATACCATATTTGTAGAATAAAAGTTGGACAAAACGTTTACAGCTTACAAGAACAAGACTGATTGTTTTTAAAGTCTGCAAGTTGTTTGAATAAATTGAAATTAACCATAAACCAATTTTTTAAAACTTAATATATATATATATATATATATATATATATATATATATATATATATTGGGAAAATCAATAGAAAATGCATAAACCTAAAAAAACCTAGGTACCCAAAAAAACTAACAAAAATACATAAAAAATATTTTGAGATATCTATTTTTTTTTTTTTTGACTTTATAAATAAAAAAAGCATATATAGGTACATTTTCGCTGAAAAAAAAAGTAAAAATGATTTTTTTTTTAATTTCATAATATTTTTCAGCGAAATTATATATACGATTCTAATGTTTATAAAGTCCAAAAAAAGATTAGATATCTCAAAGTATTTTATATATATATATATATATATTGATTTTCTAGGTTTTAGGGTTTCCAAAAGTGTATGCATTTTCTATTGATCTTTCCCCTATATATATATATATATATATATATATATATATATATATATATATATATATATATATATATATATATATATATATATATATATAGAGAGAGAGAGAGAGAGAAAGAGAGAACTAAGTTCAAATATGGATTGACATCTATTATGCGGACGTGTGGACAGTGTTATTCTGCGAGATTGACAAAGAAAATATGTTGTTTGATAATATGAATATGTTCAATCTTACATAAGTATTGTCATTATCACACATTTTCACTAATTATATATATATATATATATATATATATATATATATATATATATATATATATATAAATATAGAGAGAGAGAGAGAGAGAGAGAGAGGTTCATTTGAGACCACCTATATTTTGTGAGACATAGGGACCAAATCTTAGTCATTGATCAAATTTGATCTAGTAGTTAAAAAAAACCATGATTAAAGCGCTTAATTAAACACTCAAGGGTAGATTAGTCAGCTTTTAATCATATAATGAAATCCCCTGATTTACATGATCTTTCCTTAATCAACGTAACAAAATCAGATTCGCTCTTTCATCCGTTGATTTCCTCATATGGTTTTCTCAGTCGCAACAATATTTTGATTGAATGAGAAGCAAAAAACTTGAGTTTTGTACGTTAATTGTCACTCACGCTGCGATGATTTGTGATTTTACAGGCGTATTGAAAGAGATTTCAACAATTGATCAGTAGTTCACATCTATTTCAAGCTTTCACGAGCGACTGATCGTCAATTGATATCTTCGATTGAGATCGTTTTCAGCAATTGGAGGTTTCATCGGAATCAGATCTTATCCCCTTCATTTGATGATTTTCAACTTCAGAACTAGATTGAAATTGATTTTTCACCAAAATACGCTTTCATCAAGTTACATAAACCGATGTTAGCAATTGATCATAAGATTCATATCGCTTTCAGCATTTTCAGCCCCTTCAAGCTTTGATTTTTACTCCTAGATCTTAAATTTCCAATCTAATAATGTATGTACAAAACAGTTACTGTTCTCTAGCAAATTCTCTTAAACTATACATGCATTCTATGTGTTTGATGAAAATCCTGAATGAACAAAGAGTTTGATGTATCATTCCTCTTTCCCACGACTAATGTCTTCTTTAAGAATTGGAGTATACTTCTTAAAATATGAGTCACAATTGGTATAAAACAATGTAATGTTAACTACTTTTATTATATTTACCATAGTTTTGTTAAAACATGTTTTTTTTGTCAAACATAAAAATACTGGAGATGTCTTTTTAGCATAGTTTGGTTTGAATATGTTCTTGTTAAGTTGCAGAAAAGGATTGTGCTAAAGAAAAGACTATATGCTCTTAAATTTACCATATGTAAATTCAGGTGCATGATATACATCAGATGTTTTTAGAATATGATCATTATTATAGTTTTTTAAAAAAAAATTTCATCAAACACAAAAGGTTGGATGTCTGTTTTAGCAATGTTTATTATTCTTATTAATGTGCAGTGAGGGGATGTACTAAGAAAGATTATTAAATTCAGAGTATTTTTTGTCATTGTTTACATTGTGTCTTGTATGATCAATTACATTACATAATACATTATTATGATGTATAATCACTCATAGACTTCATTTTCAGATCTTTGATTGTATCCATACTTGATTCTAACAATTATTTCATTTATGGTTGCAGATAGTTGTAACTGATGAAGCCCAACTTGAAAGGAACTTGAATATTTCAAGCTATAAGTTTTCAACTACAAGTGTCAAGATTAATAAATATGTAATAGATTTTATATGTCACAAACATGTAATATTTTTTATGGTTTTTGGTGCATTGTTATGTGACTATAACTTTGTAAGACCCTTTTGAGATTATTCATCATCCCTTTATCTAACATGACAACCCAATGATTGAGTTTTATGGTTTTCAAATTATCAGTGTTTATCTAATCATTGGGATTTTTTGTTTTAGTTTCATCCACTATGTTGGCTTTTGATACTGTTATTTTATTCGACTCATTTGAATAAACAAAATTAATGTAAGATATTTGGAATTCAACTATAATATGAAAATTATACCATAATAAACAACACATTAATCATTAAACTAACAATATCCTTGTAACTTTAGTTTTTAATTTTAGAATATTACGTATTCTAATATCAGAATATGAACGTAATTTAAAAATATGATACATACTTTAAAAATATGAAAAATAATTTCAAAATATTTCACATTACTTAACTGTTAATCAAGTACTATTACAATACTTCACAAAGGATATTCAAACCAAGTTGATTCCAACAAAAAACAGACTATCTAAAATCATATATTACATATTATATAACAAAAACGTTAGAAGCAAGTTGTTTCCAATAAAACCAGAATGTCTAAAATGATAATATGACACATATTTTCATAATATCTCACATTACCTTACAGTATGTCAAGTGCTATCACAATATTACACATTACTTTAGTGAAAGGATTAAAGCAAGTAGTTTCTAACAGAATAACATCTAATATAAAAAAGCAACAAATGACTTGTCAAATCATATGTGTATAATATCAAGTTATCAAGTAGAAATTTATAATATTAGAATCTTTACATAGCATAATTACATATTACACATTACAAAATATTATAATAATAGACTTTAATATCAGAATATTGCACACAATTTCGAAATATTACATCTTAACAAACTAATATTAAATATGGAACATTTAGAATAACTAGAATAATAACATATCAATAAGTATTAGAAAACCCAAAATTTAATTAGGTATTATTCTATCAGAATACTCTACATGTAACTTATAATATCCTACAACATTATTTTGTTAGAATATTATAAATATAAGTTTTGAAAATAGATAACATATAACATTATTCTACTAAAATATTTTACATATACACATTATTTTCACTTAATATATCAACTTATTTAATTGAAAACATAGAACATTATTCTATTAGAATATTCTAGTTATACACTTATAAGAACAAACAACATATAATATTAGAATACTATAATATTATACATCTGTGTATTATAACATAAAACATATAATATTACCCTAACATAATATTCATAGTAATCAACTTAAAACAAATCAGCTTTTACAAATTAGAATATTCTAATTGTAATATTATAGTTCTATATAAGTTACCGATCAAACTATAACATTATTTTGTAAAAATATTCTATATGTACATACAACATATTTATTCTTTTAGAATATTTTAATTTTATACATGTTTGCAGTTAGCCTATAATTTTTTATAGCAAATAACACATAACATTATTCTATTAGAATAACATACATCTCCTTTTTATAATGACAAACATAGAATATTATTTTACTATAATATTGTACATACAAACTTTAATTTTAAGTTTATCTAGTATGTGAAAGATATTACTAACATTATACGACATTAACTACAAATTTCATGTATTATTATTTATAACATAACTGTTCTTGAACCATAATATCATTTTATTAAACATTCACCAATCTTTAAACCTTCAGACCATAACTACTGTTTACCAAATATTCAACTGTTCGTGTTGTTCAAAATATAGAAAACATAGCTGCAATTCAAAAAAAAAAGGATAATCTATATTTATTAACCATTAAACACTCCTAAAAATTTTATCAATTCAACAGTCGTCATTCCATTTCTTCCCTTTTTTGTAACACCCAAAAATTTCAAGCAAATTTAAACTTTTAAAAACACATCAAATTCGTCAAACATTACATCTTTGTTTTCAAAATATTATTTATCAGAGTATATCCCAGAAACATAAACATAAAGTGAGGAGCTGTACGATCATGCCTTCGCCTTGCCGCTATCCCCTGATGTACCTGAAACAATAAACTGAAACTGTAAGCCCGAGAGCTTAGTGAGTTACCCCCCAAAATACCGATACACATACAGTCCATATAACCACATCAGTAATAACATATCATAACAACTGAAACAGCATGCAATGGGTCCACAACTTTACAAGCTGGATTACCCCTAGGCCCTCACTACGAGTCTGGAATGCCTATCGGGCCCTCAGCTCGTATCTGGAATGCTCCCGAGTCCTCAGTATGAGTCTGGAATGCCTACCGGGCCCTCGGCTTCTATCTGGAATACTCTCGGGTTTGTTGGTTACCGCACGGAGCAGTATCACCTCAACCCATCCCACATAACATATCCATATATAACATAACTACTGAGCATATAGATATTCATATAACAACACAGGTAGTCCTACAAATCTACCTAACTGGCATAACCACTAGCCTGCAACACTAACTGATACTCAACATAACCACTGCTAGGATAACATATCCAATGGGCCGGCCTTGGTGCCTTAGACCCCTTAGTATAGTGAGGATAACTCACCTCGCAACTGTCGTATGAAACCAGAAAGCTCAACTCCCGGATTACCAACACGAACTCCACCACCTATAGTTACCATAAAACCCTTTTTCATAAATCTCCAAATTACCAGAATACCCTTAGAAGTCAACTGGTCAACCCCTGGTCTAAGTCAAAGTCAACAGTCCATGTTGACTCGACTCGTCGAGTGCAGTTCACCGACTCGCCGAGTCCTTCCTGAACTCGAGAAGTCGTGAAATCCTTGATTGGCTCGTCGAGTTCCCTTTTAACTCGCCGAGTTCATACGTGTCCAAGAATTGGGAGAAACCCTAGCCGACTCGCCGAGTCTTAGAACGACTCGTCGAGTTCAAGACAATCTTCAACGGACTCGCCGAGTTGTTCATTAACTCGTCGAGTTCATGGCCATCTTCAACGGACTCGCCGAGTTGTTCATCCAACTCGCCGAGTCCTTGCAGACCTTTATCCATGCAGACGCTTTTTAAGCCATGGCAAGGTTCCAGATTACAGATCCAAGCTTCTAAGACATGTTTATCACGTAAAGTTGCAAACTTTACGCACATGCAAGGCTCTAAAGGCCCTAAATGACCCATCTAAGCTTCTAATGGAGCTTTACACCTTGGGAGAGTCTCATCCTTGCACAAGCTGGAACTTTATGAACTCAGAAGCCCAAGGGAGCTCAGTTCTGAAGTTACAACTTCAGATCTTAGCTTGCACACAAGAATAGCTTCCAATCATACCATGAAAACCCTAGAATTTGTCCAAAAAGGGGATCTAGAATGAAATGAGGTCAGGGTAACGATTTATACCTTCCAGAAGATGCCCAATAAGGTAGATTTCAGATCCCACAAGCTCCTTGCTTCTGAATACTTGCTCTCCAGGCTCCCTTCTCCACAAAATCCTCTTCCAAGCTCAAGAATACACAAATGGAACACACACACTCGATTAGGGTTTGAGAGGGACAAGAAGCAGTAAAGGGGAGGCTGGGCGGGATGCCAATGATCCTTTATATAGGGTGCAAAACCCCAAGGTTTAGGGTTTCATCTGCCAGCTCCTACTCGCCGAGTCCCTTCTTGGACTCGGCGAGTAGGTCATTAAAATACGCGGACCAACCCGCTGCTACTCGACGAGTAGGGCAATCAACTCGTCGAGTAGCCCTTGAAATCAAGAAACTCACACATTAAATCAATACCTGAGAATCGGGGCGTTACATTTTTGCTCCAAGTTAATATGTTTTGCTTGATCACATTTTCCAAACTCCAAAAGAATTATTATACATGAACATTATTCCAAAAGAATTATTATACATGAACATACAACCTATAAAATTACTCTATCAGAATATTCTACATATACATAGTAAATAAGTCTTATTAACATTACATATATCTATGAATTATAATATCATTTTTTTGTAAAAAAGGTCATTACATATAAATCTATAAAAACCAACAAAATTTAACACTATTCTAATAGAATGTTCGAAATGTCAATTTTTTTGAGACCGTAAGACCATGAGACCACTTTTCTCTAGTGAAATATTCTAATATTTCAGTGTTCATAAAAATATAATATATGTAATATTCTAATATTCTAATATTCTAAAACATAGAACATTATTCAAATAAAATTATTATACATGAACATACAACCTATAAAATTATTCTATTAGAATATTCCTCATATACACAATAAGTAAGTTTTATTAACATTATATATATATATATATATATATATATATATATATATATAAATTCTAAAATATTATTGTAAAAAGGTCATTACATATGAATCTATAAAATCAACATTTAACATTATTCTAATAGAACATTATAAATGTACAGAAAACCTATAACATTACCCTATTAGAGTATTGTACATGAACTATAACAAAAAATGAACATTTGATCATAAAAAGTATGATATTTCAGATTGGTCAAATCATAACTATTTTTTAACCATGACTATTATTCTGTGAAACATTCACTGGCCATTGAAACAACCATAACTATTGTTCAAAACTAAAAAAAGATAACCAATATTCAAACGAACAAAACACTACCATGTCATTCATAATCAAAGACTTTCAAATATTCCAAAAAAAATTATTCACGTTCTTCCAGTATGTTTCTTGCATCGATCCATTCTCTCATCATTTTTAATGACCATCCTTATCAACCTTTCCCTATTCCTTTGCTTCGTCAGTTACTTTCTTATGGAATTGGAATCTGATTGGTCAAAGCATAACTATTTTGTATGCTTCTTATTCTGCAGAAAACCTTCTTTACCCAAGTCAATATTTCACATTTCCACTTACTGTTCCAGAATAAATTTCCATCTGTCGCATTAAGAACACATCAGAATCGCATTAAGAACACATCAAAATAAACTTCATTAGCTTTCAATATGTATCAAACACTAATCCTAGCTACAGTAAATAATTTCAAAAGTATTTAACCGAAACTACAATAAAGAAGTTCATTTCTAGCCCAAGCTATAGTGAATCTGCATTAAACACTAACCATAGATACAATATAAAATTCAGAAAAGTAATTCCTAATTTAGAATAAATTGTTTAACAACTTCCTAAAGCCTATTACAAGAGATGATTTAGAATCTACATTATGTAGAATCTAAATTTGAATCTAATATTATCAAACTAAAACATAAAGAGATGAATTCAATTATGTCATGATAGAATAACAAATTCTCAAAATGTATTTTAGTTTTGACTTATCAAAGTAAGCAGTAACATCTGGTTAATCAATAAAATAACATCTTAAATCAATTTTATGAAGTAACACCTAACTTTACAAATCATAATACCTAGAATATTAAGTTACCAAAGACTATTTTACTAATATTTTTACTGGGTCATCTAAATTATCAAACAAAGTAACATCTGAGTCAAATTAAGAAGTACCATATTACTTATCAAACTAGAATACTTAGAATATCAAATTATCAAACAACATTTCACTAAATATTTACTAGATAATCCAATTACTCAAACAAAATAACATATAAAATCAATTTAGGAAGCAAGTTATGTTTGCATAACATTCTATCATTTTCAATAACAATTTTCTTGCAGGAAATATGAAATCAATACAGAGTGCATTATGTCGAACACCTAGCGGGCGATCACTAAATTTACCAAACACCTAACTGACACTAGAAGTATGAAACTAATAAGATAAACCAAACAAACTAAGATCTTGAATCAAATTATAATTCAAATTCCAAGAATATCTCTACAGATTTTGTGACTAACTTCATTTATGAATAATAACATAGCTTGGATTGTACATTTATTAACATTGAAACTGTTAACAGCAAAAAATGAGTCAATGGAATCTTTTATTACCTGATGAGAAGAATACTTCCTCAACTAAGAATCATGAGAAGAAGTAGCAGTTGAAGGATTGGCAGAAACATGATTCAAGATCAGAATATGAATAAAACCGTTTAAAATCAAAATGACAGTGAATCAAAATCGATTTTTAGAGTTTTATTGGGGGTTTTGGAAGATCGGTGCAAAATAGAATCAGAATGAGAAGAAATATCATAGATGTCACACCCCAAAACCGGAACGGCGGAAACGTTCTGGGGTGGAGGACGTCATGTATAGTATCACAATACATGCATCATAGTAAGCAAAGTAATAAACAACCATTTCATTAGAAAGAAAGTGTTTACAAAATATGTGATTCACATAATATAGAATACAAAGCAAATAACAAAAAGGCATGAAGCTATACTACTCCATCTACTGAATCCCAGTGCGCGAACCTGTCTACTGGTCTCCTGAGAATACAAGTTATTTTGAAAGCGTAGATCAGCATTTAAGCTGGCGAGTTCATAAGATTTTAGTGATGTAGTAAGTAGTAAGAAAGTTGTAGAAAGTTATAGTAAGTTGTAGTAAGTTCTGTTTAGAAAAGTTTGTCTGTTCCTCCAGAAAATCCTATATTTCCTGCTTTGATGAAAGATAAGTAAAAATGACTCTACAGTCCTTTATATGAGTATTAAATGAATACAAGTTATATAAAACCCAGAGTAAACAAACAATCAGTTGTGTGTATCTGCCCTAAACCCACAACCAAACAAGGAACAGGAAATGAGGCGGAAGACACACATCCCATTGTTTGTTAGATCATCGTCGTATATAACCCTGGCGTATTCACTTGGTACTCACGGAGTTAACTATAATAGTTCCTTCAGTTTGATGAAAAGATTCTTTAAGAAAACCCTTATTTCTTATAATTAAAATGGTAACCACAGTGGTTCCTTCTATAATCACTTAGTTTATACTAGCTATATATAATCTAATATCGAACAGATAGTTAATTGTGTGAATCTGCCCTAAGCCCACAACCAAACAAGGAACAGGAAATGAGGCGGAAAGCACACATCCAACTACTTATCGGATATTAATTATATATAACCTTGATGTATAAACTAAGGTATTATAGAATTAACCACCTAAGGTCTTTTAAGTTATACTGGTTTAATAAAAATGGATTAAACCCTTTACTGGTAAGTTTCTAGTTTTGTATTCAAAAGTTCTTTATTTGAAAAGTATGATTTGTACTAGAAAACGGTGCATTGAATTAGTGTCCTATGACCTGGCCCATACCTGGTACCCCTTATGATTACTTGGTGTATACGAAAACATATATATAGCTAAGATCGGATAGATAGTAGGCTGTGTGAATCTGTTCTAAGCCCACAACCAAACAAGGAACAGGAAATGAAGCGGAAGGCACACATCCTACTACCTGTCGGATCCGATTAATATATATCCCTGAATGCATACACTAAGGAATCATAAATTTAGCATTATAGGCCCCGTTTCTACTGAATGTACTAGACTCGACTGTTCTGTTTGTCGTTCATAAAATGTAAGTTTTCCCTAGTTTATAACTATCTTGACTCGAAAATAGTTTGTATTAACTTTCAAGTGGAACTGTCACAAAATGAAAGTATTTGGAAAATATAAGTACTTAGTTGTCTTATGAATTGACATCCTGCAGTATTGATTACCTTAAAACATGTTTGTTTTATTAAGGTCATAATGTGATGAATAGTCATCATACTATACACTCTCCCTGCAAGAGATTCTGGGAACCAAACGTGACTTCAGCAAACCAGTTGCTGAGTCGTGAAGTAGGCTCACATTTAAGTTATATGATCATGTATACCCAATTTTACTATCACCTTTTGTTTAGAACAATGATTTAGTGATTCATTGGTATAATTAGATCCTATAGTTGTTCTATGCTATAGCATCTTAGTATGTTCGTTCTGTTATAGTATCTGAGTATGTTCGTTCTGTTATCATGTATAGTATATAGTATGTCTCTCTGATGTATTGTATCTACCTCCCTGTTTCTCTTTATGTTATCGTGTATTGTATCTACCTCCCTGTTTCTCTTTATGTTATCGTGTATTGTATCTACCTCCCTGTTTCTCTTTATAGTATGTTCTAGCATTTAGTATGAACTGAACCTCTAAACTATACCCCTTATAGTTTACTAGTATTTTACTTGAACTGTTATTGAAGAGACTCATTTTACTACTAAGTTATGCTTGTACTTTAAAAACGGAGTTTTGTTAAACTATAAAGTAACATAATGTCATACCCCCAAACCAAGGATGGCGGAAACGTCCGGGGGTGGAGGACTTCATGTATAGTATCACAACAACGAGTATAATAATGCTCAAAGTAAATACAACCATCATAAATATAATTGAAAAAGTTATACAATAGTATGTGTTTACATGTTTCCAATCAATTACACTTATGATGACAAAAATGAAATGTTTGACGATTTAACGTCTGATCCTCAAAAGCGGTTGATTTCCTGTTTCACTGAATTCCTGAGAATACAAGTAGTTTGAAAAAGCGTCAACAATTAAGTTGGTGAGTTCATAAGAGTTTTATTTGAGAAAGAAGCCGTTTTCCTTGTAAAAAGCGATAGAGTATGATTTCAGAAAATTCAATATTTTCTTTATTAAACGCGAAATGAACTCTCTTATGTTATGCAATAATGTACCCTAGAAAGACCTGTAGATTCCTTCTATAATCACCCAGTGTATATAAGTTATATAAAATTTAAGTTAAATAAACTGTCGAATATAATGGGTCTGCCCTAGGTCCACAACCAAACAAGGAACAGGAAGTAAGGCGGGCCCACCAATTCTAAGTTGATTGTGACTAGATTCTTATATAACTCTAGCATATACACTTAGCAATTATAGCTGAAGTCTAACAATTCTAGATGAAATGTAGTTTTGATAGAAATATGTTCCCAAAGAAAATCCAATATTTTCCTTATAAAAGTCATGTAGTCTTAAAGGTCAAGACAGAGAATATGTGTGTGTTTTGTACTTATAATGTTCATAATGGTAATGTGTTTCCAAAGAAAATCCAATATTTTTCCTTATAAAAAGTCATGTAGTCTTAAATGTCAAGACAGAGAATATGTGTGTTTTGTACTTATAATGTTCATAATGGTAATGTGTTTCCAAAGAAAATCCAATATTTTCCTTATAAAAAGTCATGTAGTCTTAAACGTCAAGACCGAGAATATACAAGTATTTTTCCATACTTAAAGTAATTCATGCAAGTTTAAATCGGCATAAACTCGTTTAATTTAGAAGTAAAACCCCTTTTCATTTTATAATTTTTCCTGTAAACTTGAAAGATTGTTAACTCCCTATGTGAGTCGCTATAACCATACTATAGCATAGATGCCTGCTGCGACGTTCTTCAGACGTCGGAATCGAAATGACATTTGTCACCCCCGATCGGCCGATCGGACTTATGCAAGCAGCATGGGTGTGGGTTGTCAATCCCAATATAGATCTATACATAATTATCACGCTCTCCCTACAAGAGACTCTGGTTATAACTAATTCAGGATTTTCTGTGGTACTTAAGAGTACCCCGAAGGAGAATGTCTCACAACTTACGTTAACTAGTTTACATATAGTTTTGAGTATATAACCTCTTCCGTGGAGGAAGTGAAATCACCTTTTATGAAAATACATTTGTGATATAAATCCATAAACTATTACTATTATAGTTTATCAAGTAGTATATGAAAAACTCATTTGTTTTGAGAGTAAAACCTTTTCCATGTAGTATGTTTTTTTCGAAAATTCATAAACTATACTTAATGTAGTTTATTAGATGTGTTCGAAATGAATGGAGGAAAAACCTTAACATGAATGACTAATTTCTGTTTATGATGATAAACTAACAAGAATGCATCCAAACATTGAGAAACTTATCGTTATGCACTTTGCTCAACATACTACAAAGTGTTGTTAATATGGTAAACTATGTAACTAGTTTTTATCCTTTCTGCACTGTTTTGAAATCACCATAGAAAAATCATACGAAGTCGAAAACTAACTCCGTAAACTCTGAGAGTTTAGAAAATGTGTCTAGTTTATTCTTAATTTTTATTATGATTTTTAGAAGTCTCTAACTTATGTGAAAGTGTTCATAATCACAGACTGGTCCGAATTCATTTCTGAAATGATAGGCATTTTTGTAAAAATCACCATAAATCGTAGAAAAATCATATGGAGATGTGCAAGTATTCATTTTAAATGTATAAACCTGAACTACTTGCATATTAAACAGTTTTGAAATATATTAAGTTTAGGTTGGGTAAAACAGTTCGTGAACAGGTCACAACTTTTCTGTTGTAAGCTGTCAAGTTAAGTTTTGAATATGTTTTGGTGTTGTAACTTGTATTCCCCCCCTGAAAACTGAAGAAAACTAGAAAATGTAGGGGTATGAACTCACCTTGAGTGATTTCTTGAAGAGTGGAAGGTTGAAGATGATGAGTTTCAAGTCTAGATCACTTGATGAACACACGAAGTTTTGGATGATCCTAAGAACGATTTTTGGTGTTAAGATATGAGTCGATGATCCAAGAGTGTTATGAAAACATGTAATAACACTTGAGTTAGAAGGAAATACTTACCAATAAGTGAATAAATGACTCAAGAACACATCAAAAGTGTGGCTGAAAGTTGAGAGAAAAGAGGTCCTCTTGATGGTTTAAAAAGTGTATAATGTTTGATGGTGAAGCAAATGATCAAGGAAATCCCAGGCATTTCCTTATATGGAGGGTTGCTGGAGAAAGTGGCTAGGGTGAAGGGATGTTTGCATTGGTTTGTGTGATGTGGATAAGGTTGGACCAATAAGAAAGTGAAACATAGGAGGCAAGTGGGCACACTTGACCCACTTGTGGTGTAGG
This sequence comes from Lactuca virosa, assembly GCF_052849685.1. Taxonomy (NCBI): domain Eukaryota; kingdom Viridiplantae; phylum Streptophyta; class Magnoliopsida; order Asterales; family Asteraceae; genus Lactuca; species Lactuca virosa. The sequence goes on from NC_136430.1 coordinate 332,913,865, forward strand.
ATACTCTTCTTAATGTAAAATAATGATTTATAATTAATAAATCCTTGAAAAATAATTAAAATAAGAGTTATGGGGGTTAAAATTGATAAAAATATGAATTTGGTGAAAAAATCCCGTCAAAAACGGGCTTAGGAGGCGAAAGTAGTCGAAAACCGGCATTAGGGATCGAACCTGCGAGGTTCGGCTCTTAGGAGTGTGAGAACCGAGAGGGAACCGAGAGAAGGAGGGGAAGACCGAAGGTCCGAAGTGAGGGTGCGAGGGTCTCGGATGGGGGGCCGAAGTTCGGTCCTCGCTGCTGGCTTCGGTCCGAGAAGGCTTCTGACAATTTCGCTTCTGACACTTTCGCTTCTGACATGTTCGGCTCCTAAGAGGGGTTTCGGTTCTATATAGCTGTTTTTCGAGAAATCTTTCCGTTTTGCGTGATTTTTGACCAAGTTAAGGGTCGGGATGACCCGGATGACTATAAAAAGTTTGAGAGAGATTTTGGGAGAGATTTCACATATTTGGAGAGATTTGGGAGAGATTTCACATACTTGAAGAGATTTCACATACTTGAAGAGATTTCACATACTTGGAGAGATTTGGGAGAGATTTCACATACTTGGAGAGATTTCACATACTTGGAGAGATTTAACCTTAGCCATTATTATCGTATAATCTCGTAATGTAAGGTTCGTGAACCCCGTTATGCTTCGTTAATGATCGTTTTAAGTCCCCGAAAGAGTCCTTAGTCGTGTTTTGATGCGTTTAACTCCCTTTTTAGGGTTTTTACATTGTTAACACATAGATTCTTCGAGACACTTGAATTTTTGACATACAAATGCACATTTTTATACATAGAATAACTTTTAACATACAAGTACTAGTTAAGTTTGACCGATTTGACTTGTTGACTTTGACTTTGACTTTGACTTAAATTTGGCGGTTGTCACACATAACTTTAAAAGAGTTTTTGAAATGTTTTGACTAATTATTAAAAGACATAAGCAATCTTTTGAAAAATGTTTATAACAAACAATTACATAATTATCATTGTGTTCAACTTGTATTCCCCCCCCCCCCCTTAAAAGCATTTAAAACAGTTAAAAGATTCATTACAGGCTATGAACTCACCTTATGTGGGTGATTCAAATGAATAAGTGTGTAAGGATGAGAAGTTCCACGAATGAAGTTCCGAGACTTAACGAGTCCTAAATGACATATATGGCATGAATATAGTGTTTATAAGCAACTATATGAAAGGAAACACCCCTAGGGACTTGGACTAAGTGATGGAATCACATGTGATTCATCAAAGGGATGTTTAAGGCCATCATTTGGTGTTTACGGCCATGGAGCTTTGGGCCGTAAACTCATGGTAAAAGGTGCATAAGAGGGTGTTTGAATGCTTGGCAAGTTTGAGGGACTATTGCTCTACAAGAGGATGAGCAAAACCAACTTATTGGAAGGTGTTGAGGTGTTTACGACCACACCAAAAGTGTATGGTCGTAAACTCTCCAAATGGTCTCATTTTGGGTCTTAAAGGGAAGGGTTCTCAAAGGTTCATGTGTCCCAAAGGTTAGCTAGTGTCTAGAAGTGTTTAGGGCTCAAAACTTGGCCATAATTAGGGTTTACGGCCAAGGGAGATGCTCTTTGGCAGTAAACTCTCATTGATGTTGAGTTTGGTGATGTTTCAAGGCTATGATCTAGTGTTTAACATGGCTAACTAGAAGATAGATGGAATACTCACACTTTTGAGGCCCTTAGATGAGTTTGCGGCCACCAAGAACAAGTATGTGTTCTTGGTGTTCTTGGTGAAAGATGAAGATCTAGCAAAAAGTTGATTTCCATGGATGAAATCAAAGAGTGATTCATGAGTTAGAAGGGTAATCAACAACTAGAGGGAAGAATCACTTACTTTTTGAAGATCGGGAATGAAAATCTCGATGATACTTGAGAGAGAATGAAAGTGTTCTTGAGGTGGAAGTGTAATAATGAAGGAAAAGTGAAGGAATGGAGACTTTAAGGGGGAGTTTACGGCCAACCTTGAGTTTATGGCCGTAAACTCATGTGTCTTGGCCGTGAACTCCTTTTTTTGGTGGTCTTAAGGCTTGAATGTTGCACAGTGTCTCTAGCAGGTACATTCTAACACTCATTCCTTAAGTGTACAAGGCTTAAAACCCAATAGAATGACCCTTCACAAGGCTAGAAGGCAATAATTTTTCGGGTTGTCACAATAGATGAATACATCAACTCATAATCACATACATATTATAAAATTGACAATTAGAATATTTTAACTCAAAATCATCCACAAATATAAAATCAAGAAGAAATTATAGTATTATACGTCACCTGGATTAACTCTTGATGCAAAATATGAATCTGATTTTGTAGAATGATCCATTTGTTGTAAAACTAAGCTTCGATTTCATTTGATTCAGGAATGTTGATGTTCGAGAACTTGATCCGTTTTTAGAATCAAAATAACAATGTTGAAACTCCGAATCAGAACGAAGTAAAAGATGTTGATGATCGAGATTGAATCGGACGAATTTTGGTGTTCATATCGAGGTTACTTAGGGTTTTGCAGAGCAGAATGAAGAAGATTGAAGAGGATATAAAAAGTTTTTACGACCTGAATGAAATAGACAGTAAAATCCCCTTACTGCCCCTCCGCACCCTTATTCTAATCCTGAAGTTCCGTTTAATTGCAAAAATGTCACCGTCTTCTTGTGCTTCCTTATTGTGTAATCTGATTTTATTTTAGCCTTAGATTATTCAAGATGAGTGGTCAAGATTTGATCCCCTTGTCTCACAAAATACTATTGTCTCACATGAACCTAACCCTATATATATATATATATATATATATATATATATATATATATGTGTGTGTTAAATAATCAATAACTTCTTAGAATAAGTTTAATTATATTTTATTTTAATTTCGGTTAAAAGGTCTTAAGAACAAAAATATGAAAGTAACTATTTTAATAGTATGTAATATTAAAAAAAATGTGAACCAAAATGATTTTTTTTTTTGAACTTCTAAAACATCATTTATAATGCGTATGCAAATTAAATAGTTTTATTTTATTTTTTTATTTTATTATTATTATTATTTTTTTTTTGAAGCGAACGAACTTCATTTTGCATAATCATTATTTATTAGGAAGAAAGAACAAAAAGAATCATGCGTGCCTCAAGCAAGAAAAAAAAAACTTTTTTTATTATTGTATACTCATTATCTATTATAAAGAAAGAACGAAACAAAAAAAATATGTGTCCGTCAAACAAGACCAAAAAAAATAGGTTTATTATTATTATTATTCTCATTATCCGAAGAAAGACCGGAAAAAAAAAGTTAAATTATGTGTACGTTAAAACAAGAAAAAAATATTGGATTAAGTGTCTAGGTTAATACCTAAATTGGTATATATTTGAATTATTAAAAAGTTCTTTTGGATTGTTCTCAAACCTGGTAATTAAATAGGATGACTTTTAGAGAAAAAGATTGATTTATTGATTTATTATATGATTAATAAATAGTAATAAATGATTTATTAATATATTATAAGAATAATATATTAATTAGAAATAATATTATTTAATTAAAAAAAATAATCAGAAATTAATTAGAATTAATTTTGGGATTAATTAGATTAATTAAAAGTACAAGAACCTAAGATGTAATTGTTCAATAGTTGAATAGTTGAACAAGAAGGTGTTCCAACACCTTCCACCTTTGGACTATTTTCTAAGGGGTCTAAGAGCTTCTAGAATGTGCCTTGAAGATAATTAGGAAACCAGATAATTTCCTGATTTGAGAAATTATTATTTTTATCAAGTAAGGGTTATCTAAAGTTTTCTTATCAACTATAAATAGGGCCTTGAACCCTCTAAATTTCGGCCACTCCTTTTCCTAAGAGCATAACCGAAGTTTGTCTTATCTTCTCCTCTCTCTTCAAGTTTCCTAGTTGCTAGGGTTTGGGTGTGAAGTATCAGAGACACGAGATTTCTGGTGCTTGCTTCCAAGAGAAATTGAAAAGGTATGTAATCCCTAACTTGTTTATGATTTTTGAAAATTGCTAGGGTTTATAGGGTTCTTGTTGTTCAATAGAATGTTACTTCAATAGTGTTATGACATAAATCTAAAAGGTTTTATGTACCCTTAAGTGTATAAGGATTTATCCGCGTTATTGAATGTAAAACTCACCAGTGGTATCAGAGAGTATGGTTGTCTAACAATTGATAGTACTGTAACACCCAAATTTTCAAAACAATTTTTCACATTTTATAAAACACATTTTCATTCATAATCGTTATAAAAACACCATTGGATCACATAGTCAATCATAACATCATATCCCAAGATCATAATAAAATCTCCCCGTGTGTGTACTGATCAAGCCGGCGCCTTCCCGCGATCCTCGCTGGTACCTGAGACACATAACACAACACTGTAAGCATAAATGCTTAGTGAGTTCCCCAAAATACCACACACAACACATATTAGCCACTCGAGGCTATAACTCTGATGACCCTCTGGTCAAGGTGTCTCTGTGGGACCCTCCAGTCCCATAACTCTGTGGGCCCTCTAGCCCTAACTCTGTGGGCCCTCTGGCCCTAACTCTGTGGACCTTCCGGTCCTAACTCTGAAAACTCTGTAACATACATAGCATATAACACATAGAAATCACATCATGCAAAAGCATACACAATACTCTGTCTCATAGCTCTAATTACCACTCTAGGTAAAGTATAGTGAGAAGACTCACCTCGGGTAACTCGGTAAAGCTCGAACTCTGTAAAATCAGGTCTAGCCTCCGCCTAATCATGTAAAATAAATACTCTCAATCAATACATCTCTCAAGGCTAGACTATTCCTCCTCTTAGTACTCTAAGAAGGGTAAAAGACCATTTTACCCCTCTCATAACTCAAAGGCCCCACTATAGACCAAACCCTAAAAGTCAACCAAAAGTCAACCCTCCGGGTTACGCTGCGCGTACCAGATGTGTACGCTGGGCGTACCCGGCAGTCTCTAAGAATCGGGGAACGCCACCCCGTACGCCGCGCGTACTGGGATTACGCTCGGCGTAAATCCCAGTTTCAGTCCCTTAGCTCTTGAGGTCTTAAACAGTTAAGACTCACGTCCAACTTTTAGATCTGACCATTTCTAAGCCTCTTAATCCATAAAGTCGATGACTTTAAGCCTTTGCATGGCTGAACAAGTCACTAACACCCAAAATATACCATTTCCTAACACTAGAAAGCCCAATACTCAAGCATGATCTCATATCCACGACCAAGATGGGAACTTTATGGATCTATAACACAAATACCACTGAAATGGGACAGATCTAGGTCCATGGAGCTCATTACACTCATAAAGTCTCCACCTTTGGGACTTTTAACCCTAAAATGGTCCATGAAGCAACAAACCAAATTAAGAGTAAAGTTTTGAACTTTATACCTCCAAATGCAGCTCCTTCCTCTGTAGATCTCAGATCCAAACTTGCACTTCAAGCTCTAGTCTCCACAAACTCCTCTCCTTCTTCTTCACTAGCACACCAAGGCACTTTTAGCTCCAAAATCACACACACTCACTAAGAACGATGAAAAGTTCTCTCTTAGGGTTTTACTCACTGCTATGGAGGCTGAGAAATGAGCCTTAGCATCCAATATATAGGGCACAAGTCAGAAATTAGGGTTTGCACCTGGACTCATTACGCCCAGCGTAACCCTGAGTACGCCCAGCGTACTCAGGCGAGTCCGCGTCCAAAATAAGCGCATGAGTACGCGCAGCGTACTCTTGAGTACGCCCAGCGTACTCATTTGCTACCAATTCCTCTTAAGGGCTTAACTTGGCACTTTGAATAAAAGAAGGGCTAAATAGTTGTACCTGAATTTCGGGATGTTACAATTCTCCCCCACTAGAACTAGACTTCGCCCTCGAAGTCTCATTCAACAAATAACTCTGGATACTGCTCGCGCATCTCTAACTCCGGCTCCCAGGTCATTTCAGAACCCTTCTGATGTTGCCACTGGACTTGAACCAATGGCACCTCCTTGTTTCTCAAAGTCTTGATCCTTCGATCCACAATCGCAACCGGTCTCTCAACATAATTCAGGCTCGCATCCACCTGAATGTCCTCTAACGGAACCACTGCCGACTCATCAGCGATACACTTCCTCAACTGAGACACGTGGAAGGTATCGTGAATCTGGCTCAACTCCGTAGGTAGCTCCAAACGATACGCTACCGTGCCCACCCTGGCAGTCACCCTGAAAGGACCAATATACCGAGGTCCCAACTTACCCCTCTTCCTGAATCGGATCACCCCCTTCCAAGGAGATACCTTCAGGAGTACTAAATCACCAACCTGGAACTCAAGCCTCGAGCGACGTCTGTCCGCATAACTCTTCTGGCGGCTCTGGGCGATCAACAACCTCTGTCTGACCTGCTGAATCTGCTCAGTCGTCTGAAGTACTATCTCTGTACTACCCATCACACGCTGCCCGACCTCACCCCAGCAAATAGGAGTCCGACACATCCTCCCATACAACAGCTCAAAGGGTGGCATACCGATGCTTGAATGATGGCTATTGTTATAGGAAAACTCAGCCAAGGGCAAGTATGTGTCCCAACTCCCTCCGAAATCCAACACACATGCCCGAAGCATGTCCTCGAGCGTCTGAATCGTCCGCTCACTCTGCCCATCTGTCTGGGGGTGGTATGCGGTACTAAAATGTAGCCTCGTACCCAACTCCTCATGAAACTTCTTCCAGAATCTGGAAGTGAAACGCACATCTCGATCTGAGACGATCGAGATCAGCACTCCATGCCGTGATACCACCTCCCTCACGTACAACTCTGCCAACCTCTCAGCGGAGGAGCTCTCACTGATAGCAAGGAAGTGAGCGCTCTTCGTCAACCTGTCCACAATCACCCAAATTGCATCGACGCCCCTCGCAGTCCTTGGCAATTTGGTGATAAAATCCATGGTAATCTGTTCCCACTTCCACTCGGGAACCTCCAACGGCTGCAACTTACCATGCGGCCTCTGGTGCTCGGTCTTAACCCTGCGACAGGTCAAGCACCTCTCAACAACCCATGCTACATCCCTCTTCATACAGGGCCACCAATAATCTCTTCTCAGGTCCAAATACATCTTAGTGGCCCCGGGATGGATCGAAAACCTCGATCGGTGTGCCTCCTCCATCAATATGGTACGTGCCCCGCCCACAAATGGCACCCAGATCCGACCCTGGAAGGTCATAAGCCCTCTGCTATCGGTAACAAACTCCGATACATATCCGATAACCCGCTCTCTCTTGCAGTTCTCCGGTCTCACGGCCTCAGCCTGGGCCCCTCGGATGGTGTCCAACACCGGAGTCATCACTGTCAATCTCATACAAACGTCCCGTATCGGGGCGCTCTCCGCCCTACGACTCAGGGCATCGGCTACAACGTTAGCCTTACCCGGGTGGTACAGGATCTCACAATCGTAATCCTTTACCACGTCCAACCATCTCCTCTGGCGCATATTCAGGTTGGGTTGATCCATCAAGTACTTCAAGCTCTTGTGGTCCGTGTATATGGTACACCGAACCCCATACAGATAGTGACGCCAGATCTTGAGGGCGAACACTACAGCCCCCAACTCCAGATCGTGGGTGGGATACCTCGTCTCGTGAGGCTTCAGCTGCCTCGATGCGTATGCTATCACATGCCCTCTCTGCATCAGCACCGCTCCCAGCCCCGATATCGATGCGTCACAATACACCACAAAGTCCTCCATCCCCTCCGGAAGGGCTAACACTGGGGCTTCGCACAGTCTCTGGCGAAGTGTCTCGAAGGAGGCCTGCTGCTCCGGTCCCCATGAAAAAGTAACACCCTTCCGGGTCAACCTGGTGAGTGGCACGGCGATCTTGGAGAAATCCCTGATAAATCTCCGATAATAGCCAGCCAACCCTAAGAAACTCCTGATCTCGGTGGGGGATCTCGGCACCTCCCAACTCATAACCGCCTCAATCTTGGCCGGGTCGACCAATATCCCATTCTGGTTAACGAGGTGCCCTAGGAACTGGACCTCTCGTAACCAGAAATCACACTTGGAGAATTTGGCATAAAGCCTCTCCGATCTCAAAACTCCAAGTAACTCTCTCAAATGCTCCTCATGCTGCTCTCTGGATCTCGAATACACCAGTATATCATCGATGAACACGATCACCGAACGGTCCAACATCGGTCTGCATACTCTGTTCATGAGATCCATGAACGCCGCCGGTGCATTGGTGAGCCCGAAAGGCATCACCACGAACTCGTAATGCCCGTAACGAGTCCTGAACGCTGTCTTCTGGATATCCTCATCTCGTACTCTCATCTGATGATATCCAGACCTCAAGTCGATCTTGGAAAACCAAGACGCTCCATGCAACTGATCGAATAAATCGTCGATCCTCGGTAAGGGGTAACGGTTCTTGACCGTCAGTTTGTTCAGCTCCCGGTAATCAATGCACATCCGGTGTGAACCATCCTTTTTCTTGACAAAAAGGATCGGCGCTCCCCACGGCGAGCTACTCGGTCGTATAAACCCCTTCCCCAGCAGCTCCTGCAGCTGCGAGGATAACTCCTGCATCTCTGGTGGCGCAAGGCGATAGGGCGCCTTGGCGATAGGCGCTGCCCCCGGAACCAAATCAATACGGAACTCTACCTGCCTCTCGGGAGGCACACCCGGCAACTCCTCGGGGAAAACATTTGGGAACTCGCGCACTATCGGGACCTCATCGATCGACCTCGGTCTCTCTGCATCTACTCTCGTATCCACCACATAAGCCACAAACCCACTACAGCCCTGCTGTAAACTCTGCCTCGCTCTAGCGGCCGAACAAAATGCTGACCCAGAACGGGAACCCTCGCCGTACACCGTAAGTACTCCCCCACTGGGGTCTCGTATCGTCATCAACTGTCGCTCACAGTCAATCACAGCTTCGAAACGGCTCAACCAATCCATGCCCACTATGACACATACGTCCCCCATAGCAATCGGGACCAGATCTATCGGAAACTCGACACCGAAGATCTCGAGTACACATCCTCAAATCACATCAGTAGCATACACCGCTCGCTCGTCAGCTATGGAAACTCGTAGAGGTCGACTCAACGCCTCACGCTGGGTACTGATGTGCTGACTAAACGCTAGTGACACAAAAGACCGACTCGCACCCGAGTCAAATAGCACCAAGGCAGGTACAGAACACACAAGAAATGTACCTACGCATATCACAATATAAGCATAACACTACAAACTCAAAATAAACAGAGGAAAGAATACATACCAGCTACCACATCGGGTGCTGCGCGGACCTCCTCCGTTGTCAACTGGAAGGCTCTCCCGCGAGCCTTCGGTGCCTCAGCCTTCGCCGGCCGGCTCTCTGTAGCTCGAACAGCAGCAGGAGCAGATCCCTGAGAAGCTCCCTGAGCTGACCCTCGTAACTGTGGACACTCGGCCTTCCGGTGTCCGGTCTGGTTGCAGTGAAAACAGACTGCAAACCCCTTGGGGCAATCCTTGGCCATATGCCCCTCCTTGCCACATTTGTAGCAAGACCCTGCTCTGCACACTCCGTCATGACTCTTGCCGCACTTGCCACAAGTGCGGCCCCTTTGGCTCCCTGATCTCGAATCGGCAGGCTTGGCCCGCTTGGCTGCCGGCTGAGACTGTGTCAGTCGCCGATCCCTCCCCTGAGACTCCGCCTCCTCCCTAGCCTGAGTCTCCAGCTTTATCTCCCTCTTCCGGGCATTTGCCTGAAGCTCGGCAAATGTCCGGTACGTCGAGTTCGCCACGAACTCTCGTATATCCCTCCTCAAAATGCTCAGATATCGGCTCATACGTGCCTGCTCGGAGGACACGTGCTCTGGGCAGAACATTGCCCGCTCATGGAACATCCTGGTGATCACTGTAACAGACTCTATACCCTGCTTGAGGGTCAAAAACTCCTGGGCCAAACGCTCCCTCTCCACCTGGGGAACGTACTCTTCTCGGAACATAGCAGTGAACCTCTCCCAGGTCACTGCAACAAGCTCAGTAGGCGAATAGTGCGCCGTCACAAACTTCCACCAGTCCTTCGCTCCCAAGCGAAGCTGGTTCAACGCGAACCGGACTCTCAAATGCTCTGGAGATGAGCAAGTAAAGAAACACCCCTCAATGTCTGATATCCACCTCATCGCTGCAATCGGGTCCTGGGTCCCATCAAACTCCGGTGGTTTTGTGTTGCTGAACTCACGAAACAGCAACGCATCACCACCCTGCGGCCTAGTCGCAGCTATAGCTGCAGTGGCCGCAGCAACCGCAGCCTCAGAAAGAGCAGCGTATCTCTCGTCAAATGTCTCTATCAGTGTGGTCTTGATAGACCCGAACATCTCTGGTATCTCTGCCCTGATGGCCGCAACCACCTCCTCATGAATGATCCTACGGATCTCCTCATCACTAGTACCGCTGCTCTCTGGTGTGTGGCGTGTCCCAACCATGATGTCTCTGAAATACAACATAATAAATATCAGGGACTCGCTCGAGTATACTCGCACTCGATAACTCCACCCTACTTGCTCCTTAGTACCCAATGGATTCTTACTTAGGGTGCGCACTGCTCCGATGTCTTCAGTAGTACGGGCCCTATACTACCGTCCACACCGCATCAGCATCCACTCTAAGTCCTCCTCCTTGGATCCCAAGTCCCAAGTACTCTACTCTCTTTAACCATATGCCACTCACTAGCAGCTCTCTCATAAACTCCTCGCTGCTATCTAAACACTCTCAAGTATCCCTAGCAGCAAAACTCCTAGACTAAGGCATCACATATCAGGCCACTCTAGTCCTAATAAGAATACCTAGTCTACTCTAGCATGCATAGCATAACTCATCATATATCATAACATAATATATCTCATAACACTAATTACAAGGGTATTTTGGGAAATCACCGTTCGGGCGCTGGCTGATCGTACACACGGCTCTGCTCTGTTTGTCTCAAAACTCTTTTTACTCTTTTAAAAAAGTTTTTAGTCATCAAAATTTCTCTCAAATCCTCAGTTTGAGTTCAGATACGCCCGAAGATGAATCTGAATCCCTCAAACCAAGGCTCTGATACCAACTTGTAACACCCAAATTTTCAAAACAATTTTTCACATTTTATAAAACACATTTTCATTCATAATCGTTATAAAAACACCATTGGATCACATAGTCAATCATAACATCATATCCCAAGATCATAATAAAATCTCCCCGTGTGTGTACTGATCAAGCCGGCGCCTTCCCGCGATCCTCGCTGGTACCTGAGACACATAACACAACACTGTAAGCATAAATGCTTAGTGAGTTCCCCAAAATACCACACACAACACATATTAGCCACTCGAGGCTATAACTCTGATGACCCTCTGGTCAAGGTGTCTCTGTGGGACCCTCCAGTCCCATAACTCTGTGGGCCCTCTAGCCCTAACTCTGTGGGCCCTCTGGCCCTAACTCTGTGGACCTTCCGGTCCTAACTCTGAAAACTCTGTAACATACATAGCATATAACACATAGAAATCACATCATGCAAAAGCATACACAATACTCTGTCTCATAGCTCTAATTACCACTCTAGGTAAAGTATAGTGAGAAGACTCACCTCGGGTAACTCGGTAAAGCTCGAACTCTGTAAAATCAGGTCTAGCCTCCGCCTAATCATGTAAAATAAATACTCTCAATCAATACATCTCTCAAGGCTAGACTATTCCTCCTCTTAGTACTCTAAGAAGGGTAAAAGACCATTTTACCCCTCTCATAACTCAAAGGCCCCACTATAGACCAAACCCTAAAAGTCAACCAAAAGTCAACCCTCCGGGTTACGCTGCGCGTACCAGATGTGTACGCTGGGCGTACCCGGCAGTCTCTAAGAATCGGGGAACGCCACCCCGTACGCCGCGCGTACTGGGATTACGCTCGGCGTAAATCCCAGTTTCAGTCCCTTAGCTCTTGAGGTCTTAAACAGTTAAGACTCACGTCCAACTTTTAGATCTGACCATTTCTAAGCCTCTTAATCCATAAAGTCGATGACTTTAAGCCTTTGCATGGCTGAACAAGTCACTAACACCCAAAATATACCATTTCCTAACACTAGAAAGCCCAATACTCAAGCATGATCTCATATCCACGACCAAGATGGGAACTTTATGGATCTATAACACAAATACCACTGAAATGGGACAGATCTAGGTCCATGGAGCTCATTACACTCATAAAGTCTCCACCTTTGGGACTTTTAACCCTAAAATGGTCCATGAAGCAACAAACCAAATTAAGAGTAAAGTTTTGAACTTTATACCTCCAAATGCAGCTCCTTCCTCTGTAGATCTCAGATCCAAACTTGCACTTCAAGCTCTAGTCTCCACAAACTCCTCTCCTTCTTCTTCACTAGCACACCAAGGCACTTTTAGCTCCAAAATCACACACACTCACTAAGAACGATGAAAAGTTCTCTCTTAGGGTTTTACTCACTGCTATGGAGGCTGAGAAATGAGCCTTAGCATCCAATATATAGGGCACAAGTCAGAAATTAGGGTTTGCACCTGGACTCATTACGCCCAGCGTAACCCTGAGTACGCCCAGCGTACTCAGGCGAGTCCGCGTCCAAAATAAGCGCATGAGTACGCGCAGCGTACTCTTGAGTACGCCCAGCGTACTCATTTGCTACCAATTCCTCTTAAGGGCTTAACTTGGCACTTTGAATAAAAGAAGGGCTAAATAGTTGTACCTGAATTTCGGGATGTTACAATTCTCCCCCACTAGAACTAGACTTCGCCCTCGAAGTCTCATTCAACAAATAACTCTGGATACTGCTCGCGCATCTCTAACTCCGGCTCCCAGGTCATTTCAGAACCCTTCTGATGTTGCCACTGGACTTGAACCAATGGCACCTCCTTGTTTCTCAAAGTCTTGATCCTTCGATCCACAATCGCAACCGGTCTCTCAACATAATTCAGGCTCGCATCCACCTGAATGTCCTCTAACGGAACCACTGCCGACTCATCAGCGATACACTTCCTCAACTGAGACACGTGGAAGGTATCGTGAATCTGGCTCAACTCCGTAGGTAGCTCCAAACGATACGCTACCGTGCCCACCCTGGCAGTCACCCTGAAAGGACCAATATACCGAGGTCCCAACTTACCCCTCTTCCTGAATCGGATCACCCCCTTCCAAGGAGATACCTTCAGGAGTACTAAATCACCAACCTGGAACTCAAGCCTCGAGCGACGTCTGTCCGCATAACTCTTCTGGCGGCTCTGGGCGATCAACAACCTCTGTCTGACCTGCTGAATCTGCTCAGTCGTCTGAAGTACTATCTCTGTACTACCCATCACACGCTGCCCGACCTCACCCCAGCAAATAGGAGTCCGACACATCCTCCCATACAACAGCTCAAAGGGTGGCATACCGATGCTTGAATGATGGCTATTGTTATAGGAAAACTCAGCCAAGGGCAAGTATGTGTCCCAACTCCCTCCGAAATCCAACACACATGCCCGAAGCATGTCCTCGAGCGTCTGAATCGTCCGCTCACTCTGCCCATCTGTCTGGGGGTGGTATGCGGTACTAAAATGTAGCCTCGTACCCAACTCCTCATGAAACTTCTTCCAGAGTTTTTAAAATACACCTTATACTATATGTATAATTAAAAGTTTAATATATTGGATGTATAAGACAAATAAGTAAAATCGCTAGTACGCCTCATTCACGAAATCATACTATAATGAGAGTTTAAGGAAACGGCTTATAAAATGACCACCATTGGGTATTCATTATTACTCACCGCTCTCTTGTATGGTGGATGGTCGTTAGTCGAACATATTTGATAGAGCATAATCTCATTAATAAGTATAATGATATAAAGTACCTAAACTATTTAAAAAAAATATCACCCTAAGTTACTTTAGGAAAAATGTGAAAAATATGTTAATCCATAAAATTGCACATTATGCTTTATATGTAGTTAGTGGAGTGCGTGTGGTTAACCGACACACTAATAGTGACTATAATGAGTAATATTGGGCATCTCGAAATTACCATTGTTAATGGAGTACGTGTGGTTAACCGATATATTAATTGGAGATGATAAATGACATCGAGAGTGTTAAGCATATTTGTATGGTTATTCACATCTTGTTTGTGATCCTTGGTATCCCAGTCACAAATAGAAGAGCATAATATGAGATTAAACATGTCATTGATAGATTCAATGAATCTCAAAAGATCCTAGCCTTAAATATTAATTATGGGTTAAAATATTAAGGATTATTGTCATCTAACTAAAACTACTTTCTTTTCTCTATAGATGTCTACTTCTGGTAATGCTTCTGCTTCTCAAAACTCTACCCACAACTTCTCGCTACTCTCGATCATGTTCAAGGTGACATTGGATGGCACCAACTACAATGATTGGATGTACAACATCAAGATGGCTCTTCGATACGAGGGAAAAAAGTATGTCCTTGAGAAACAACTCGTTGAGATCGATGAGGCCACTGCTACTCCTAAAGAAATAGCCTCCTACAAGAAACACTATGATGACGAGACTAAGATTGCTTGCATCATGGTTGCCACCATGATTCCTGGGTTGCAAAATTTCTATTAGGACTATTGTCCATACGAGATGAAACTGGATCTTGGGGATAAGTTTCATAAGAGAGCTCATCAAGAAAAGTATGAGGTCGTCAAAACATTAATGGCTTGCAAATTGAAGGAAGGAGAGTCTGTTTGCAACCACGTGCAAAGAATGCAAAGATACATGGAGTGCCTTGAAAGGTTGAATGTGAGTTTTGATGAGGATTTGGCTATAGAAATGGTCCTTAAATCTTTGCCACCTTATTATGATAAGTTTATCTTGGCTTATCATTTGAACAACACAGAAACCACATTGGCCCAACTCCACAACCTGTTGTGAACGACTGATTTAGGAATGAAGAAGAATACAACTCCTACCTCTATTAATGCTCATGTCCTTGTCATTGGGAAAACAAAGGAAAGAAAAAGAAAGGCGCTCCTAAGCAGAACTGGAAGGGAAAGGCCCATGTTGGATCGTCAAGCAATGGCCCAAAAGCGAAGCCCAGTTTTGACATTCCTTCTGTTAGTGATCCCAAAAAGGTATAACATCCGAAATCTTGAAGATAAATTGTTGAAAATAACCCTATTTCTAGGTCAACTCGACGAGTTGGAGGGACCAACTCATCGTGTTGAAGATGGATGGATCGCGAGGGTTTAATGAACCAACTCGACGAATTGGGGAGCCTCAACTCGACGAGTTGGCAGCTGGGAAGGAAACCCTAATTTTTAGGGTCTTGCACCCTATTTAAAGTCCTTAAGTCATTTTTATGGCCTCCTTATGAGCCTCCATTGTTGTCCAAATCCTAAATCGAGTTGTAGCCTCCATTATCAAGTTTTTGGAGCCTTGGAAGGAAGTTTGGTGTTCTTTTTGTGTATTGTGAAGGAATTAGAAGATCTTGAAGTTTCTAGCTTGGAGAAGGAAGTCTTAGATCCAGAATCACTCCATTTCTTACAGTCACTTTAAGGTATCAAGTTCATACCTTGAATTATGGATGATTAGATCTCCTTATTTTGGGTTTTGTTGTGTTCGGGCCTCTTTTTGGGGATGATGATGGAGTAAAGTCATTTTAGGGTTGTTCCTTCAGATCTGAGTTGGTTTTGGTACCCTTGAGCTTAAAGGTACAAACTTTATGAGGATTTTGGTGTCATGCATGCATTAAGTCAATTTTTAAGTCCATTCCAAGCTTAAGAGCTTCATTTAGACATGCATGAACGTAGAGTTGGCAACTTTACATGGTTTTCCAGCTCAAGGAAGTCAGATCTATGTTTTGGAGTCATGTCCTCATGGATTAAGTGCTTAATGTGTTAAGAGGTGGGTTTCTGGCGAGCTCAGCGAGTTTGTTGGATTAACTCGGCGAGTTGGCTCGGTTTTCCCCGACATTTTCATATTGATAAAGGAACTCGACGATTTGGTGGGTTAACTCGGCAAGTTGACCTGGTTTTTCCCGATCTATGCAGATTGATGGAGAAACTCGATGAGTTGAAGGATAACTTGGCGAGTGAGGTCAACTTGGATCATTGACTTTGACTTTCGATTTATGTCTTTGACCAAGTTTGTCCCAAGGGGTGCTTGAAGTAATATGAATTGTAATAAGGAAAATTATGGGCTTAGGAAAAGGCCCATATGGGGTTGGGCCCAATTTGGAAAATTTGGCCATTAGTGGGCCTTTGTGGATCTTTTGGTTTTGGGCCTCAGTTTTGGTTCATGTTGGGTCAGGGGTAAAATGGTCATTTTACCCGAAGTATGGATTATGGATTATAGCATGGAACACAATTGCTAATTGGGTGTGTTGCTGGTATTGATAGCTCGGGAAGCCGACAGGACAACAGCTAAGGATTTTCTTTCGGGGAGCTTTTGCATTCGATGTGAGTTTTCCTCACTGTACTTACGGGTCGAGGGCACCAATGCCGGCCCTTTGGATTGTTATCCCAGATTATCTTATGATTGAGTACTGTTATGATCTTTTAGATCGGTATCCTGGTAGATAGGATGTTGTTATGCTGTTATGATCTGTTAGATCGGTATCCTGGTAGATAGGATGTTGCTATGCTGTTATGATTTGTTAGATCGGTATCCTGCTAGATAGGATGTTGTTATGCTGTTATGATCTGTTAGATCGGTATCCTGGTAGATAGGATGTTGTTACGTTGTTATGATCTGTTAGATCGGTATCCTGGTAGATAGGATGTTGCTATGCTTAGTGATATGTAGATCTGTTTGTCTGGCTGTAGACTGTCATATGATTATCTGTTATATATGCACATGTTTGGTCGGTGGCTGAGGCTTCATTGCTTTGTGCGTAAGCCAATAGGCCAGGGCATTCCAACCCGATGGTTGAATGGGCCCGAGGGTATGACTGGACCCATAGTATGTTGTCATTCCAACCCGATGGTTGAGAGCCTGGGTATTCCAACCCGATGGTTGACTGGACCCATAGTATGTTAGCATTCCAACCCGATGGTTGAGGGCCTGGGGTATTCCAACCCGATGGCTGACTGGACCCATAGTATGTTGGCATTCCAACCCTATGGTTGAGGGCCTGGGGTATTCCAACCCAATGGTTGACTGGACCCATAGTGTGTTTGCATTCCAACCCGATGGTTGAGGGCCTGGGGTATTCCAACCCGATGGTTGATTGAACCCATAGTATGTTGTTATTTGTATATGTTATTTGTTTGGGTGTTGGTACTCTGGGGGAACTCACTAAGCTTCGTGCTTACATTTTTGGTTTATGGTTTCAGGTACTTCAGTAGATCGTGGCAAGGTGAAGGCGTGCCCGTACACATCCTCGCGTTTTAGACTTGTGATTTATGGGAAACTCTGATGATGTGAATGTTTTGAAAACTATGTTGAAAGAGATTCTGATTTTTAAATAATCTTTTGGGTACAACGATTTTTGTAAACACTTCTATAGAAAAAGGGTTGTTTTGAAAAGTTTAAATTTTATGAAACTTTATGGATGTTACAAAAGGGCCATTTGCTGCTATTGTAATGATAAGGGCCATTGGAAATGAAGTTGCCCCAAGTACTTGCAGGACATCAAGGATGGAAAAGTGAAGCCATTGTTGGCTGGTATTTGAATTATTCAAACTAATAACTCACAACCTACTCATTCTCGGGTCCTTGATACAGGATGTGGTTTTCACATTTGTTCTGATTTGCAGGGACTAAGAGAAATTCAAGAGGTGGAGAATTGAAGGATGAATCTGTTAGTGTAAGGACTTCGTTTTCTTCTTGAAATATTCATGTAAGAAAAAGGTTAGTAGTAAACGTGGTGGTTGAGGCTCGAGTTGGACTCGATTCCCTTAAACAGATTCGCCGTCTGTTCCCAGGGTTCAACAACCTTAACAATGTGTGTATTGTCAGATCTTTTCACTAGCCTGAAAGAGTCTTCGGAAGCAGGTGTACAGAGAAGGAGGAGGAAGAAGAGTATTTTCATTCATATGTTGAATGAGATGGTGGAGGTCTCATTTTATAGTTGAATACGTAATGGGAAAAAATCAATTTAATATTAAGGAATTGATTGAGCATTGAATGCCAATAAATTTCATTAATTACATAATTAATGCATTCAAGGGTAGCGCGAGCCCGAGTTTTTGGAGCTGTATTCGTGTCTGCAGGTCGCGCCCATGCACAATTTCGGTGTTTTGGGTCTACGAAATCCAAGATTTGCACCCCCCTGTGCGCGGGTAGGAATTGTAGTAAAACCATAGACACAAGCTTGTAAGCCTTTCATGCATTCAATCTTATAAACCTTGTTGAGTTTGGTCTTTCTACCAATGTGGGACTCATTCCCACATTCATCTCTTTTGCTAAATTTATTCTCAAATACCTATCTTTGAGTATCGATATCTCATTCATATATACTCCATTTTGGAATATATCCTTTCGAAGTTCTCACGGAGGAGAACACAAACCCACTTAGAGTTAATTATACATACAACATATGTATATATTTATATATGTCCAAGGTTAGTAAAAATATAAATATTTATACTAAATTTTCCAACAATCCCCAACATGAATGGAGATCGATCTCTGCACATCCAATTTCCAAACGAAATTTTCAACAGTTGAATCATGCATAGGATAGGTAGGTATTGCTGCAAGTGCGGACCTTCTGGCCTCCACCTCTCGAGTCCGCGGGCTTGGGCCGCTTAGTCGCCGGCTGCGACTGCTATAACATCCCAAAATTCAAGGCCAAAAATTTCATTTTAATTAAGTTAATATAAAAACTGATAGTATAAAAAACATCCATAGTGTCATCCCATATCAAAACCAATATGTCGATAATAAAAACATGTCATAATGAAACAACATCAGAGTATAACCCCACAAATCTCATGTGCGGAATACATAGTGTGATGTGCTGCGATCATGTCGGCTCCTTTCCTTTTAAAGAAGAAGTACCTGAAACGAAAACTGAAAACCGTAATCATATATTGCCAGGCATATCTGGGTGTCAGGCCTACCCTGTCAGGCATATCTGGGTGCCCGACCTACCCTGTCAAGCATATCTGGGTGCCCGACCTACCCTCCGGTTTATTTCAACCGGTTACGGGGACTATTTCACCCTTACCACTACCACATAATAACATAGCATAAACATATTGTCAGACATATCTGAGTGCCCGACCTACCCTCCGGTGTATTTCAACCGGTTACGGAGACTATTTCACCCCTACCACTACCACATAATAACATAGCATAAACACATAAATCATAACAGATAGTGGCATACCATACAATTATCACAAAGACAATCATCTATACTATAAACAATTACTAGTGGGCCGGCATTGGTGCCTTCGACCCACTTCTACGGGAATGTAACTCACCTCACACTGCTGAAGTCCCGCAGACAAAACTCTAGCTGTTGGATGACAGATTCCCGAACTGTCAACATCAAAACAACACCCAATTAATAATTGGGTTCCAATACATAACCATAAATCCATGTTTGGGGTAAAAAAGACTACTTTACCCCCAACCTAGCTTGATTCAAGCCCTAGGCCTAAACTCATACTCCAAAGGCCCAAAAGTCAAACAATGAACCAAAGCCCAACATATGGCCTAATTTTCCAAATTGGGCCCAAACCTCTACATGGTCTTACCAAAAGGGCCAACCATTTATTCTAGTCCCAACACTTGGCATTCCGATGGTCCAATATCTCATAATCATCAAGGCCTGATTATAGCCCATCTATGGCCCAATTTTTCCAAATTGGGCCCAAACCCCTCACATGGGCCTTACCCTAAAGCCCATCTAAGTATTCTAGTCTATATACTTGTTCTTGGATGGCCCATCAATAGCCCAAACACCAAAGCCCAATAGAAAGGCCCAACTCAAGGCCCAAACAAAATTAGGGTTTTCACATAAAATGACGATTAGGGTTAAGTGTTCTCGCTTAACCCGTTAAGGACTTAATCCATTAAGTCCATCACTCTACTAGGTCAACCATACAAGGTGGTCAGGATTAATCCATAATTCCAATCCAATGGTCCAAACATGCGGGTCCCGACGGGTCCCGACAATTCCAAATTAACATATCCAAAAATAGGGTTTTCTAAACCCTAATTAGGGTTTCCAGCCCAACCGCGTTCAAGTTATTCCATTTGTTAAGCTTTTAGGTTAATTAATGTTAATTAATTCGGGCACCACCCACTACCACCTCGGGTAGTGGTGATCAACGGTGGCTCACGGCGGTGGCCACCACCTCGCGGTGGTGGTTATAATTTTAGACTAAATATGTCCAAGCATCTAAACTGACAATCCAATCACACAATGCACACCGCCACCCAACACGGCGGCTGGTGACGGCAGCCACCACCTCACGGTGGTGGTGGTAGGTTTATTTGGATTTTTCGGCTATACAAATGCATTATACAACATTTTATCCAAATAAAACACACATACAATGTAACACACACACACACACAACCATCCTTATGGCGGCCGACGGTGGTACAAGGTGGCAACCACCATGGTTGGCTGCCATGGTGATTCCCTTACAGCTTCCGGACAACAGAAAATATGCACACACCATTGGCAGCAGCGACACTCGACTTCATATGCTAAGAACGGACGCCACCACCCAACTGGCGGTGTACAACGATCGGAGGACGGCGGAACAACAACTCTAGCGGCGACGACGACGTATACACTTGGTAGTACCGGTGGTGCGATTATCGGCGGAACAGAAGAGGAAGGAGGCGCGTCTTCAACCGAGAACAGCAACGGTGGTCGTGGTTGAGGCGCAACAAGTGAAGAGCGGAGAAAAGAGGCGACGACCGCGAGCTATAGCAGCAGCAACAGAGGAAGGGACATCCGCCGGCGGTCCTCGTCGTCATCGGCAAAGGGAGTAGCGACGGTGCTGGATGGCGGTTCACAATCGTAGCATGGATATCGGCTGAGGACGGTGGTTGCTTGGCTGATCGGAAAATGAGAGAAGAGGGGTGGTGGCGGCTGGTGTATCCAAGTGGCGGCCGACTATAATCTTTAAGGTTAGGGTTACATGGCATGGGTGACCGGTTTATATGCCCGATCATATACTACTTCCCCCATATTTACATTTCCAGCCCCTCCTTATCAATTTCTTTCAACATGAATCCATAATTTACCCTTTTAGCCCCAGCCTCTAAAAATCCTTTCATAACAAGTCCAATATTTTACCAAACACCCCCCGACTTCTGAAAATCTTTACAAAATAACTCCCAGAATTACACTTTAACCCCCAGAAATCCAAATTATATTATTTGGCTCCCTAAAACCAACACCCCGCTAAATATTATGGATTTTAGGACTACTATTCATTTATTAATTTTATCTATTTATTTATTTAATAAACAAGATGTTACAACTGCACTGGTATCATATTTCTCGTTTAGGGGTGTTCGTTTGGATGGATCAGTTTGATCCGATCCAATCAAGTGAATCCAAATTGATTTCGGTTTTCAAAACATGGATCCGGATAGTCCAAACTAAATTAAAATCCGATCCAATTACAATTCGGTTGGATCGGTTTTTATAATTCGGTTTTCAAAACCGAAACATTTTAAAACAACATATAATTATAATATTACCGAATTTTACCCAAGAAGCGAAAACAAATTATTTGGTTGTGATTTGAAATTAATAAACAACTACTAAGAAGGTATATTATAGTTAAATATTTTATAGATCTAAAACTTTTGAGAGAAAATTCATATCAATGTTTTTTATCGGGTGAAACGTTTTGAATCTATTTGAAAAAATAACTAACAAAACTAACAAATAACTTTATATATATATATATATATATATATATATATATATATATATATATATATATATATATATATATATATTAAAAATAAATAAATAATAAATGTTTATTCGGTTTTTTTGGACTATTCGGTTCTTATTTTATAAACCAAAACCAATCCGAAATCCAAAATAATAATTCAGTTTTGTTGAAAACTGTAACAAACCGTTATTTCAAACCTATGTAATAATGCAGGTCAATATGTAGTTCTTTTTAAAACAATAAAGATAAATTTTCGCATACTGTGTATATTTACATAATTAACCCTCAAAAATAAATTATTAAACAATCTCGATTGGGATGAACCAAGTGGTAGAGATTGTAACAATGTTTCCAAAAATATAAAGAACACTAAAATCCGAGTTATAACGAAGAAGTTATGACCAACCGAAGATCCGCGACAAAAACCGGCAAAACACTGTTCAGTGTAAAAACTGAATTTGCAATAAAAGGCATTTTAGCCATAACAATCTAAATGAAAGTTGTAGTTTATGTTAAACCGAGAACTTTCATAAAAATAACGACAAAATCTGACTTCGTATGAGGAAGTTACAATTTTTCTAAGTTTCAGTATACTAGTGTACAGCTAAAAACTCGAAATAAAGATCGAGTGATTTTTAGCCGACACAACTTAAACGAGAATTGAAGGTCTTGTCAATAGTAGTACAACGGTAAAAAGACAGACAAAAACGGACGTCAGATGAAGAAGTTATGAATTTATAACGGATTTCCTGTCTCGGTCTGTAAAAAATAATAATATTAAAAATAAAGTCAAAATTTGCCGACGAAGTCTAAACGAAAATCGTAGAGTATAATTTTACCTAAGCGTGCATATAAAGAACGTCGAAAATGGAGCTCGTATGCGAAAGTTATAATTTTCGCAAGTTTTTGGCACAAAAATCAAGAAATATTGAAAACCGGGCAATTTCGCATGGCTGACCTTCGGCCATGTCACCTCGCATGCGAGGCCTCCACCTGTCACCTTCTGATTGGACTGCAGTTCACCATGTCGCATTCTTATTGGATCGCAGCCGAGGTCCAATAGGCAGCCGACACCCTCGCAGGAGACACCCCTCGGACCCTCGTGGCACCTTCCCATTGGACCGAAGTTCGGTCCAGTCCGAAGCCAACACCTCCGAGCCACCTGTCCGAGCCTCGCCCTGTGTCCCCTTCGCATGTCCGACGCGTGTTGCTGCTGACTCTTCCTTCGGACCGCCCCTCGCACACTATATAAAGGGTGCCAGATCTCTCGGATTTCACACATATTTCACCCCAAAATTCATCTTTCTTCACACTTTCTACCCCCACAAGCATATTAACAATCCCCAAAGCCCCGATATCCTATTTCAAACCCTAAGCAAGCCTCGAAGCCCCGAAATTCTCAAGAAGCTAACCTCTCTCCAGTCGAAACTTTGCCCGATTTAAGCCGGTTTTTCGTCAAATAAACTCCTTTCCGGGAAACGAAACGCTGTCCAAATCACCACCTATCATGTGAGTTCATACCCCCGTATTTTCATAATTTCTACTGTTTAAAGGGGGGGGGGGAATACAAGCATAACACAAGAACTTTGTGTTATAAAATCATGATTTCAAATCATGATAAAACGACATTAAATCATCAAAAATTCTCAAAACATTAAACTCTTTTATAAATTTACATTTTTCCCCAAAAATTCATATTTGTATATATATATATATATATATATATATATATATATATATATATATATATATATATATGTATATAAATAAGATTTAAAAGGCTTAGGACTGATAACTCATTATGGGTCCTTTTCCTTGTTTGGATGTGGGCTTATAGTACCGGTTATTTGTCCGAGTGTCGTTTAAATTTTACTTATATATAGAATTGTGTATGTATATAAATATAAAAGTTATTTCATCAATCCAAATACCTTTGTAACATGTTGAGCAAGGGGTTTACATGCAAAAACTGTTAAATACCAATTCAGAAAGTACATATAAATTATAATAGGGGTTTACAGCCTTTCACCCGCAGACGGATGGCCAGAGCGAGCGGGGGTTTACAGCCTTTCACCCGCAGACGGATGGCCAGAGCGAGCGGACCATCCAGACTCTGGAGGACATGCTGCGGGCGTGTGTTTTAGACTTCGGTGGTAGCTGGGATACTTATCTTCCTTTAGCCGAGTTTTCATATAACAACAGCTATCACGCGAGTATTGACCGCCCTCCCTTCAAGATGTTGTACGGGAGGAAGTGCAGGACCCCGATATGTTGGGGCGAGGTTGGACAGAGAGTCATGGGGAGCACTGAAGTAGTGCTCAAGACGACAGAGAAGATTCAGCAGGTCCGGAGCAGGCTTCAGACTGCTCAGAGTCGGCAGAAGAGTTATGCCGATAGGCACCGATCAGACCTGGAGTTCCAGGTCGGGGATATGGTTCTCCTGAAAGTGTCGCCGTGGAAGGTCGTCATCCGATTCAGGAAACGGGGCAAGTTGGGTCCCAGGTATATTGGACCGTTTAGGGTTGCAGCCCGAGTGGGCAAGGTAGCATATCAGCTGGACCTGCCAACCGAACTCAGTCACATCCACAACACTTTCCACGTCTCCCAGCTGCGGAAGTGCATGGTGGACGATTCAGCAGTGGTACCTTTGGAGGACATCCAGGTTGATGACAGCCTGAATTATATCGAGCGGCCTGTGGCTATCCTAGACCGGAAGTCGAAGGAACTGAGGAACAAAAGGGTGGAGCTGGTGAAGGTGCAATGGCAGCATCGGAAGGGCTCGGAATGGACTTGGGAGCCCGCGGATGAGATGATGGAGCATTATCCGGAACTGTTCCGGAAGGGAGCGGCAGACTTCGAGGACGAAGTCTAAAATAAGTGGGGGAGATTTGTAACACCGGGTTCATGGTATGATTTTATTTAAGTTTCTATTTTAATTTTGCCACGAACTCGGCGAGTCTGCGTCCCGACTCGCCGAGTAGCAGCAGGGTGGACACGGGGTTTGAGCGGTGAACTCGGCGAGTCGATGCATGGACTCGGCGAGTCCACCTGTCTGGATGAAGCTCTATTTTCAGACATTTCACCCCATGTTACCCATTCTAAAACACCAATTTCGTCCCATTCTCTTCCAAAAGAACTGTAGAGCGAAACCCTAGCCCATTTTGATCCTTGTGAGTGATTTTGGCTGGGTGAAGGAAGCTTGAAGCTTAAGAGAAGAAGGAGGAAGTTGGAGGGTGCAAGGAAGTGTGGTAGATCCGAAATCTACCCTGGGAGAAGCTCCTCACCAGGTAAGAAAGCTCCTTCTTAATCTTTAGTATAATAGATTCCCTTTTTGTCCCTTATATGTGGATTTCAAGACCTTAAACCTCCCAAACTCCGTGTGTTTATACCCTAGGAGCTTAGATTTATGGGTTGGAA
This sequence comes from Lactuca virosa, assembly GCF_052849685.1. NCBI lineage: Eukaryota > Viridiplantae > Streptophyta > Magnoliopsida > Asterales > Asteraceae > Lactuca > Lactuca virosa. Next base: position 332,939,203 of record NC_136430.1, read on the forward strand.
CCATTGCATGTCTCAGTTTTGGCCAGAATGGGTGAAGAGTCGAAGGGTACTCGGCGAGTGCCAAAGTGCACTCGGCGAGTTCCATGAAGATGGCCTTAGACTCGGCGAGTTGGATAAACAACTCGGCGAGTCCTATGGAGATTGCCTAGTACTCGGCGAGTCGTTCTTCAAACTCGGCGAGTCCCTTGAATATAGCCTTGAACTCGACGAGTTGTTCTTCCAACTCGGCGAGTCATATGATCAGTCACTAGGATAAGAAGGGTTTAAGTGTAGGAGGTCCAACCCTCCGTAGTCGCACGTGGAATTAGCGATTTAACGTGTAGCTATAGTCCTAGAATCTCCAAATCTCCAAGGTTGATGTTCTGATGGAAGATTGGAGCGATTTGCGAGATCTGTTCGTCGGACTCGGCGAGTCACCCCCTTGGACTCGGCGAGTCCAGTCGCGGGTTTGTTAGTTGTCCCCGTCTAGCGAGTCAGGCTGACTCAGTGAGTGGGAGCAGGGACCCGATGAGTCAGAGTCGGGCTAGACATAGAAGGACTCGGCGAGTCGTCATATGGACTCGGCGAGTCCAGTCAATCAGAAGGTTGACTTTGACCAAGGAGTTGACTTTGACCGGTCATTTGACCTTAGGGGTATTTATGAGTACCTAATCCATGTTTACGGATTTATAGCCGGAGGGATTACCGGTGCGGCAGCCAGGCGTAGTCTGAGCAGGTTTTCGGCAGCTACTCTCGAGGTGAGTTTCCTTCCTGTAGGGACGGGTCTAAGGCACCAAGGCCGGCCCGTATAGACGATTTGTTAGTATCGGAGTGTGGGCGGAGCCCGTATCTCATAGCTGAGTTTAATTGTGATATATGCCAGTATGATAGAATTGCTTATACTTGTTGTCTGTGTGATACTTGTATGTTATGGTTTAGTGGCAGAGTGTGGGCGAGGCCCGTATCTCTCAGAAAGTAGAGTGTGGGCGAGGCCCGTATCTCTTAGCTGTTCATTATATGATTGCATGGTATGTGGCATTATGGGGGAACTCACTAAGCTTCGTGCTTACGTTTTATAGTTTTGTTTTCAGGTATCTCTTCAACTAGGGAAAAGGAGCTGGCGCGGTAGCGGCATATCACATACACTCTTGTTTCCGCACTATGGATTTCTGGGATGTACTCTGAATATTTTACTATGATGTTACCGGTTTTCAGACATAAATTAATATTATGAATGTTTTATAACGATGTTTTTATGTATTAACCTAATTTAAAAATGAAATTTTTAGTTGATATTTTCGGGATGTTACAAGTTGGTATCAGAGCCCTGGTTTGAGGGATTCGGACACACCTTCGGGGGTGTCTGGACTCAAATCGAGGGATTAAAAGATTTTTATAAAGAAATGATTTTCTAAAGACTAAGTAAAAGGGGTTTCTAAAAAGAAAAAGGTATGTGGTGTGCGTGACCGGCCGAGCTCAAGTAAGTTTTCCCCAAAGTGCCCATACAAGTTTACGTTATGATTATCAGTTCAGTTTCAGTAGAACAACATGCTAGAATAGGACTAAGGATCTAGGAATGATGCCTTATGTGCCTGCTTTATGTGTTTCGGCTTTTTGAGAATTGCATGCTAGTACAGATCAGTCAGTATGATAGCCAGAGTAGTATATACTTGATTATGTGTACTCAATGCCCGAATGCTGCTTGCTTTGTGCTATTAGGAGTTCTAGTCGTCTTTCACTAACTAGTGAACGAATATGCTAAGTTACATATTGCAAGGATTAAATAATTTCAGAAGGTTGGGTCTAGCTCTATTTCGCAGCTCTTGTTTGAGTCCAACCGTTGTAGGGTAGGACCTCTCATTCGAATAATTATCTAGTCTGAGTAATATGTAATAGTATTCGCAAGCTAGTTAGGGAAAGAAAGCAGGGACTTCTTGTGCAGCTGATGGCAGAGAGTGGGATGGCGATTACTTAGGGTAAGCCTAGGGCGAGAGTAGCACGAGAACCGCAGTATTAGTAGAAAGGACTTGGTTGAGTTAAGGCAATTCTTGAGGAAAGTACGGATAGACGTGGAAGGTAGTATGGGCCCGTACTACTGAAAGCGGAGGATCCGTACTCGATTCAAAAAGGGCCGAGGCGAGACCGGGGACTAGTGGTATGTATGTGACCCTCGTTAGTGGAATATCGTTTGATGGTGGTTATGCTATGTTTTTCAGTATGGTGACCACACGACAGGGAGCGGGAGGCTCAGGATCGGGATCGGGTTCGGGTTCAGGGTCCGAACCAGTTGATGAGGGTCTACGCGAGTTCATTGCGTCAGAGATTACCAGGGGCATCCTTGAGTCGACTCCCATCATTTTCGGGTCGATCAAGGAGGGTATTGTAGAGTTGATGGAGGATCGTCTCAGGGCGTTCAGGAGTGATATGGCGGCTAGCCAGTCAGGACCACGCACACTGTCCTTTAAGGACTTCAGGGGCAGTGGTGCATCAGATTTCCATGGGGCGAAGGACCCCATTGCTGCCAGACGATGGATTGCAGACCTTGAGTCTGCACAGCTGATCAGCTTCTGCCCCGAGGGGTCGAAGGTACGATTTGCAGCAGGGTGTCTACGTGACAGGGCTAGAGATTGGTGGGAGTCGGTTTGTGACTCTTTGGGAGCCGCGACCATTGAGGCTATGACATGGCCGGACTTTGTGACACGATTCAGGGCGGAATTCGCTCCTACGGTGGAGCTCCAGCAGTTGGCACGGGAGTTCTTGGATATGAGGCAGACGACAGAGTCAGTGGCGGAGATCAATGCCAAGTTCCGGGAGAGGGCGTTACTGGTGCCCCAGTATGCAGGTGATGAGGATATGAGGAGGACCCGCTACCATGACATGCTGCGAGCCGACATTCGGGAGCATGTCAGTTTTTCTGCTTGCCCTACCCTGGATTCTATGATTGCTAGGGCGAGGGAGAGGGAGATAGATCTGGAGCACATCCGGAAGAGGAAGGCAGAGGAGGGACAGACGATAGGGGCTTCGGGAAGGAAGCCCAAGGGATCAGATGGTAGGCCGAAAGGCCATTCAGGACCGGGCCGCTGCAGGAAGTGCGGCAGGTCGCACGAGGGAGCGTGTAGATCAGGATCGACAGGCTGCTACAGGTGCGGCAAGACGGGACACTTCAGCAGGGATTGTACTGCCCCTGCCCCGGTTATTCAGACATCTGAGTTGCTGTGTTTCCACTGCAACCAGAGGGGCCACAAGAGGGCCAACTGCCCCCAGTTGACAGCAGCAGCGCCAGTACAGGCGCCAGCTCCAGCGACCCTGCGGATTACAGATGGTCGGCAGGGCAAGGCAGAGGCTCCGGTGGTGAGGAGCCGGGCATTTCAGCTGACAGCCGAGGAGGCGCGCGCTGCACCCGATGTGGTGACGGGTATGATTCTTTCCCTCTGACCTATTTATATGAGATTTATGATATTGATATGTGCTCTGTGTATATACGTTTAGGATCGTTCCATGTGAACGGTATTCCAGTCCAGGTGTTGTTTGATTTGGGGGCTACCCGATCCTTTGTTTCTCTTGCACTTAGCAAGAAGTTTCCTGAGTCCTCGGGCATGTTGGATTGCCCTTTAGAGGTCGAGATTGCGGACGACCGGTCGGTGCGAGCATCAGAGGTCTTCCGAGATTGTGTATTGAGGTTGTTCGAAGAGGGGTATTTGGTTGACCTAGTTCCCATTCCATTGCGGGGAAACAAGGTCATTATTGGTATGGATTGGCTGAGTTCCAATGGGGCAGTGATAGATTGCGCGCAACGGTTAGTACGAGTCAGAGCCCCAAGTGGGGGAGAGTTAGTAATTCAGGGTGAGAGATCACAGCGAGGGCCAACCTTCTGTTCGGCAGCGAGGGCAAGGCGTTACCTTCAGCAGGGTTGCGCAGGATATGTCGCATATGTCATGGACACCCAGGAGGCGGGTAAGGCGACGGTGGGCGATGTGCCCGTAGTACGAGAGTTCGCGGATGTATTCCCCGAGGAACTGCCTGGGATACCTCCAGAGCGACAGGTGGAGTTCAGGATCGACCTAGTCCCTGGTGCGCTTCCGATAGCCAAGGCACCGTATCGGTTGGTGTCACACCCCCAAACCAAGGATGGCGGAAACGTCCGGGGGTGGAGGACTTCATGTATAGTATCATAACAGCAATTGTAATAGTAATTCAAGCAAACACAACCAACATATATATAAAAAAATTTGCATCATTGTATGAATTACATGTTTACGAATAAATCACAATATGTTGATAAAATATGAAATAGTAGACGCCTTAGCGTCCCATCCTCAAAAGCACTTGATTACCTGTTTAATGATTTCCTGAGAATACAAGTTTTTGAAAAAGTGTCAACACAAAGGTTGGTGAGTTCATAAGCTTTTCGTTTGTAAAAGTAGTATTTGTGTTAAAAAAATCCAATATTTTCCTTAATGTGTAAATGTAGTCTTAAAACCCAAAGACCGAAATGTACAAGTAATTTGTCATATTTATAGTAAAACAATGCAAGTTTAAATCGACATAAACTCGTTAAATTTTAATGAAGTCCCCGTAAATTCCAATGTTTGTTAATACTTTATGTGAGTTTATTATAACCATACTATGACCAAGGTTGCCTAAAACGACGTTCTTCAGGCGTCGGAAATGTTATGACATTTGTCACCCCAGACCTATCGGTCTAACTGTTGCATGCAGTTTAGGTGTGGGTTTGTCAAACCCAATATAGATCTATACACAAGTATCACGCTCTCCCTCAAGGAGACTCTGGTTACAATACAGGACTTAATGGTAATTTGAAGCAGTTGTCTCACAAGTCATTAACGGAATTACGTGTTATGAAAACTTGGTACCGTATGGCCGTACCTTGCTTAATGAAAATATCCTTTGTATAAATGTACCCTTTTTAAATGTATGTGTTATGTAATGTATCATAAACTATACCTATTATAGTTTATCAACCAAGGGTAGTACGTGGTAATGTATGCAAACTATATTCAAAATAGTTTATTTAATGTTTGAATGTATCGATTGTACTTTGATTATAATCACTTGTTATTCTTTATATTTTTCATGACCAAATCCATTTGTAAACTGATGTGTGTCTAAATATTAAGATAAAATGTCATATGTTGCAGTAACATATAGTCACATAAAGATATACACCTTGCTCAACATGTTACAAGGTAAAATGAAATTAACAGCAACTTTTCGTTAAAAACAGTTTCTGTTACCTTTCTTAGAAAATTTATAGAAAAATCATCACAGCTCTAAATCCAAATCCGCAAATTTTGAGAGTTTGGGATATGAGTCTAGTTTGTTCGTAAATTTTCTCATGATTTTTAGTGATCTCTAACAGAGGTGAAAATGTTCATAATCACAGACTGGTCCGGGTTTGCCTCTGAAATGACAGGCAGTTTTGTAACAATCACTATTAATTGTAGAAAAATCATCTGGAGATGTGCAAGTAGTCATTTTAAAGCTAAGAGTTTGAACTACTTACACCTGAAACAGTTTTGAAAACTAAAATTTTTAAGTTGACCAAAACAGTATGTGATTAACGTCCATCTTTTCTGATGCAATCTGTTACAAAAAGTTTAATTGTGTTCTTGATGATTTTACTTATATTTCCCCCTTAAAACTTAAGAAAAAGATGTAAATGTATGGTATGAACTCACCTTATGTGGTTTCAGTAGATGAAAGTGAGAGAGAGGAAGTGTTCAACTCAAGAACACTAAGAAGATGTATTGATGATTCGAGAATCTAACACCGAATAAGATGGAACTTGTGTAAGATATCAATGATTTGAGTAGAATGGAGTTTAATAATTATGTGAATGATGAAGATACTTACTAATTGAAGAAAGAAATCCCTGGAGAGGGTCTTGAAGTTTTTGAAGTTGAGAGAAAAGATGAGAGAATTTTGGAGAGTGTTCTTGGTTGCTAAGTGTAGAATGAAAGAGTTTTATGGAGGATGAGGAGAGAGGATCAATCCTCCAGCTCTTAGAACGTGGGAAGAGCTGGAGATTGGCTGTAAAGGTCCACTAAGGAGACAAGGGGTAGTGGGAAGGAGTGGCTGGTCATAGAGTGAGGTGGTAGTGGGTTGCTTTTGCCATAAATTAAGGAAAAGCAAATATTCCCTCAATAATTAGTTCAATCACCAATTCTTTTAATATATTTTATAAAAACCCTGGAGATTTATATATTTTGGGGCCTTAGTTTATAAAATAAAGTTTTGGGTGAAAATCCCACGTTAAAATAATGAAAAACGGAGTTAAAACGAAGTCGTAGTCGAAAAACCGGTAAAAAGGGCCTGGCTTCGGACCTCGGACCTCGGAGTTCGGACACTGGCTTCGGACCTCGGACTTCGGACACTGGCTTCGGACCTCGGACTTCGGACACTGGCTTCGGACCTCGGACTTCGGACACGGACACTTCGGACTTCGGACACGGACACTTCGGACTTCGGACCCTGGCTTCGGACACTTCGGATCCTTAAAGCTATTTTACTCGTTTTTACCCCGTTTCAAGCGATTTTTGACCCGGTTAAGGGTCGAGATGACCCAAATGATTACAAAAAGTTAAAGTAACTTTTGAGAGAGATTTGGGAGAGATTTGGGAGAGATTTCAAATAGAAAGAGATAGAGTGAAAACGATTTAGAGAGGTTTCGTTTGTGATTAATTTGAGTGTCCGGGTTCACAACGCAAGGTTCGTAAACCCCATTAAACCGTGTTTTAGTGTCGTACACAATCCCGATGATTGTGCAATAGTGTTTTATCGCTTTGGTTCGTTGTTTAGCACTGTTAAGGCTAAGGAAAATCAAACACATGAACTTTCCAAATGAGGATTTCTCATTAAAATAGCGAATTGTATAGTGATTACATAACGTAAACCCTAGCATACAAGGGTTATTGGAGTTGACTGGTTTGACTTGTTGACTTTGAATTGACCGAAATTTGACGGTTGTCACATCATCCCCCCGTTAGAAGGAATTTCGTCCCGAAATTTTCATTTTGACTGGGATTTCAAGAGTTTGGAAAGAGATGTGGATACTTTTGTTTCATCTGATCCTCGCGTTCCCAGGTGAATTCGGGTCCTCGTTTAGCGTTCCAACGTACCTTCACGATGGGAATACGACTTTGTTTCGTTCGTTTGATTTCCCGATCCATGATTTCGACTGGTTCCTCCACGAAGTGGAGATTTTCGTTAACTTTGATTTCGTCGAGTGGTATTACGAGTGTCTCATCAGACAAACACTTCTTTAGGTTAGACACGTGAAACGTGGGATGTACTTTGTCAAGTTCCTGAGGTAATCGAAGTTTGTATGCTACTGGCCCAATCCTAGCAAGGATTTCGAATGGCCCGATGTACCTTGGATTTAGTTTCCCGCGTTTGCCGAATCGTATCATTCCTTTCCAAGGGGAAACTTTTAGTAGTACCCGATCACCCACCTGGAATTCCAAGGGTTTGCGTCGTTTGTCTGCGTAACTCTTTTGCCGATCGCGAGACGCTTTCAGTCTCTCTCGAATTTGAACGATCTTTTCTGTGGTTTCCCTTATGATTTCAGGGCCAGTGAGGGTGCTATTAGAGACTTGCCCTCTAGCTAGCTGTGTATCCCCCACCTCAGCCCAACATAGGGGTGATCTGCATTTGCGACCGTAAAGAGCTTCGAATGGAGCGACTTTGATGCTAGTATGATAGCTGTTATTGTAGGAGAATTCGATAAGCGGTAGATGGGTATCCCATGCTTTACCGAAGTCTATCACACAAGCTCTTAACATGTCTTCCAACGTTTGAATGGTTCGTTCGCTCTGTCCGTCGGTTTGTGGGTGGTAGGCCGTACTCATGTCAAGCCTAGTTCCCAATGATTTTTATAGAGACTGCCAAAACCGTGAGGTAAATCTACTATCTCTATCGGAGATAATGGATATCGGCACACCATGGAGTCGTACAATCTCTCTGATGTACGTCCTAGTCAGCTTCTCCATCTTGTCGGTTTCTTTTATTGGTAGAAAGTGTGCTGATTTGGTCAATCTGTCTACAATTACCCATATTGTGTCAAGACCGCCCGATGTCTTAGGCAGCTTGGTTATGAAGTCCATTGTCATTCGTTCCCACTTCCACTCAGGTATATCCGGCTGTTGTAATAGCCCGGATGGTTTCTGGTATTCTGTTTTGACCTTAGCGCAAGTCAGGCACTTGCTCACATAGGTAGCAATCTCAGCTTTCATGTTCGGCCACCAGTATAATTTCTTGAGGTCTAGATACATCTTATCCGACCCGGGATGGATGGAGTATCGAGTCTTGTGTGCTTCATTCATGACAACATCTCGGAGTCCACCGAACTTCGGTGTCCAAATCCGGTTCATGATATAACGTGCTCCATCCTCCTTGACTTCTAAGTTTTTATCCATTCCCCTTAATGTCTCTCCTGCCACCTTTTCTGGTTTCAAAGCTTCCAGTTGAGCTTCCTTGATTTGTATGGTCAGGTGGGAATGGATTGTCATTGTTAAGGATTTTACTCGGCGGCCCGAGTACTCCTTCCTGCTTAGAGCATCGGCCACTACATTGGCCTTGCCCGGATGATAACGAATTTCGCACTCGTAGTCATTCAGCAACTCCACCCATCTCCTCTGTCGCATGTTGAGCTCTTTCTGATTGAGGATATGCTGAAGACTTTTGTGATCAGTGAAGATAGTGCATTTCGTGCCGTAGAGGTAGTGTCTCCAGATCTTCAAAGCGAAAACCACTGCTCCTAATTCCAGGTCGTGCGTAGTATAATTAACCTCGTGCGTCTTAAGCTGTCTTGATGCATACGCGATAACCTTCCCTCTCTGCATGAGCACACATCCGAGGCCTTGATTCGAAGCATCACAGTACACTACGAAGTCCTCGGTTCCCTCTGGGAGAGACAAGATCGGTGCGCTGCATAGGGCTTGTTTTAACGTTTGGAAAGCAGTTTCTTGTTTATTTTCCCACTTGAATATCACACCTTTCTGCGTCAAGGTGGTGAGTGGTTTCGCAATCTTGGAGAAGTTTTGTATAAATCTTCGATAGTAGCCAGCAAGCCCAAGGAATTGTCGAATTTCGGTTGGCGTCTTGGGTGCTGACCAATTCTCGATTGCCTTGATCTTGGAGGGGTCCACATGTATGCCTTTCTCACTTACCACATGTCCAAGGAAATCCACTTCTCTAATCCAGAATTCACACTTAGAGAACTTAGCATAAAGCTTCTCCGCTCTTAGCGTCTCTAGCACTTGGCGTAGATGTAGGCGATGCTCTTCTTCGCTTCGCGAGTAGATCAAGATATCGTCGATGAATACGATTACAAACTTGTCTAGGTAGGGTCGACACACTCTATTCATTAGGTCCATGAATACCGCAGGTGCGTTTGTTAAGCCGAAGGACATCACCACAAACTCGTAGTGCCCATAGCGAGTTCTGAATGCAGTTTTGGGAATATCTTCTTCTTGAACTCGTAGCTGATGGTAGCCTGACCTTAGGTCGATCTTTGAGAAGAAATTTGCTCCTTGGAGTTGGTCGAAAAGGTCGTCGATTCGGGGCAGAGGATATCGGTTTTTGATGGTGAGCTTGTTTAGTTCCCGATAGTCGATGCACATGCGAAAGGATCCGTCCTTCTTCTTTACAAAAAGGACTGGTGCTCCCCAAGGTGAGAAGCTTGGTCTGATGAACCCTTTGTTCAAAAGCTCGGTTAATTGACTGGACAACTCCTGCATTTCTGATGGTGCGAGGCGGTATGGAGCTCTGGCTACGGGGGTAGCTCCGGGTATTAAGTCAATTCTGAAATCGACTTGTCGTGCGAGTGGTACACCAGGAAGATCCTCTGGGAACACATCCGGGAAGTTACACACTTCGGGGATGTCCTTGATGTCTTTCACGTCTTGTTTCTTGTCTACTATATGGGCTAAGAAGGCGTGGTACTCCTTCCGGAGATACTTTTGGGCTTTGATGCATGAGATGATTTGTAAATTCGCACTAGGTTTGTCACCATAGATAAGAAGGGTTTCGTCATTTGGTAGATTGAGGCGAACGGCCCTTTCGTAACATAGAATGTCGGCACGGTGAGGAACTAACCAATCCATCCCGATGATTACGTCGAAGCTTTTTATGGTGACCGGCATCAGGTCAATTTTAAATGTATGGTTGTCTAGAGTGAGAGTACATTCTGAGTATATGTCGCTAGTGCGTTCTACTTTCCCATTTGCCATTTCTACTACATAAGTATCCTTTAGTGATTGGGGATTTTGTTCAAGTAAATGTTTATATTGGTGGCTCACGAAACTCCTCTCCGCTCCACTATCGAATAGTACGCATGCATAAGAGTTATTGAGGAGAAACGTACCGGTAACCACCGTGGGATCCTCGACTGCTTCCCCATGTCCTATTGCCAGGACTCTTCCTACTCCACCAGCATTAGGGGCTTGTGCTTTGGGGCAGTCTCTTTTGAAGTGACCTGCGTCTCCACAGTTGTAGCAGGTCCGGGTTGCCCCCGTACTGGCGACTTGGTTGATTGGTTGAGCCGGCGCTTTACAGAAACGAGCAGTGTGCCCCTTCCTGTCGCAGTTGTTACAGTGCATCTCCCTACAAGCACCATTGTGGTGAAAGTTGCACTTGTTGCACTTAGGTAGTTTTCCCGCATATGGCTTCGGTGGTGCTGGAGTGGTAGCAGTAGTGGCAGCATTAGTGGCAGCATGGACAGCAACAATTTGTTGCTTCTTAGCGGGGTCCTGTGCTGGTTGGCTCTTCTTTTCGTTCCAGAACTTCCTTTTGTTGTTTCCCCCTTTTGATTTATCAGTGGTGGTGGTTGTAGTATTATGACCGGCTCGGTGGTCAACAAGTTGTTGTGCCAGCTCCCTGGCACTGTCAAAAGTAGTTGGCCTTGAAGCTAGGACACTACTTTGCACGTGGAGAGACAGTCCCCAAAGGTATCGCTCCACCTTTTTCTCCTCCGGAGTAACCATTGTTGGGCAGAGGAGAGCCAATTCATTGAATCGGGTGGTGTAGGTTTCAAGGTCAGAGCCCGTCATCCTGAGGTTCCAGAGTTCTTGTTCCAGCTTTTGAATTTCACCTCTCGGGCAGTACTCCTTCATCATCAACGTTTTTAGTTCTGCCCAGGTTATGGAGCTAGCCACTTCGAGAGTAAGTGACTTAACCCGGCAGTTCCACCAAGTAAGGGCCCGGCCGGTGAAGGTTAAGGTTGCGAACTTAACTTTGCTCGCTTCGGGGCAGGAGCACACCTGAAAGACTACTTCGGTCTTTTCAAACCATTGCATCAACGTGATGACTCCCCCGCTTCCATTGAAGTTGTCGGGTTTACCATTTGTGAAGTCCTTGTATGAACACTCTTTTGCACGCCACGTACTGTCTCCGTGGATAGAGTGTGTAGCTCCCGATCCCGAACCACCAGCTCCGTTGGTCCCTATATGTGACATTGCAGCTGCTACGGCTGCTGTTACTGCAGCCTGGAACATCGCGGGATCAAACTGTGGAGGCGGCGGCGGAGGAGGTGTTGCTGTGTTGCTGGATGGTCTTGGTCTTCTTCTTGGCGGCATGGTTCTGTCATAAGTCGTAAACCAATGTACTTTTAGTAAAAGTGTATTTATAGGGAGAGAAATCTTTTATACATAAAGTATATTATTACGTTGTTTTCCGGTATGTTTACGATACATACGATTTTATACTTTTTATTGACCCAATACATTGGGTTATGAGGTAAAATGAAAGTATAAAATATTTTTATTATAGTAACACAAAATACTCCTATAGTATTTGTAAATGTTTAGTTTTGAGTTCTTAAAGCATTTAGTTACTTTATAATATTCATCATACTTTTAATGAGAATTTATAAGTCCTTGTCTTACCCGTTCGGCTAACGACCCTCCACCGATCAAGGAAGCGGTGGGTGAGAGTGGACACCCATTAAATTGCCATTTTACAGGCAACAACCTTATACCCCCCTTATAGACCGGCTTCGTGAATGAGGCGTACTAGCGGTAAGACGAGTTTGTTAGATTTGTTGTCCATCCTGACCATCCCCCGGTATATGCAAGTCAATTCCCGGACAGATATAGTTGATCAGGCTATATCCTTCCCAGACTTGATTTACATATACCAAGGCATACCCATAATGTACAACTCCTCTTCTTTTATTTTATGTTCTTCTAGTTATGACACTATGTGAGCATGTATGCATGTATTTATACTTTTTAATAAAAAGAATCATTTATTTTCTAAAGGTATATTTATTTGAAAAATGCACAAATCAGAGACTATTAGTCCCAATTGTGTTTATAGTTTGTATATCTTGTGTGGTTTGATATACTTAATTCACTATAAACTGCGCTCTGATACCAATCTGTCACACCCCCAAACCAAGGATGGCGGAAACGTCCGGGGGTGGAGGACTTCATGTATAGTATCATAACAGCAATTGTAATAGTAATTCAAGCAAACACAACCAACATATATATAAAAAAATTTGCATCATTGTATGAATTACATGTTTACGAATAAATCACAATATGTTGATAAAATATGAAATAGTAGACGCCTTAGCGTCCCATCCTCAAAAGCACTTGATTACCTGTTTAATGATTTCCTGAGAATACAAGTTTTTGAAAAAGTGTCAACACAAAGGTTGGTGAGTTCATAAGCTTTTCGTTTGTAAAAGTAGTATTTGTGTTAAAAAAATCCAATATTTTCCTTAATGTGTAAATGTAGTCTTAAAACCCAAAGACCGAAATGTACAAGTAATTTGTCATATTTATAGTAAAACAATGCAAGTTTAAATCGACATAAACTCGTTAAATTTTAATGAAGTCCCCGTAAATTCCAATGTTTGTTAATACTTTATGTGAGTTTATTATAACCATACTATGACCAAGGTTGCCTAAAACGACGTTCTTCAGGCGTCGGAAATGTTATGACATTTGTCACCCCAGACCTATCGGTCTAACTGTTGCATGCAGTTTAGGTGTGGGTTTGTCAAACCCAATATAGATCTATACACAAGTATCACGCTCTCCCTCAAGGAGACTCTGGTTACAATACAGGACTTAATGGTAATTTGAAGCAGTTGTCTCACAAGTCATTAACGGAATTACGTGTTATGAAAACTTGGTACCGTATGGCCGTACCTTGCTTAATGAAAATATCCTTTGTATAAATGTACCCTTTTTAAATGTATGTGTTATGTAATGTATCATAAACTATACCTATTATAGTTTATCAACCAAGGGTAGTACGTGGTAATGTATGCAAACTATATTCAAAATAGTTTATTTAATGTTTGAATGTATCGATTGTACTTTGATTATAATCACTTGTTATTCTTTATATTTTTCATGACCAAATCCATTTGTAAACTGATGTGTGTCTAAATATTAAGATAAAATGTCATATGTTGCAGTAACATATAGTCACATAAAGATATACACCTTGCTCAACATGTTACAAGGTAAAATGAAATTAACAGCAACTTTTCGTTAAAAACAGTTTCTGTTACCTTTCTTAGAAAATTTATAGAAAAATCATCACAGCTCTAAATCCAAATCCGCAAATTTTGAGAGTTTGGGATATGAGTCTAGTTTGTTCGTAAATTTTCTCATGATTTTTAGTGATCTCTAACAGAGGTGAAAATGTTCATAATCACAGACTGGTCCGGGTTTGCCTCTGAAATGACAGGCAGTTTTGTAACAATCACTATTAATTGTAGAAAAATCATCTGGAGATGTGCAAGTAGTCATTTTAAAGCTAAGAGTTTGAACTACTTACACCTGAAACAGTTTTGAAAACTAAAATTTTTAAGTTGACCAAAACAGTCTGTGATTAACGTCCATCTTTTCTGATGCAATCTGTTAGAAAAAGTTTAATTGTGTTCTTGATGATTTTACTTGTATTTCCCCCTTAAAACTTAAGAAAAAGATGTAAATGTATGGTATGAACTCACCTTATGTGGTTTCAGTAGATGAAAGTGAGAGAGAGGAAGTGTTCAACTCAAGAACACTAAGAAGATGTATTGATGATTCGAGAATCTAACACCGAATAAGATGGAACTTGTGTAAGATATCAATGATTTGAGTAGAATGGAGTTTAATAATTATGTGAATGATGAAGATACTTACTAATTGAAGAAAGAAATCCCTGGAGAGGGTCTTGAAGTTTTTGAAGTTGAGAGAAAAGATGAGAGAATTTTGGAGAGTGTTCTTGGTTGCTAAGTGTAGAATGAAAGAGTTTTATGGAGGATGAGGAGAGAGGATCAATCCTCCAGCTCTTAGAACGTGGGAAGAGCTGGAGATTGGCTGTAAAGGTCCACTAAGGAGACAAGGGGTAGTGGGAAGGAGTGGCTGGTCATAGAGTGAGGTGGTAGTGGGTTGCTTTTGCCATAAATTAAGGAAAAGCAAATATTCCCTCAATAATTAGTTCAATCACCAATTCTTTTAATATATTTTATAAAAACCCTGGAGATTTATATATTTTGGGGCCTTAGTTTATAAAATAAAGTTTTGGGTGAAAATCCCACGTTAAAATAATGAAAAACGGAGTTAAAACGAAGTCGTAGTCGAAAAACCGGTAAAAAGGGCCTGGCTTCGGACCTCGGACCTCGGACTTCGGACACTGGCTTCGGACCTCGGACTTCGGACACTGGCTTCGGACCTCGGACTTCGGACACTGGCTTCGGACCTCGGACTTCGGACACGGACACTTCGGACTTCGGACACGGACACTTCGGACTTCGGACCCTGGCTTCGGACACTTCGGATCCTTAAAGCTATTTTACTCGTTTTTACCCCGTTTCAAGCGATTTTTGACCCGGTTAAGGGTCGAGATGACCCAAATGATTACAAAAAGTTAAAGTAACTTTTGAGAGAGATTTGGGAGAGATTTGGGAGAGATTTCAAATAGAAAGAGATAGAGTGAAAACGATTTAGAGAGGTTTCGTTTGTGATTAATTTGAGTGTCCGGGTTCACAACGCAAGGTTCGTAAACCCCATTAAACCGTGTTTTAGTGTCGTACACAATCCCGATGATTGTGCAATAGTGTTTTATCGCTTTGGTTCGTTGTTTAGCACTGTTAAGGCTAAGGAAAATCAAACACATGAACTTTCCAAATGAGGATTTCTCATTAAAATAGCGAATTGTATAGTGATTACATAACGTAAACCCTAGCATACAAGGGTTATTGGAGTTGACTGGTTTGACTTGTTGACTTTGAATTGACCGAAATTTGACGGTTGTCACAGTTGGCTCCTCCTGAGATGCAGGAGTTGTCTACACAGCTTCAGGAGCTGTTAGACAAGGGTTTCATTAGACCGAGCAGTTCACCCTGGGGATCCCCGATTCTGTTTGTGAAGAAGAAGGACGGGTCGCATCGGATGTGTATCGATTATAGGGAGCTGAATAAGGTAACGGTGAAGAACCGCTACCCACTCCCGAGGATTGACGATCTCTTTGACCAGCTTCAGGGAGCATCTTGGTTCTCCAAGATAGATTTGCGTTCAGGGTATCACCAGGTGAGGGTCAGAGAGGAGGATGTGCAGAAGACGGCATTTCGGACACGTTATGGCCACTATGAGTTCGTGGTGATGCCTTTCGGGCTCACCAATGCTCCTGCCGCGTTCATGGACCTCATGAACCGCGTGTGTAGACCGATGTTAGACCGGTCGGTGATAGTATTTATTGATGATATCTTGGTTTACTCCAAGACGCGAGAGCAGCATGAGGAGCATTTGCGGGAGGTTTTGGAGACCTTGAGAAGGGAGAACTTGTATGCTAAGTTCTCCAAGTGTGAGTTCTGGTTGCGTGAGGTGCAGTTTCTTGGGCACCTTGTCAACCAGAACGGGATTTCGGTGGATCCGGCCAAGGTGGAGGCCGTGATGAGATGGGAGGTTCCGAAATCTCCATCTGAGATTCGGAGTTTCCTAGGATTAGCTGGCTACTATCGGAGATTCATTCAGGATTTCTCCAAGATAGCATTACCCCTGACCATGTTAACGAGGAAGGCTGTGGTCTTTCGTTGGGGGCCTGAGCAGCAGGCAGCATTCGAGACACTGAGACAGAGATTGTGCGAGGCGCCAATCTTAGCCTTGCCAGAGGGCATGAAGGATTTTGATGTATACTGCGATGCGTCCATCTCAGGTTTGGGCGCGGTATTGATGCAGAGAGGGCATGTCATCGCCTACGCATCGAGGCAGCTGAAGCCTCACAAGGCGAACTACCCGACGCATGATTTGGAGTTGGGGGCTGTTGTGTTCGCCCTCAAGATTTGGCGTCATTACCTCTATGGGGTTCGCTGTACGATTTACACAGACCACAAGAGTTTGAGGTACCTCATGGACCAGCCAAATCTGAATATGAGGCAGCGTCGGTGGCTTGATGTGGTAAAGGATTATGATTGTGAAATCCTTTATCACCCGGGGAAGGCCAACGTGGTGGCCGATGCGCTTAGCCGCAAGGCGGCACCGATCAGGGATATTTGCATGCGGATGACAGTGGTGACTCCGCTTTTGGAGCGGATCCGGGAGGCTCAGCAGGAGGCTATGAAGGAGGAACATCGGAAGAGTGAGCGGATTGTGGGACAGGTTTCCTCCTTCGACTATGACAGCAGAGGATTATTGATATTACACCGCAGGGTGTGGGTTCCATATCTCGGAGGCGTGCGCCAGGTTCTGATGGATGAGGCGCACAAATCCCGATTCTCCATTCATCCAGGGGCAACGAAGATGTATAGGGATCTTCGTCTGGACTATTGGTGGCCCTGCATGAAGCGGGAGGTAGCATGGTACGTTGAGCGGTGCCTGACCTGCAGGAAGGTCAAGGCCGAACACCAGAGACCGCACGGCAAGATGCAGCCGTTGGATATCCCGCTATGGAAATGGGAAGATATCACGATGGATTTCATCACCAAGCTTCCTAGGACCGCGCGGGGAGTGGATTCGATATGGGTCATCGTCGATCGGTTGACCAAGAGCGCCCACTTTATCCCGATTCAAGAGAGCGTCTCGGCCGAGAAGTTGGCAAATATCTACATCAGAGAGGTGGTGGCACGGCACGGGGTGCCAGTTTCAGTGATTTCGGATAGGGATGTGCGGTTCACTTCCAGGTTCTGGAAGAAGTTTCATGACGAGCTGGGTACTCGTCTGCATTTTAGTACAGCCTTTCACCCGCAGACGGATGGCCAGAGCGAGCGGACCATCCAGACTCTGGAGGACATGCTGCGGGCGTGTGTTTTAGACTTCGGTGGTAGCTGGGATACCTATCTTCCTTTAGCCGAGTTTTCATATAACAACAGCTATCACGCGAGTATTGACCGCCCTCCCTTCAAGATGTTGTACGAGAGGAAGTGCAGGACCCCGATATGTTGGGGCGAGGTTGGACAGAGAGTCATGGGGAGCACTGAAGTAGTGCTCAAGACGACAGAGAAGATTCAGCAGGTCCGGAGCAGGCTTCAGACTGCTCAGAGTCGGCAGAAGAGTTATGCCGATAGGCACCGATCAGACCTGGAGTTCCAGGTCGGGGATATGGTTCTCCTGAAAGTGTCGCCGTGGAAGGTCGTCATCCGATTCAGGAAACGGGGCAAGTTGGGTCCCAGGTATATTGGACCGTTTAGGGTTGCAGCCCGAGTGGGCAAGGTAGCATATCAGCTGGACCTGCCAACCGAACTCAGTCACATCCACAGCACTTTCCACGTCTCCCAGCTGCGGAAGTGCATGGTGGACGATTCAGCAGTGGTACCTTTGGAGGACATCCAGGTTGATGACAGCCTGAATTATATCGAGCGGCCTATGGCTATCCTAGACCGGAAGTCGAAGGAACTGAGGAACAAAAGGGTGGAGCTGGTGAAGGTGCAATGGCAGCATCGGAAGGGCTCGGAATGGACTTGGGAGCCCGCGGATGAGATGATGGAGCATTATCCGGAACTGTTCCGGAAGGGAGCGGCAGACTTCGAGGACGAAGTCTAAAATAAGTGGGGGAGATTTGTAACACCGGGTTCATGGTATGATTTTATTTAAGTTTCTATTTTAATTTTGCCACGAACTCGGCGAGTCTGCGTCCCGACTCGCCGAGTAGCAGCAGGGTGGACACGGGGTTTGAGCGGTGAACTCGGCGAGTCGATGCATGGACTCGGCGAGTCCACCTGTCTGGATGAAGCTCTATTTTCAGACATTTCACCCCATGTTACCCATTCTAAAACACCAATTTCGTCCCATTCTCTTCCAAAAGAACTGTAGAGCGAAACCCTAGCCCATTTTGATCCTTGTGAGTGATTTTGGCTGGGTGAAGGAAGCTTGAAGCTTAAGAGAAGAAGGAGGAAGTTGGAGGGTGCAAGGAAGTGTGGTAGATCCGAAATCTACCCTGGGAGAAGCTCCTCACCAGGTAAGAAAGCTCCTTCTTAATCTTTAGTATAATAGATTCCCTTTTTGTCCCTTATATGTGGATTTCAAGACCTTAAACCTCCCAAACTCCGTGTGTTTATACCCTAGGAGCTTAGATTTATGGGTTGGAACCATTGCATGTCTCAGTTTTGGCCAGAATGGGTGAAGAGTCGAAGGGTACTCGGCGAGTGCCAAAGTGCACTCGGCGAGTTCCATGAAGATGGCCTTAGACTCGGCGAGTTGGATAAACAACTCGGCGAGTCCTATGGAGATTGCCTAGTACTCGGCGAGTCGTTCTTCAAACTCGGCGAGTCCCTTGAATATAGCCTTGAACTCGACGAGTTGTTCTTCCAACTCGGCGAGTCATATGATCAGTCACTAGGATAAGAAGGGTTTAAGTGTAGGAGGTCCAACCCTCCGTAGTCGCACGTGGAATTAGCGATTTAACGTGTAGCTATAGTCCTAGAATCTCCAAATCTCCAAGGTTGATGTTCTGATGGAAGATTGGAGCGATTTGCGAGATCTGTTCGTCGGACTCGGCGAGTCACCCCCTTGGACTCGGCGAGTCCAGTCGCGGGTTTGTTAGTTGTCCCCGTCTAGCGAGTCAGGCTGACTCAGTGAGTGGGAGCAGGGACCCGATGAGTCAGAGTCGGGCTAGACATAGAAGGACTCGGCGAGTCGTCATATGGACTCGGCGAGTCCAGTCAATCAGAAGGTTGACTTTGACCAAGGAGTTGACTTTGACCGGTCATTTGACCTTAGGGGTATTTATGAGTACCTAATCCATGTTTACGGATTTATAGCCGGAGGGATTACCGGTGCGGCAGCCAGGCGTAGTCTGAGCAGGTTTTCGGCAGCTACTCTCGAGGTGAGTTTCCTTCCTGTAGGGACGGGTCTAAGGCACCAAGGCCGGCCCGTATAGAAGATTTGTTAGTATCGGAGTGTGGGCGGAGCCCGTATCTCATAGCTGAGTTTAATTGTGATATATGCCAGTATGATAGAATTGCTTATACTTGTTGTCTGTGTGATACTTGTATGTTATGGTTTAGTGGCAGAGTGTGGGCGAGGCCCGTATCTCTCAGAAAGTAGAGTGTGGGCGAGGCCCGTATCTCCTAGCTAGTAGGGTGTGGGCGAGGCCCGTATCTCTATGGGTGTGGGCGAGGCCCGTATCTCTTAGCTGTTCATTATATGATTGCATGGTATGTGGCATTATGGGGGAACTCACTAAGCTTCGTGCTTACGTTTTATAGTTTTGTTTTCAGGTATCTCTTCAACTAGGGAAAAGGAGCTGGCGCGGTAGCGACATATCACATACACTCTTGTTTCCGCACTATGGATTTCTGGGATGTACTCTGAATATTTTACTATGATGTTACCGGTTTTCAGACATAAATTAATATTATGAATGTTTTATAACGATGTTTTTATGTATTAACCTAATTTAAAAATGAAATTTTTAGTTGATATTTTCGGGATGTTACAATATACATGTAACGTTTATATGCTTTTTATGAGTCATTCAATTTAGGTTGTTTAATTCATTTAGACAACCTAGGTAAAGTCCTGACATTATAACCAGAATCTCCAGCCAGGGGATCGAAACAAGTTGTGTGTAGATCTATATCGGGATTGACAACCCCGCACTCAGGCTGTAGCTACAGTCAGGCATACACGCCAATGAGTGGCAATTGTTATCAACAGTTTAAACGCCCACAAAGCGTTTGTTTCAGGCCATCTTGTCATAGTATGGTTATAATAACTCATTAAAAAGATATCAACAATACGTTAGTGTATAATCAACTAAACGTAAGTACACCTTCAAAGTACCAGTTTATAGAATACCAACTACAATGGTTCAATACAGTTTTCAATAACAGCTGGTGAAGCCAGGCACACTCTCAGTTACAAGTTTTTCATAAAGGAATATAAATACAAAACATTGATACAAAGAAAACAGTTTTATGGGAATAAAACTACTTTTCATATACAACATAAAATATATGATTTTCTGGAACAGTTTACATATACAAGATACAGAGACACCCTTTCAAACATAAACACTGATGCACTCACTCAACTTTATGTTGATACTCCCTTTTCAAATTACTTGTATTCTCAGGGAAACAATAAACAGGTACTCCCCGAGCTTTTGAGAAGATGGAGCTACTTTGAGTCATATCTTCTTCTTTTGTATAACTATTTTAGTTTCAATATACAATGATTGAACACATGTAAATACTTATACTTTTTAAATACAATGGTTGTTTGTACTTTGATTACTATGATGCATGTGTTGTGATACTACAAATGAAGTCCTCCACCCCCGGACGTTTCTGCCATCTGGTTTGGGGGTGTGACAAAAACCAATCCAAAAATCCAAAATATCCGAACCGATTAGTCCAATCCAAATTGTCCAATTGGACAATTCGGTTTTATCCAAATAGTGAACAGCCCTACTCTCGTCTGAGTCTCCCTATCCTCTCTCACCTAGGTCTCCAACTCGATCTCTCTCCTCCTGGCATTGGTCTGAAACCCAACCAATGTCCGATATGAGGTGTTGGCCACGAACTCACGAATATCCCTCCTTAGAATAATCATATACCGAATTACACGCGCCTGCTCAGTCGACACATGCTCAGGTCAAAACATGGCCCTCTCATGAAACATCCTGGTGATCTCAGTCACCGTCTCTGTCTTCTGCTTGAAAGACAGGAACTACTGGGCCAACGTCTCTCTCTCTCTCTCTCTCTCTCTCAACCACTGGTATGAACTCATCTCTGAACATCTCAGTAAATATCTCCCATGTCACTACAGTATGCTTTACAAGAGAATAGTCAGCCGTCACAAATTTCCACCAATCCTTCGCTCCCAAGCGAAGTAGGTTCAACGCGAAACGAACCCTCAAATTCTTTGGACAGGAGCAAGTGTAAAAACAACCCTCAACATCAGAAATCCATCTCATTGCAACAATCGGGTCTTGGGTCCCACCAAACTCTGGTGGCTTCGTGTTGTTGAACTCCCGGTACCACAACGAATCACCCCCTATAGTCTCGCAACAGCAGCAGCCTCAGTTACAGCAGCATAGCGCTCGTCGAAATTCTCAATCAGCGTGGTCTTAATAGACCTAAACATCTCTGATATAGCTCCTCTAATTGTTGCGGCCACCTTGGTGGCAACGATCCTACGGATCTCATCATCATGGCACTCGACCTATCGGGGTCGCTGGAGCCTAAACCTCGGGTAACCACCATACTGAAACACACAAGAAATCCATCAGAACCAGGCTAAAGCGCATACACAAACACCCACACACTCCTGCAAGTTCCTTAGTTCCTTAAGATTCCTTCTTGAGCCGCATACAGATCCAGTGCTTTCAGTAGTACGGGCCCAATACTACCTTCCACACCAACCCGTACTCGTCCCAAGTCGTCCTCTCAAGAACCCAAGTCACAAGAACTCTATTCCTCAATATCAACTATACACCCGCCCTGTTGGTTCCTCAAAACAACTACTAAGCATCTAGGTACTCATTCTAGACTACTCCCCAGCACTGCTCCGCCTCACAAGATCTCCTTTATCCTTGCTATTTGCTTCGTGCATGCCAATAGTACACAATACAAGACTCGATAGATAGTCGAATAAATGATTCTACTTCACACAACCAAACAAGGAGCATGAAGAAAGGCTAAATCAAGCATTCTAAGGATATAAAACCCTAACTATGTACAATTATGCAACATACACTAAGCAAATAGCAATGATAGTTTCAATCTTATAAAGCAACCTCCTAGGCTAAAGGCATCACAATTCAAGCAACCCTATCACACTTTTCCTGTAGGACCCTTAGCCTACCACTAGCATGCATTTCTATCAGTTCATAAGATATCAGCTCTACACTACTCATAAAACAAATAGAGATATTTTAGGAAACCACCGCTCGAGCTCTGGTTGATTATACACACTGCTTCACCGGGTTTTTCTCCTTTGGAATTCCTCGTTTCTTTATGAATTGTTTTTATAAAAATCCTCATACCCTTAGTTCGAGTTTGGAATTCCCCTAGAGTTCATCCAAATCCCTCAAACCAAGGCTTTGATACCAAACTATAACATCCAAATTTTCATTTTTAAATCCATAGAAAAACAGTTTTTATAAAAACCAATTCAAGAAAAGTCATAATCTCAAATACAATTCCACATCAAAATATCATAGTGTCCCAAAATATCCAATAACAAATCTCCCGACGAATGTGTATAATCAAGCCTTCGCCTTCCCGCGATCCTCATAAGTACCCGAAAACACATTTAATCAACAACTGTAAGCACAAAACTTAGTGAGTTACCCAAGATATCCCATACAACACAACGCATAAAATAGTTATGGGTTATCAGCAACCCTGGAGACTACCCGAAGTCTCATTGGGCAAACAGCACGCCCTGTGGGTTATCAACAGCCCTGGAGACTACCCGAAGTCTCAATCACACATAAACAATAGAAACACAATAATAACATCTGGACCCAGATGGTCATCACTTATATACAACTATTCTAACACACAGGTAAAAATTAGTGAGGAGACTCACCTGACACTAATGACTGATACAACTCACACCCGAACTGTTGGAACTAGACTCCACCTAATTCAATTCACCAATTAACCTTAATTAATAATTAGGGTATTTTCACACACACTACTAAGCCGAAGACAAGTCTAGTCCACACTTAGAGTAAAAGACCATTTTACCCCTCATAAACCCTCACCATCCACTTAATACATAAATGGTCAAATTCCATGAAAAGTCAACGAAAGTCAACTTGGGGCAGTACGCTCGGTGTACTCAGCTCTACGCAGGGCGTAGGGCGCATCACCAAAAACAGGCTTGCATAAGGCTACACGGGGAGTAGCCAAGCGTACGCGCAACGTACATAAGCTGTTCCTACAACCTACATGCAAAACGTCTTAATCCTTAAGACATCCATTCCAAACACAGATCTGGCCCATAAAGAACTTCTTAATCCATAAAGTCTCTGAGTTTAAGCCTATGCATGGCTAAAAGGAGCTACAACTCAAAACCCATAACTTTTACTTCATAAAAACCCCCACAACTCTTGCATGAAAGAACAGAAGTGACCAAGCTAGCATCTTTATGACTCAAGAGACCTTAGCATGTTTGAAAGGACAATTTAATAGCTCTGGAGTACTCCATACTCACAAAGATCCAAGCTCTGGGACAAAAGGACCAAAATGCAAGACTAAACAAGATCTACTTAAACAAGCTCCGAGATTTGAACTTTATACCTTGAAAAGGTGCACAAGAAGATGGAGTTTCTGGATCTATAAGCTAGAATGCACCACATCCACTTGAAAGATCTTCCTTCTAACACCAAGCACACAAGAATCACTTTCCAAGCTTCAAAACTCTCCTTCACACAATAGGGTTCGATTTTAGGGTTTGGGGAATATGGAGGATGGTCATGAGGAGGTCCAAGAGAGTTTATGTTGCTTAAATAATGGTCACACCCAAAGGAATTAGGGTTTGGAGAAAACATGATTACGCCCGACGTGCCTATATGTATGCTCAACGTACTCGAGTCTTGACCCGCCAAAGATTTGCTAACTTATGCCCGAAATATGCTTTGTACACCCAACGTAAGGGCCATATATGCAAACTTTAAAACATAAAAGACTGAAAAGCAAAATTACCTGATAACGGGTGTTACAATCTCCTTGACAGACTCCCCTAGTAATATGAAATTCTTGAGTAGCCGACCCATTGATGATAACGGAAGCTCTAGAGGACGAGAGACATCCTTTGATCCACCGCATCCAAATATGGGCCGAAAGTCATGAAGCGAGAACGGGTCTTTCGTTTTGGGCAAGAGAATTATAAAGGACGAGTTACTCCCTCTAGATAAACAACCAGCTTCAAAGTGCTTCACAAACCTCATTATGTCGTCCTGAATAAGAGGCCAAAAATGTTTGCAGAACTTGAAAGTAAACCTGTCGTGGCCCGGAGCCTTTTCACTTCCACAGCTCCAAATGGCCTCTTTGACTCCACTTAGCTCAAAAGGAGCCTCCAAGAAACATCTGTTTGCAACAAGAGAATTTTAAATCTAGAGTTAATAAAATAAGGATGTTTCTGTCAGTGTTCCTGAAATTTGAGCCCAAAAAATCGCCAAACTTCCGTCTTGATAGCCAAAACTTCAGTGACCCAGTGTCCATTAATCATAAGCCCTTGCAAATTGCCTTTTCTACTTTTTATCTTTAACGTGTTGTGAAAAAAGATGAGTTTTCATTGCCATCACACAACCATTTTATTTTTGATTTCTGCTCCAAGTCTAATTTCACCATCTTCTCTAATTCTATGATTTTTTGCTTAGAATCCCTTAAATTGTTGTGCGATAAAAAGTTGTTGTGTAGGTATAATTCCCTTAAATTACGCAAGTAGAATAAAAAAAAACCTCTTTTTTCACTTCCATTGAACATGAAAATTAATTTGAGATTGTTTCTCAAACTCCTTATTGACTTTTCGAAAAATCAAAAATTTCTGACCTTTGGAAAAAATTATGTTTTTTGCACCGGAAAATTAGCATTTACTAAATACTTTTTAACTTATTAACTTTTAAAAAAAACCAATAAAATAAGTGATTTTAAAAATAACTCCCACACCCCTAATTTAAGTAAGTGGAATAACGGAAAAAACAATTACCGAGCCTTTCTCGTTTTCGTCAATAAAAAATAAAGCTGAAGGCGGTGAAGAATCCAACTGGAATTTATGCAGAGCGCTCTATCTCTCTCTCTCTCTCTCTCTCTCTCTCTCTCTCTCTCTTGAACTCTCAAGATTTTGGGTAAGAATTACTGTAGCTGATCGCCATTGCCGTTGCAGTGCCATTTAAACCCTAAAACGCTTCAATCAAGAAATAAGGCCGTCATCATCTCCTTCTTAGGTTTGTATCTAATGTTATTTTATGTATATTACAATGATTCAACAGTTGCATAAACTTCATATCTTCGTACGATCGATTCTTATTGCCTATTACCGCTGTTTGCTTTGGAGATTGTGCGTTCTTATTAGATCATTTGGAGTTTGATTTTCACTAGGTTTAGTAGCAGAACGAGGTGCATTTTTATTTTATATTGAAGTTGCATGTGTATAGGCTAAATCGATATATTTAATTATTTGTGTCGTTAATGAGATTCGCTAATTGATTTGTTTAGTTTGGCGGCGCAATTCCAAAATGGGATCTGTGTCCACGTTGATTATTATATTCTTTTTTCAATGCGTAACTTGAATTTGAGCTTCTTCACTCGATCCTACTTTTTGCACATTTTGGTGTCATTTCTTTGACTCTTTAAGGGCATTCTAATGGACTAGCAGCAGCCCTTCTAGCTGCTACTCTTTTTCATGTACTCCTAGGTGAGTTGATGCTCGTTTTCTGTTTTCAGTTTTTTCCATTTCTCTGTTTGTTGATCCATTCTTCGACTTGTTTAGATTTCCTGGGTCAGTTTCAGCTGGGTTTGCATTTTTTTGGGGAATGGGTTTTCACATAATCACATTGATGCTATGTCCATGCTACTTTTTGGGAGGAGGAGGGGACAAGATATGCAACGCCATTACCTTTCACTTTTTATGAGCACCAAGTGTTTGACAGAGTTCCCCACTGAGAGCATAGTGGTAATAAGTAGTAGTACTAATGCATTGCACACTTGTATCTTCAAACTTGATTACAATATGGTGCCTAAAATAAGTTAATTATATGGTTATAAACACTGAGCAATTGTAGTAACAAAATATAGTTATCTACTAATTACTACACTAATCTTAGATTAAAACCAAACTAAGAATGGGAAGCACCACTGAAACAAAATACTGCAAATCAAGATACTCTTGATTGCATAGTATATAGCATATCACTAAATAATGACTTTTTACAAAAGACAATGGTTAAGAGGCTGCTTCCATTGATAGGAGATCTCTGCAATTTCAATCTTCCTCTCATTTCTTTTCTTTATGAGTTATTAGGCAACTATGCATTTAGTGCAATTTGCATGCAATGATATTTTCAATCCACTGTAAGGTTCTTAATCAGCTCTTTTCTTGCAGGAGCTATAATTTTGTAGAGCCATTAAGTTCTTCATTTGTAATTTTGTAACATTGGTTTCACTGACACTGTATTGAAGTATCAAGCTGTTTTTTGGACATTGTGGAAAGAAGATGGCTGTTGAGAGTAGTAACAAACAAGAAACACGTGCTCTGACTCCATTAAGAGTCTTACGTGGCGTGTTCTGTTTACTAATCCTGCTTTCAACAGCATTTGTGATATTGGTCTTCTGTGGTTTCTTCACAGCTGTGATCTTGAGATTTTTCAGCATACATTACAGCAGAAAAGCAACAGCGTTTTTCTTTGGAAGCTGGCTAGCTTTATGGCCTTTTTTATTTGAGAAAATAAACAAAACTAAAGTAATATTTTCTGGAGAAACTCTTCCAGAAAGGGAGGAGAGAGTCTTGATCATTGCCAACCACAGAACTGAAGTTGACTGGATGTATTTATGGGATCTTGCCTTGCGAAAAGGGCGTTTAGGGTATATTAAATATGTCCTCAAGAGCAGTTTAATGAAGCTGCCTGTATTTGGTTGGGCTTTTCACATTTTGGAGTTCATTTCAGTTGAGAGAAAATGGGAGGTTGATGAGTCAAATATGCGACACATGCTTTCAACTTTTAAAAATCATCAAGATCCTCTCTGGCTTGCTGTTTTCCCCGAGGGCACCGATTTCACGTAATACATATTTCATCTTTTCTCAGGGCATTCACGCCTTTTTCACAAAGTTGCAATTTTTTTTTTCCCATTGACATTGGTCCCGGTCTCTAGTCCACTACATGCCAAACACAATACAACTTGTTCTATCAGTCTGAGTCCATGCCAAACACAGTACAACCTGTTATGTTCTGTCATACTCTGGTATATCCAATCAAATCACTGACTAATTTATATTTATTTGTATATTTATTCTGGTGTAGCGAACAGAAGTGCATTCGGAGCCAAAAATATGCATCTGAAAACGGGCTGCCTATCTTACACAGTGTCCTACTCCCAAAAACAAAGGGATTTGCTGCCTGCATGGAGGAACTAAGGGACTGTTTGGATGCAGGTACTCTTTATTCCAGCAAGTAATAGTAATAGTATTATGCCTTTAATCTACTTTTTAAAACACTTTGTTTTCTTTTTGGTATATTAATATATTGCAGTTTATGACATCACAATTGGGTACAAAAACCGTTGCCCAACTTTCTTAGACAATGCATTTGGGGTGGCCCCTTCAGAAGTTCATATCCATGTCAGGCGTATTGTAGTGAATGATATCCCTGAGTCTGAAGAAAAGATTGGTTCTTGGTTAATGGATACATTTTCCAAAAAAGACAAATTGCTTTCAGATTTTCACTCGAGAGGATGTTTTCCTCATCAAGGAACAGAAGGGGAGATTACTGGTGTCTCATGCCTAATGAATGTTGTTGGGGTAATCATCTTGACCTTCATCTGTATTTTCATAACCTTTTTTTCATCTGTCTGGTTTAAAGTATACATATCGTTAGTGTGTGCATATTTAGGGTCAGCTACCTATTTTAATATCCGACCTTCACCCATTTTTAATTGGTGAAAGGGTTTGTTTTATGTTTTATGTTTTATGTATGCAATAGACAAATAGTTGGAAGAGATATATATATATATATATATATATATATATATATATATATATGTTTTGATAATATTATATTGAGACTTGAGAGCAAGAACCATAAGCCTACAAGGTATGAAGAAAGGTGAAAGGTCTACTAGACTTGAAGCTTTGTTTAGTGTTGTAGTTTTATTGATTTCGAGCTTTCCATTATTTGATTAGAATGGATGATGTTTGGTTGTTTTGTTGACCAAAAGGGAATGATGATAATGATGATACAATGTTCTTATATCCTATAATCACTAAGAATTTTGATTGATTTTAGTCATGACTAAGTTGCATTTTATGCAATCTGCATTTGGATGTATAGATACCAATTCTTGTTATGATCAACAAATATCACATACAACAAGTTAACAACATATCGCTAATCTCTCTTTTCTATCCTGCTATAATACGGCTGCTCATTAAATGACCAAAATAGGAGATTTATAACGGGATGACCATTTTTTGCAACATTATCATGAGATATTCTCGTATTTTGCATAATGGCATCTATGGTATGCTTTTAATTTTGTGAAATTACTTTTTTTGTAATCTACGATAGCTTTAGGTTCCCGAGAGTCTTTTGTGGAATCTTGTGTTGTTTGCGAAGCTTAAAGATTTTTATGGTTGCATCATGCAGTTTCATGGGAATAAAATCACAATTTTTAGCCTTAATATCTTTCATCTTGAAACACCATTGTTTCAATCGAAAATGAAATCACAAAATAAGAAAGATGGAAAATACTTTCTAGTGAAGGGGAAGGAGGTAGCTAATGGGGTTTTTGGAGTATATGTCGTTAGGAATGATGTATGTTTTGTAGAAAGTTAGGTTTAACATATAAGAGTAGTGAGATAAGGCCATGTTACAAGCTTCCTATACACAATGAATCGGTGATGCTTTCGAGCTAGTGTATTTTCAATAGACCTGACAATTCGTGTATTCGTGTCATGAAAACGTGTCAGCCACGAATTTGACACAATACGATTACAGGATGAGAAATAAGCTTTATCTCAATTTTCAAGATGTATTCGTGTCGTGTCGTGTATTCGTGTCTCACATATTCGTGTATTCGTGTCTCTCACATATTCGTGTATTCGTGTCTAGAATTGTCAGGTCTAATTTTCAATAGCAAATATATATATATATATATATATATATATATATATATATATATATATATATATCCCTTGTTTAATTTAAATAGTTATTGTTTCTTTGAGATTTAGTTACATGTGTACTATATATATAACTAGGTTACAACCCGTGGAACCACGTGTAAGAAAAAAAAAACAATATTGATAATTAAAAATGGTAATGAAAAATCAAAGGTATATAGAATTTTATTAAATTAATAAGATATAAATTTTGTTTAGAAAAAGTAATTATATACTCGTGATCAACATTGAAATGAAAGGCTAATGCTATAATTGAAAAGAAAAAAAAGTAAAATGCTATAATCATCAATAACTTGAATGTTTAATGCTATAGTTATTGAAACTAAAACGATATAATTAACATTCAGATAAAAGTTTAACGCTATAATTAACATTAAAATGAAAGTTGAATGCTATAAATGAAAAAATATAAGCTTAACGTTATAATCAACATTAAAAGGAAAGTTGAATGGTATATGAAAAGGTTAAATAGAAAGATTTGAACATTATGCATTTTAAATCGAAGATTTTTAATAATGTTCTGCAAAAGCATAAGGTGAAAAAAAAACAAATGGTGTGTATGATGTGCCAAAAACAAAAAGTACATTGCTATTTATTGCAAATCCTTTCTGTTTTCCCATTCACGAACACATAGATAGACACATAATTTTAAAACCTACGCGATAATAGCAGTGAAAAAGGTATTTTCTGTTTCTTGCAAATACCCTCAAGTTCTCGACACCCCAACATTTTTTCAATAATGGCAGGATCCTCCTTCAAGCCAAAGCTACAAAATGCATTAAAAAGGAAATAAATATAAGATCATTTACATATATTTCACAATAAATAATATATCAATTAAATGCAACTTTATGATAAATGAAGAATGAACTTGTAGTGGTAGTTGAGTTCGACTACAAATCCAATCCTACTAATTATCAAGATTCAAGAAATATGACCTTTATATAAAATGGATGGTGGAACTCAAACGAATAAATATAATCCTATGAATTGACCGAATTGAAGAACATGACCAATAAATACAATTCTATTGATTGACCAGATTCAAAATAACCATATAAGAATTTAAAAGATGACAATTTTTTTAAACATATTTAGAGATCATTTCACCTTGTTTTTAACAAAATGACCATATTTGATAGCAAATTTTTGGGAAAGTTTTTTTAGATAAGCATATAATGGTTTTATATTGGAAATAATTGACACCATAGTCGTTTGAATATGAGCAAATAAGAGTTAAATTGGCTGCATGCAATAAAATAAATGACTTCTAGTTGTTCGAGAGTGAGAGTGACCTCTGTAACTTGCAAAATCGGCTGCATGCAAGAAAATAAATGACGTCCAGTTGCATCATAGCTAAACAACACAAATGATGATTAAGATCCGACCAATATGCTCCATCATCGTTGTCATTAACCTCAACATGTTACATCCATCATTATAATTATGACTTTTGGGGATATTCCTTTTCTTAGCCTTTCCTGCACTTGAACAAAAAACAAATAATCAAATACTTTATTCCTTTTACTAATAGGCAATGTAATTCATTTTATATTCATAATAACAATCTACTTTCATTTCCTAACTGATCATAAAAATCCTTCTTCCATTCTTCCAATTACAACATTTGGCTTTTGGGGATATTCCTTTTCTTAGCCTTTCCTGCACTTGAACAAAAAACAAATAATCAAATACTTTATTCCTTTTACTAATAGGCAATGTAATTCATTTTATATTCATAATAACAATCTACTTTTATTTCCTAACTGATCATAAAAATCCTTCTTCCATTCTTCCAATTACAACATTTGGTTTTAAAAATCCACCCAAGTATAGCAATGTATTCCAAATATAAAACAATTTACACTGATGTATTATTAAAAAAATCAAAAGTACAATGCTATAATTAGGCAAAATTTTCAAACTACATTAAGATAAATTTTTTGAAGTACTTGAATGAAAATGAATGAAAACCATAGGTTTAGTTATCTTGCCATGTCTGAAATCATCTCTAGATACTTACTATCTGTAACAACTATGACAATTATAATAGCTAAATCTATGCTCCCCCATCATACCATCATTCTTTAATCCCATGGTAAGAAAACGGAGATATATTTTTTAACATAAAACAAACTATTTGATATTAAAAAACATATAAATATGATTCACTAACCTCTGTTTTAATCATTCTTTAAATTGATCAATTTTGTATCACGACAAGCATAAAAAAAGGAACCTTTATCAAATGCGTATAACAAAAAGATTTAAATTAAAACATGTTGACATAATAAATGAGATAAATTTAGGTTTAAAGAGAGATAAAAACATACAATTACCCAAAAACATAGTCCCTCTTTTTCTAGGGTATGTGTTTGACCCAAACACATTTTTCATGTCTAATATGTTTGCTTCATCATCGTTAATTTCGTTATCAGGATTCGTCTTCAACATTTCTACTCATTGTCGTCATAATACGAGTAACTGTCACAACAGAGAGGAGAGATGACACCGTTGCATTTTTCCGACCACACACAACTATCAAAAGAAACAAAAGGACCATCTGGTTTTTGAGGATTAAAATACTTTGAAAACAATACACTTAAACCACTTATGGGTTAATCTAATTATATATATATTAATTACCAAAATTTGTATGTGAGAGGATTCACTGTTCATTCCATTCCACGTAAGCAGCAAAATGATTATAATTTCAATTCTTTTTTCATTTTTCTCCCTTTATTTTTATTTGTTTTTATATTTTGTACCCCTAAACTAATTTTGATGTTACAATTTTTATTCTTATAATTTTAAAATTTATATATATTTATATTCTTTCTCATTAATTAATTTTTATTTAACAATTTCAACTCTTATAATTTTAAAGTTAAATTATTAGTATTTTATACATTATAATTTGGTCCCTTACTATATTTTAAAGTTACATTTTGACCCCTTATATAATTTTTTAATAATCTTTTTTTTATTAATTTCTTAAAGATACACTTTCAAGTCAATTGTTTGTATCCATATTTTATTTTGATATTTTTGTGCTCCACTTTATATGATTTAATCGTCTTCGTTGTATATATGGTGTCAAACTGCGTTTTTTAACATACCGGAGCTTCCGCAGCAACGCGCGGATGGTCCAAACCCTAGTTATTATAAAATAACCAAACCCAAAAGTCCAATTACAGTGATTCGGAACTTTAGGATTTCGCATTCTACAAACATTAAATGAAGAAATCATCTACGGAACCATTAAAAAGCACCAAATATTAAAAAAAAATCTTATACTGTAGCTACAAATCTAAAAACACAATTGTGGTATCAAATCATGCTATAAAACATAAAGATGTTTGAAAATAAACCTGGGAAAATACTACGAAAAATAAAATCGGAGTAGTGGCGTTGTGGGTCTGAAAATGCATTTTCATGAAGATCATGACTGTTGAGATTGATAATCAATTGCTCAGCAGACTGCATTTTCCGATCGGTATTCTGACTTAGTGATTTCCCTGACGGCGTTTGGGAATACAGAGATATATGTGGTAAATTCCCCATTGAAAAGGGGTTTAGCAAAACCCTAAAATCACACACACTAGTTATTAGATTTTGTACCTTGGAAGCTTGATTAACGAATGAAGTAAGGCGGTTAGCACTTATAGGAGATAAAAACAGATTTTGAAAACTGATAATTATGTCGTCAATGTGAAGTGCGCTTAGGATCTTGTAATCAAACCACAAATCTCGGTGATCAAAACTCTACTCGTTTCCAAATTAAAAGCAGGAGGGTAAAAGAGTAATTTAACTTGAGCAGAAAAATGAATTGAGGGGGTGACACAAGACAAAAAAGAGTCTTTTATTAGAATAGGGATGAGTTGTATAATGAGAATAGATCATTGATTTGTTAATAGTGTTCATGGGATAAGATCATACCGATAATCCCTCTATCTCTCTAAAACACTGATCCACCTCGAAACTCGATTGTCTAAAGAGACTTTATCTCCTTTTTTATTGCCAAAGCTAAATGGAAGGCGAAGACGTAAAGTAGCTGAATAATGGCCTCCAACCAGTATAAGGTTAACACCGGTATGGACTTCCAACACAAGTTTGGGTTAGAGGTGAGCATTTGGACCGAACTGGACTGGACCGGACCTGCTCTTGGACCGGACCGGTTATGGAGAATATTGTGGACCGTTGACCAGACTGGATGAGTCGTGTCTGTGTCCGGGTCCAGGTCCGAGTTTTCCGGTTCTTGGACCCGTTTGGACCGGTACAACTTTAATTGCATAGAGTACAAGTCGTTAAAATAAGTTTTTGGGTTTGATAGAACTCGTTAAAACGAATATGTTGTTGGGTTTGATACTACGATACAACTTGTAAAAATGATTACGTTTCTGTTTCATGCATAACTAATCCACCTTGATGTATAATATTATAACTTGCAAAATTAATTTTCCAAATAAAAGCAACTAACATATAAATCAAGTTAACCAAGATCCATTTCATATGATTTATCTGTCAAAGATACATAAAATTCAGAATTATAGTCTAAAATAATAGTTAAAAAGCTGAAATTTTTCAGCTTTGATAGCTCAACTTTGAAAGACTGTAACTCATTGAATATAATACCAAAATCAACAAAATTACAGTCTAAATTCATCTACAATCTGTAAATTAAACTTTGGAAAAAACCGCGTGTCAATCCGACGTAAAACGAATGAGTTATGGTTGTTTAAAATTTTTCACAGATTACAAAATTTTAAAAATGTTGCTGAAAAGCTTAAGTTTTTTTAGCTTTTATAGCTCAACTTTGAAAGATTGTAACTCATTGAATATAATACTAAAATAACAAAATTATAGTCTAAATTCATCTACAATCTGTAAATTAAACTTTGGAAAAAACTGCGTGTCAATCCGACGTAAAACGAATGAGTTATGGTTGTTTAAAATTTTTCACAGATTACAAAATTTTAAAAATGTTGCTGAAAAGCTTAAAATTTTTTAGCTTTTATAGCTCAACTTTGAAAGATTGTAACTCATTGAATATAATACTAAAATAACAAAATTATAGTCTAAATTCATCTACAAACTGTAAATTAAACGTTGGAAAAAATCGCGTGTCAATCCGACTTAAAACGAATGAGTTATGGTTGTTTAAAATTTTCACAGATTACAAAATTTTAATAATGTTGCTGAAAAGCTGAAAATTTTCAGCTTTTATAGCTCAACTTTGAAAGACTGTAACTCATTGAATATAATATCAAAATCAACAAAATTATAGTCTAAATTCATCTACAAACTGTAAATTAAACGTTGGAAAAAACCGCATGTCAATCCGACTTAAAATGAATGAGTTATGGTTGTTTAAAATTTTTCACAAATTACCATTTTTTTTAAATCGGGTCCAACCGATTCTAAACCCGGTAAAAACCGGACTGGATCGGAAAAAAACCGGACCGGTTTTGATGGATTCCTAGAACCGAGAACCGGCCCAGGGGTCCAAAAAAAGGTCTGGTCAGGTTCACCTGTTCGGACACGGTCCGGTCCGGTCCACCGGTCCAAATGCTCACCCCTAGTTTAGGTCACTAATGGGTCCAAAATTACATGCTTATCATGGGCTAAACTTTTCAGACTTTATTCTCTTGGATACAAAGTTCTAATGGGATAAACTTTTCAAACTTACATGCTTATTATTTCTCTACATTTCCCGAATATCAATATCGTGTGGATTTATTTTGACTGCCATCATGGAATTAGGTTTCGCAAATGGTTTTATGAAAATTGATCTTGTGAGGCCACTGATTCAAGTATAATCGTCATGGTATGTCGTAGGACAATTTACCCATGCCTAATCGAGGCACTCCAAGCTTCCGAGCATTCAAAGAAAACCGTGTACGCTTTCACGATGAGTAGACAATTGTCAGATGTCTTTGTAAGTAGGCTTGCGTAAATATTGTAGAGCGTGAAGCCTAGTCATCTTTGCAAAGCTTGTTTAGACTTTTCCTTACGGTCCGCGAAGACATCTTGAAATTCCCATCCAACACGTCGTTTGGGGTGTCGTATGCTAATTAACGAAGTGCGAATGTGCATTTTTATAGTCGACTAAATCCGATTGTATCTCTTGCATCTGAACGTTGTTGGAAATATCAACACTCTCTCGTCAATTTCAATTATACGTTCATATAAATGTATGTGCATTTAGAATTGTCATTGAAAATAGTACCACTAAAAAGTCACATGCTCGTCAAAATAGTCTTGCATGAGACGTCGGTGCCAACTATTCATGGTCTCTTTGTATATATATCTTGTGTTTTTAGGCACAAACTTTCAGCTTCCTCATTGTTTAAAATATTGAATGTTTATAGAAAGACCATCGTTGTTTGCATCACAAATTGAAGATATATACGCGTATTAGAGAGAAAATAGAAGTATTATTGTGGTATAAGATAGTAGAGTTGGTTTGTATTTATATAGGCTAAAAATTTAGAAAAAGAAAAGAGAAAATAGTCATTGAGATGGGTTGAGAAGAGGAGAGAGAGACTTGGCATTTGGCTATTGAGTTCGTCATAATTTTGGCATTGCCGAACACCAATGACGGTGTTTGTCGAGCTACTCGTCATGATGTAAATTGCATTTTGTAAACCAATATAATAAATATAATTTACATTTACGATGATATAATTGGATAAAATATAAAATGTTTTGGTATAATTGGTTTTTATAGATAAGTAGATAACTTTCCATCAGGTTACATTGAGGTAGAAAACTAAGCATGCATCATGTCTCCTGTTTTGTGTAATTTGTTTTAGCTTCTTTATCTTCCTTTTTTTTGGGTTTAATATAAATAAACATGCATCTTTAAAGCAAAGATACGTGTTCTCAAGTCATTTTTGCTTCTATCTTTCTTTTCAAACGCGAGCATCCTAATCTACAAAGATGAACTTTATATATCCTCATTCTAACCAATTAGGTGTCATAACTACTAATTAAGTCTTGTAAGTTAAAAAAACTTTGACTAGTATTGGTTAATTAGTTGAAAGTTGAAATTTTTTAATATTAAAATAAATTAATGTTGTGTTAGTTAGTAGAAAGTTGAAGAGTTGGAAGTTTTTCAGATGAATATGTTTCAAGATAGATAACATAACTTGAACCATATTGATTTGAATAGTCTTTATACATTTTATAAAGATAAAGATAAATATATATAGATATAGATAAATATAGATAAAGATGCTTAGAACATAATAGAAAAAAAATAGAAATTAATAAGGAATATTTTACGATTAAAATCTATTTTAATTTCTTTGAGTTTCTTTTTTATTACATTTTATTGGATACATCGTCATGTTGTTATATGTTTTCAATCATATACATTTTAGTAAAATATTCATCAACACCATAATAAATTTTCTAATTATATTAGTTAAACCATATATGATATTGTAAACTAAGAATATACATCTTCAAAAAATTGTTGGTTAAACATATTAGAGATTTATATTAATATTACAACTATTCAAATTCTAACTAGAGTTTATTTAGTGTTAAACTACTAGAACTCAATAACTTTATATATATATATATATATATATATATATATATATATATATATATATATATATATATATATATATATATTATTGTTATTATTATTATTATTATTTGATACTTATGATACTTATTTAACAAGATAGAAATATTTAAATTGAGTTTAGTATGATTATTTAATGTCTAACCTTATCTTACATTGAAACATTTCTTACGACAAATAACTTAGAGAAAATTACACGGATGGTCCCTATGGTTTGGTGTTACTTGCACGCTTCGTCTTTGGAAAGAATTTTTAACTCGGACCATCTATATAACTTTAATTTGTTATCCGCCTAGTCCCTTACTTAACTTTCCGTCTGATTTGGGGTTAGGAACCCCTTACGTGAGTGGCACGCTGGGGACATTTTTTGTCCTTTCAACCCTACAATGTATTAGTGCCATTTAAAAGACGGATGGTTTTACAATTCTGATCATCGTCAAACCAAAACACACAAAAACACACACTTGTCAGATGAAATCCCTTTCATTTCTCAAACCAAAAACCCTAATCATCTGTTAAAACTTTGTATGCTTTTCCAAATAATCAACAATGCCGGTTTGGAAATTAAGTGAAGCACGAGGTCGAATCATCAGTGAAGCAGAAGTTCGTCTTCAATATGGTAAGTTTACACGAACTAACCATTAATCCCTTTTTTATTTGCATTTGCTACGTGAAATCCTACAACCCTAATAAATTGTTAATCCATTTTTTGGGCATTTCCTTACATTAGCATCCGACTATGTTTTGCATGCTATTAAACCATGGTGGAAAGTTTACTGATTTTCCTGGAAGGAAGTATGTAAACGGAAATAGACATTATGTTGAGTTAGTAGATATCGAGACTTTCTGTGTTCATGATATTGATGACATGATGGTGAAACTTGGGTATATCGATGAAAACCTACATGTGGAGATGTACTATCATTTTCGAAGGCCACTTTGTGATGTGGATTTTGGCTTGTTCTCTTTAGCTTCAGATGATGATGTAAGGCATTTAGCAAAATATGCTGGTCAACATAAGCTAATAAAGGTGTATACAGAGCATGGGCAAACGAAATTACATATATACTCGATGTCCCCAAACCCATCTAAGGTACGTATAGTTGAGATTGATTGTACCCCAAAAAGATTGTTTTTGGAATGGCATGATACACAAGTTGAGCCTAATGATGTGTCGCCATTTGAGCCTAATAGAAACAACCCTCCTGTTTCACCTATTAGAAATGAGCCTTCAATTGACAACGTGGACATGGAAACTGATAATGCAATTGACATGGAAACTGAAATTGAACATGGTAGTGATGATAGTAGCAGTGGTGATGATAGTGACAGTCAAGATGGTGACTTTCTTGTGGACGAAGACAATATCATTGATGATGTTGAAGTTGACAAGAGAGAATTCCACTTGAATGTTGACCCAGATGTTGAGTGGATTCGAGGTGCTTCTAAAAGAAAGCATCATGTAGTTACAGATGATGGGATGAACCGGACATTAAAGTTATAGACAATGAACTTTTCTTGTCTGAGTCTTCATCGGATGATGGGATAGAAGGTGAAAGAAACAAAAAAATTAAAGTTATTAGAAGGGCACATGAGAACGAGAAACAAAAAAATTAAAGTTATTAGAAGGGCACATGAGAACGAGAACGCCCAAGTTAGTGAGCCTTTCTATTTATATCATAAATTTAATTCGTCAAAGAAGTTTAAAGATAGGGTTAACCAACATGCAATAGACACAAGAAGGGAATTGGACTTTGAGAAGAATGATAAAAACAGAGTAAGGGTTGTATGCAAGGGAACCATAACAAGCCTAGGCGGTGGGACTGATCAAGAAGTAGTCAACGAAGAAGGTAAGTGTCCTTGGGTTCTTTTAGCTAGTAAGTGGAAGCGTGACAAGTATTGGACAGTTAAAACATATGTTAGTTAACATAAATGTCTTCAAACAAGAAAGGTTAGGGCTTGTGATTACAAGTTTCTTTCAAAGCAAATTCTACAACTGGTGGAAGCAAACCCAAAAATTCCAGTCAAGGCTTTAAGGGAACAGCTTCAACGTATTTACAAAGTAGATATTTCTAAGATGAAAGCCTTTAGGGCAAGAGAAGCAGCCTTAAAAATTATCAGGGGTGATTATGCCACTCAGTAAAAGATCTTACAAGATTATTTGTTAGAAGTGCAGACTCAAAACCCAGACACCACTATAGCATCGTTTTGTGGAAATGGGAAGTACCAAGTTAATGGACCTTGGCAAGACCAGTGTGTAGTGAATGTGAATCAACGAACTTGTTCATGTAAGAAGTGGGAAATAACTAGAATGCCATGCAAACATGTTGTATCTACAATTTGGGACATGAGGAGAAATAATGTTGCAATTGGTATTCCAGAAACCTTTGTTCATGAATGTTATTAGCTATCAACCTAGAGGAATATGTACTCATTCAAAGTGGATCCAATAAATGGTAGGAGAATGTGGATGAAGTCACCTTGTCCAACTACTTTATTGTCTCCATAACACCGTGTCCCAATAGGGAGACCAAAAAAGAAAAAAAGGAAGTCAGCTTCAGAAAAAGAGGATATGATCAAAGGGAATACAGTTTCTAGAGCACAAAAAACTGTTACATGTACCAAATGTAACAACAAAGGACACAATGCCAGGACTTGCAATGGGCAGTTACCAATTGTTGGTGGTGCATCTGGGAAGAAGAAGGGAAAAAAGAAGAAGGAGAAAGGAAAAAAGAAGGAGAAAGGAAAAGAGAAGAAGAAAGGAAAAGAGAAGGCTCCATTGTAAACTCTTATGTCATGTGATGCTTTTATTTTGGTTAAAATCTTATGTCATGTGATTCTTTTATTTTGGTTAAACTCTTATGTCATGTGATGTTTGTATTTTGGTTAAACTGTTTTGTGTTTAGTATCACCAAAACAATTGCAGTTGGTACTTTGACATTTGTTTTTTGTTAAACTTTTATGTAATGCTTTTGTTTTAATGTTATCTAATGGATGAATTATTGGTACTTTGACATTTGTTTTTGTTCATTTTATTTGGCATGTTTATTGGTCATATGTTGAATGAAAAGTACCAAAAGATACCATTTGTAGTGCAGCTATTAATGTACCCAAAGATACCATTTCTCCCCCAATTCCAGCAATACAAGATGGTAATAATCCATTGTAATCCATTGTAAGACAACAAAGTGCAATTATTAATTGTACCAAAATATACCCTTTCATTAAAATGCATCCATTAAAATGCAGCAATACAAACATGCTAATATTACCCTTGCATTAGATGATCTTCAACCAAAAACCACTACTGATATACCTAATACTACAACTTGTAAACAATTATCCCAAAAAACAAAACCCAACTGACAATTAACAACATATTCAGGTTTCGATTTTGGATTTCAATTTCTTCATTCTGGATTTCAAGGTCACGATTTTGGATTTGAAGTTCTTCATTATGGATTTCAAGCTCAAGATTTTGGCTTTCTGTCTCATGCTTATGATTTTCTTCATCTACCCACGAAATAAATCCACTTCTTGGTCCCTGAAGTTTTCAATAGCCTCGATTAGCACAAACTAGGGTTAAAATAGAAATTACCAAAACAATTGATAACTCAAGACCTGTAAAGGGCATGCATAAAATGGCCTACCAGAGTTTCTCTTTGTCCCTGAAGTTCGTATAATCCCTACAGCTCCACAGTTGCATTTCGCCATAATCAATTTTGTGGATCTTCAATCTTCACGAAGCAAGAGAAATGGAGTAGAAGAGGAGAAGTGGAAGCACCGATTGAGAAAAGAAGGAAAGAGAAGTAGTTTTAAGTCCGTTGAATTATGAAAGGACAAAAATGCCCCCAACATGCCACTCACGTGAGGGGTTCCTAACCCCAAATCAGACGGAAAGTTAAGTAAGAGACTAGGCGGGTAACAAATTAAAATTATAGGGATGATCCTAGTTAAAAATACTTTCCAGGGACGAAGAGTGCAAGTAACACCAAACCATTGGGACCATCCGTGTAATTTTCTCAATAACTTAATAACACATTTTTTTGGATTTGGTATTATAACTTATGTTTGCATATTTGTTTTAAAGTAAAGTTTCAAATAATGTAGTCCTAATGTATTATAAAAAACGACTATGTAATGAGTTAGCATGATACAAAATTGGTGGGTGTCTCATGTATTTAACTGTAGGAAATGTATTTATATTTTATTCGTTAGTGTATAATACATCAATCATTTAAAAAACATATTATATTGTTTTAAATAACATACAATCTAAAGATTATATAAAAAATCTACAAACTCATTGTTAAAAACTTCATTATAACATTTATAAGTCTATATCAGGGGGGCGCTTTATTAGGGTGAGAGGGGCTGTGCCCCCCTCCCCCACACCCTTGATTTTTTGGTTAGAAATAGCTCCTATACATTAATTTTATACATATTAGGCCCAAAAATATAAAATTTTAGTTGTGCCCCCCTTGCTCACCGATTTTTATACATATTATACTTCCGACCCCACCAAATAAAATGTTCAAGCTCCGCCCCTGGCCTACATGTATTTGTTTATCGCTTTAAATTTACATATTTATGAATCAAAATACTTGAGAAACTCAAATGAATTCTTCATTAAGTGTTACAATTTTATGATTGTAGGTTGTTGTACATATATATTCATTGTTTTATTTTGTTGCACTCTATTTTTTAAGTTTAAGATCTTATTATTTATGTTTTTTTTCTTTTAGAGATCGATGAATATAAATCATTGTCACATGTAATATGAGTAACAACATATGAAAATAATGATCGTGTATATGTAAAATATTTCAATTAACGAAAAAATAAAGTAACATAAGTTAAAAATATGAGTGTTTCAAATGAATATAATTTAAGATATATGATATATTTTGAACCGACTTTGGGGTAATTTGCATGTATGCCCCCCCCTCCTTTTTTTTTACTCGGATGATTCCTGAAATGTAATTTTATACGCGTTTGGTCCCTACCAGATGTGAAATGACTGTATTACCCTTACTAATTTATTTATTTTTAAATGTATTTCTTTATCTTTATCTTTTTGTTATTTATTATTGTTAGTTTATTAATTTATTTATTGTTAAATGTCCATCCATCTGGTTTCTTTTTCCCGGAGTAAACTACAACCAATATGTCCCCAAAAATCACTACCAACTCTACACTAGACTAAATTGCAACCATCTCTCCCACCGAAAAAAATAATCAAAAATTCTAGATTAACCTCGATACCTCGATACCAGAAATCCATTCAAACGAGAAATCAAATCCAGAAATCAAAACCAAACATTCAAACAAGAAATTTAAATTAGAAATCAAAACTAGAATCAATGTATTCAAACAAGAATCGACCAAAAATTACATTTCCAACAGATCTAAAGGTAGATGAGAGAAGATGATGACGGATGACGATGTTGAAGGGCATCAACGAGGTGTGGAGTATTCCAGCGGCTCGATTGTACTCTGATTTATGGGTGGTGTTTGAAACACCTCAAATTTCAAGACAAATTTTTTCATTTTTAATTCACCAATCATTACTCATAGATTCAAGTTATCACATAAATTATAAGTTGTTATCAAAACAATATCAGAGTATCCCAAAATCCACAAGATCTCATAAGCCGGCGAATGTGTACAATCATGCTTCCGCCTTCCCGCAATTTACAGAAGTACCTGAAACACAATTAAATCAACACGGTAAGCACGAAGCTTAGTGAGTTCCCCAAAATACCACATACACAAATATTAGCCTCTCATGGCTGAATCTCGAAAGGGACCCTCCGATCATGTGTCTCAGTGAAGACCCTCCGGTCTCACGTCTCGATATGGACCCTCCGGTCATAACTCAATATAACAGAATCATATAACAACATAATTCACAAAGACAAGATGGACAATAACACATATCACAGTATAAGCAAATAAGACCCTCCGGTCAATAATGTAATAAGACCCTTCGGTCAGTAATGTAAATAAGACCCTCCGGTCAATAACACGAATAAGACCCTCCGGTCACACATAAATTACCACACAGGTAAGTACAGTGAGAAGACTCACCTCAGATGATGAACATATCCTACAACTGCTGCTGCTGCATACCAGTCCCTAACACTGAGCTAAACCCACAATTAAACTCAATTAGGATCTAAGACCAAGCCCCCACACATTAAGTCTAAAGACGGTCCACTAATCCGAC
Source organism: Lactuca virosa (assembly GCF_052849685.1). Lineage (NCBI taxonomy): Eukaryota > Viridiplantae > Streptophyta > Magnoliopsida > Asterales > Asteraceae > Lactuca > Lactuca virosa. The sequence goes on from NC_136430.1 coordinate 332,982,320, forward strand.
CCATAAATAACCCAAGCCGATTGGGCCCACCAAGGCCCAACCCTAAACTTAAGTCCAAAATGGCAAGCCCAACACAAGGGTCCAAGACATATATATTCCTCTAACCAAAAATCCCCAATACAGCAAGCCCAAAATCAAGACCCAAACACTTAAGGCCCAAAACGAGATCTAGCCCAAAACGAGATCTAGCCCAAAAAGCCCACGACGAGATTACGCGGGGCGTACCTCCCTTGGTGCGCTCAGCGTACACGCAAATCCTGATCAAGGAACTTAAATCAGTACGCGGGACGTACTGCTCTGGTCCAAAAACTCGATTTTTTGACTTAACCACTTTAGCCCAAAGCATCCAAACCTCAGGGAAGCTTCATTACAAGCCCCTAACCGATAAAGTAGGCGACTTTATCAATTTGCATGTCTCAATGGGACTCAACTTCCAAAAATAACCATTAAGACTCATATTAAGCACCTTAACACATGCATGTATGACTCTTAAACCTAAAGATGCAAACTTTAAGGATCTTGAACCTCAGAAATGTCAAGAGTGGCAAGTCAAAGCTCTTGAATTGATAACAACTACTAGATCCCACCCATGAGATCCAAAAGAGGACAATTCTTACAAAATCATAGATCTAGACTTCTAAAGAGCAAGTTCAGATCTTTATACCTCAAATGAGCTGAGAATGGAGTGGAGAGTCTGGATCTAAAAGCCTTCCCTTGGACTCCAAACTTGAAGCAATCACCTTCTTCAAGAACATGCACCAAAATGCACCCAAAAGCACAAAAATAAGCTCACAACACTCTTGGGAGGGTTAGGGTTTTCGAGAATGGGTCTCAAGGACTTTGGAGGATGAGAATGAAAGAGCCTTGAGCTCATAAATATGTTTAAATAATGCCCAAACCCTAAAAATTAGGGTTTGGCACTCTGCTCATTACGTTGGTCGTACCCCCAGCCTACGCTGGGCGTACTCACCCCATGAACGTACCCTCCTCCATGCACGCATGGGACTTACTTGAAAACCTTTTTCATAAAGGACTAAATCTGCCAATTATTTCAAATTGCCATAACTTTCTCGTCTTAGGTTTGTTTCCAACGAACCTTATATCCACGAAAAGGTGACGAGAAACCCGACGCTTCTAACGATACACCATAGCCTTAAAACTTCCCTAACAAAACCCAAAATCCTTAAAAGACCGAGCCAATGTCTTTACCGATACTCTTGGGCTCTAAAGCACAACCCGAACTCTTTTATCACACAACCTACCTTATCCATATCCAAAAAAGGCCTAAACCTTTCTCCTTTAAGCCTCAAAACCTTCTCATACCCGGATTACGGCCCATGAGCCTTAAACCACAAAACGATCCGAAACAGGATGTTACAGTGTTGGTGGTTTCCGGTGGTCCGACAGCGGTACAGATCGATAGAGCAGACGACGTCTTCCGAGTGCAGATCGTTTGGCGACTTTCAAATTTAGATTGACGACTCTAAAATTTTCCAGCGGTCTTTTCTCTTCTATCGTCGGACATCAAAATAACAAAACCCCAAATCATTCGTATAACTAGACCATCATCCTGGACCACCTAAAGCAACCATTGTGAAATCAAAATCATAGATTTGGCAGAATCTACCGTAGTGGCTGTTAAAAGTGACAATGATGATGCTTTGAAGGCAATGTGTATGAAGGTGACGTCGGACTGGCTTCAAAATTTCTTTGATTTCAGGTTTTAGGATTGACTTCTTGGTTTTAGATTTCAATTGATTTCAAGTTTTCTTCAGAGTGTGTCGATGGCTATGTAGCTTTGTGCATCGAAAGATGGACGATGATGGTGAGGGTATGTCGGTGGAGTGAAAGAACGATGAGAGGCTGGGTGGGAGGTTTAGGGGAAATTAGATACAGACGAAGAGAGATAGATATTCACGTTGGGTTGGGAAAGGGGTGTTCCTATTTGTCTCTTTAATGGTAATTAAAAAAGAAACACATAAATTAATTAATAAATAATTAAAAAGAATTCAAGAAGAGTAATATAGTCTTTTTAGTTCTTACTGTAACAAAAAATACAACAAAATCACATCTTAGAGGCCGTCCAAATTAAAAGGAAAAACTAGAGATCAAACACACAGATTGACCAATTTGCGTAATTTACTCGATATAAATATTAATATAGATTTTTGAGTTATTATTGAGATTATAAAGCAACATCACGCAATCAGCCTGGATTATAAAGGAACTTACCTGTTTTACCATATGACTTTTTTTTTTGAAATGACAAATAATATATATATATATTACTCAGGACTTCCTAGTTAGTTGTTAGATTAAGAACCTTCTTGTTAGCCAAGTGGGCTAGCCCCAACTTGAACCATATGACTTTTGACCCATTACTTCAAACAATTGGGGTTTTCTTATGGGCCCGCTACAATACCTTCTAAAGGGTTATAATGGTCCATCATAAAATTTACCTTCTATAATAATTTGACCAAAAAATATGGAATCAAAATTATAATTATAATTGTGAATATTTTGTAAGATTATTATTAAACAACGATATAAAAATGGTAGCTATAACCAAAACATACTTATGAACCAAAATCACTTGTTAATACTGTTTATATATTAGTATTGAGTTTGTTATCTACTTTTTGTTTTTAATATATTAGTCATATTTGATTTCCCTAATATTAGCTGATTTACAATGTATATAACTACTAATCTACAACTAGTTTGTGTCTGTTTATATATTAGTATTGAGTTTGCATAGGTAGGTGGGCATTCATGTTGCGAATTGTAAAAATCGGCCCACTCGGCTTTACTATGTCAAGGTTTAAGTTTTCTAACACTCAATGATTTTTGGTTATGCTAAGAAAACCACATTATCACTTTTACAAAACTCGAGAAAGCGATAATTTTTTTTATATACTATTTTTCTTCCCAAAATGGTGTTAGCTTCGACCTCTTTGGACGATAGATCTATATCGTAATCAAAACATGTGATCCATTACGCAACATTATTGGCCATAATCACTTGCAAGAAGCCAAGATCAATAACTTCTCCAATTTAATAAATATTTATTTACTTAACGTTCAAAAAAGTATAGGCATCATATGAATTTTTACTTTATAAAACATAATGTACTTCGAATCTTTGTCGATCTCTTTCCACCACACATCTACTTTTGCAACTTGTAAAATGAGACAAACGAAAAAAAAAAACCACGATCAAAAACAGTGTCCTCAAAATTTTCTAGCATGTCACGAGAACAGAATTATGAAATCTCATTTTAAAATATTATTTTAATTCTGTTAATTTACTGAATAGTATAATTATATATAAGATTAAAAGGTAAGAATCATTATGTTTTATCTTAGTAATTTTTAGTTATATAAATAAATACAACGAAAACATGGTTGCAGTATCGAGTATCACATGGTAGTCGGATGCATGTTTTAAATAGTCATAAAATCGGATCTTATTATAATTTGATTAATAGATTATAAAAAATAATTAGTTTTTTAGTAGAAAAATAAAAGAAAATTATATCATAATCCTAAGCAAACCCGTGATGCACAAGGTCAGGCATGCCAGCAAACACCCCATAAAGACTCACGAGATCAAACTATTATAAGACTATTAAAATAACATATGTTTATTACCCTAATTTATTACATATACTGTAAAAATTGTAAATCATTTTTAATAAATCATTCAACCATTATTAGTTAAAGAAACATTGTTTTTTTCAAATACTTTTGTTTTATAAAAATATGTGATGGGTCATGAAAAATGCCTACAAAGGTAAAAATGTTTGACTCTACCAATACCAACAACGATTATTAATAGAGAAATTCAGTAATCTAACGTATGTAAATAAAATTTTGACAAAACTTCAAAAATGGTCCCTGTGGTTTTTGAAAATCTAAAGTTTAGTCCTTAATTTACAAAAACCTCACGGATCGTCTCTGTGGTTTCAAAACTTTTAACATATGGTCATTTTCGCTAACTCCGTTAGCTTTTGGCCATTAAGTAAAGAACATTTCTGTCTTTTCACTACCACAATGACCATTTATGAAGTTTTGCCTTATTTAAAAAAAAAGAAAAAAAAATAATTATTTAATATTAAAGGTCCCGCACTCACTCACACACACACACACATACACACACACTCTCTCTCTCTCTCTCTCTCTCTCTCTCTCTCTCTCTTTCTCTTTCTCTCTCTCTCAAGAACTTACGATTTAAGAAGACATCTTCAGGTCCTTTTCCAGATCCATAAGTGTGTCCAATGTGTGTGGGTGTGATGTTGAAAATCGAATTGTGTTCAAGCCCATAAATCGAGATCTGAAAATCGATCCCCATAAACGAGTTTGTTCTTGTTCTTGAAACAAAAACATGAAGATGAAGGGTCTATTCGTTAGAACCCAGAACATGAAAATCGTTAGAATCCAGATGAAGGTTTTGGCCATAGCTGTCACTCTTGTTCCCGTTTTGGTCCAATTGTAATTACCAGAATCGAATTTTTGAAGATTTACCTTCTGATATTCTTGTTGAAAGGTCTTCAAGGATTTAATCCTTGGTAAGTTGAAGAACCTGTCTTCAATCTCCAGCAATGATTCAAGAACGTCGTCGAACTAAGATTTTGGAAACAAAAACAGATTGATCGGACTCACCCAATCATCCAACCGCTGGATCCCGCCATTAGAATCAACCGACGAGGAACATTAGAATCGGCCCACAAAAACAAACCTAGAATCACCGGTACCGACCACCACCACTCTCGCCGGAGAATCAGGATAACGATAGAACAGATGGTCCCTAACTTTTCTTTACAGTCTCGCTGGGGAAGACAGTCTTGCCACCACACCTGTGAAAACCTATAACTTAGGTAATCTGGAAATGGATAGAATCCCACAAACCCATATCAAATATATTCATCACTCAAATCAATCTTCAAACTTGAAATCAGAAACCTTGTATCAAATCCCTCTCCAAGAAGTCAGACCAGAACATGAAATTAAATGAATCCAACAGTTGTGGTGATGACTCCCCTCCAGAAATTAAATCCCCAACTCAAATTGAATCCATAGCATCGCCTCAACAATGGTGCGTGTTCTCAGTCTCGGAGGCAACATAGGAGGACCCGACCACGATTCCCCGATCCCACAAGGCGTACAAGCTTAAGATGACTAAGATGGAGAATCCCATCAGAGGAAAGGTTGGTGGCAGCTTTAATGGCGGACCAGTTAGCATTAGATTTCCGGTGAGGGCGAGAATGGAGGTTACGTACAACAGTGGAAGAAGTGGAGGCGGTGGCGGAGGAGAGACGAGTGTATTCGTTAAAGCTTAGACATAAGTTGAAACGAGAGAGGGAGAGAGAGAGAGAGAGATGGGGGTGGGACCCTTTGCATATTAAATTTTATTCATTTTTTTTAAAAAAGTAATAGAAAACCTCATAAATGGTCCTTGGGTAGGGGTGTAAACGAGCCGAGTCGAGCCGAATACTACCAAGCTCGAAGCTCGGCTCGACTAAAATACTCGAGCTCGAAACTCGGCTCGAACTCGACTCGAGCCTTGATTTTAAGCTCGAGCCTGGGCTCGTGAAATACTCGACAGTCTCGAGCTCGGCTCGACTAATATTAAAAAAAATCAAAATCACTAAATTTAGTAAGAAATATTAAACATTCCACATGCAAATGTCAAAACTACCAAAAAAACCACTATTAATCACCTAATATCAATATAACATCAACCATATATATCATAAATTAATAATTATAAAAGAAATGACATATTCTATAAATGAACAATTATAAAGAAATGACATATGTGTAAATTACACTAAGCTCGACTAAGCTCGCAAGCCTTACGAGTTGAGTATTTTAGTACTCGAGCTCGGCTCGATAAGGTACTCGAGTAGCTCGAGCTCGAGCTCGACTCGATTAAGGTCGAGTCGATTTCGAGTATTTTCCGAGTCGGTCTCGAGTTTCTCACGAGTTGGCTTGTCTCACTTACACCCCTATCCCTGGGTAGTGAAATGACAAAAATGCTCCTTACTTAACGACTAAATGGTAACGGAGTGAGCCGGAAGGACCAAATGTTAAAAGTTTTGAAACCACAGGGACGATCTGTGAGGTTTTTGTAAATTAGGGACCAAACTTCAGATTTTGTGAAACCACAGGGACCATTTTTGAAGTTTTGTCTAAAATTTTTAAAGAAGATAATTTGCTCTCATTCTAGACTATTCCAGAGTACTTTTCAATTTTTTTTCATAGAATATTCTATTTTGGGTTTTACTTTCAAATTCCAGAGTTATTTTTTAGTTTTTTCCTAGTTTTTTTTTTTTTTTTTTTAAATATCTCAATTTGTGTCGCAATGTCAATTTCTAAGTGTTTAATATAATCGTTTTTCAATAAAATTTCTAATTTTATGCACTAATATAATATATAGTTCATATTTACTATATTTGTTTAGCATATTGTTAAATTTAAGTAAAAAACAAAATTTTTTTTCTCAAAATTCTGGAGTTGTTCTTCGAATTTCAGACGTGTTCTTGAAATTTTGAAGTTTTTTTCCTAAATTTTAATCTGGAATGTGAACAGTAGTCCGGAATGTGAATACTAGTCCCGAGTGTCGTTCCGGACTTAGTCAAAAAAACATGTTTTTTCTTGATCTGAAATACAAATTTCGAACAAAGTGGTTATTTTTGCTAAAAAAATAAGTTATTTTTTTTCAATTAAACATTAAAAATTAGTTAGATTACTCAACTTCCCTTATTAATATAGTAGAAAAGATTGTGATTTTGATTAATAAAAATGAAGAAGATGAAAATGCCGATTAATACAATTAATAACAAACAAAGATGATGGTTGTGCGTGCCCGATTAAAAATGCTGCTGAGCGGAAAATACACTGGAATACAAATGACCAAATTTAACGGTAACAAAGAACAACAAAAAATATGTTATGTTTTTAGGATTTTTTATAAACACTTTCATAAATTTTATTAAATCTCAAAAACTTAAGAAACTATGATGATAAATACCTTATTTATAAGAGACTATGCTATATCTCTAGTTTAGGAGATGATTACCAACTAATAAGGATAATAACTAAAAATTAATCCTTAATTAAAATAAGAGTAAATTACATGAATGGTTTCTGTGGTTTGGATAATTTGTACGTTTTGTTTTTTTTTTTTTTTTTTTTAACTTGACAGTCCCCACTTATGTTTTTATTGTATGGTTGGTCCTGGATGATATAAAAAGACTATTTTGCCTTTAATATTATTTATTTATATATTATATAATTATCTATATTATTAATTTATTCATAAATTTGTTTAATAAAATACATCAACCTTGTTTTTACCATCCCACCTCCTCAATGTTATTGCACATCTACAACACCACATCCACTATCGATGATATGACCTTATTTAACTATATATTTTAGGCAATTTTTTAAATATATTTAATTAAAATGTCATATTTTAAGATATATGATACTTAATATGCTTTGAAACATTCATTTTACAGTTAAGATGAAAGCTGAGATGCTAAAGGAGGAGAACGGAACTAAAATGGACGAAAACTAAAACAAAACCGGATGAAAAGCTTGAAGACACGCCGTATCCCTTATAAGGTGCACCGCGCCCTTAAGAAATTTCCTTAAAAACGCAAAAAACTTTCGTTTCGATATATGTGTTCATGCGCAACAAGGAAACTCAACACCACGACGTGGTGAGACCTCTACCACTCCGTGGTGATGCAAAATCTATGAATTACGGGTTTTGCAATCCTAATTCGGATGCCAACTTCCACCAACTTGGGGAGCAATTTATTTGTCGATCTCAGGCGTTGTTGAGAGCTGAAGAACACCTTGGAAGTGTGTATTTGAAGATCACGATGAGAATTCATCGATTTATTTGTTTCGGTTTGTTTTATATCATGTATTGCAATCTCGAATTCGTTAATTTCAGTTTTCTAGTTATGATGCAAGGCTAAAAACATTATTACTTTCACTAGATGTAGATGAACCCTAGTTAATATGCTTTGAATTCGTTAGTAGGATTATGTGAGTTGGATTTAAACTTGTGGTCGATTGATCATTTATCTTTCATATTAAAGTTATGATTTTTATTACCTACTAGTGAGTTTTGTGTAGTTAAATGATCAATCTAGTTACATTAGCTTGATTCTTGACTGTTTATGATCATTAAATTGTAGATTTATCCAATCCTTGAGTTAGGTAATATAAATTATTAACTTTGATTGTGTTAGAGAATTATAATTATACATGTTATGCTTGATTTATTGTCATGATCACTGATAATAATCGTTCGCTCATAGTTGAATTATTTAAATGATTTTGAGTTCTCTAATTGCATGATCATTGAGATTAGATGTTCATTAATCATTAGTTCTATAAATTCCGACCAAGATAAGTAGTCATAAAATTCGGTAACCAACTCATTAATTCATTACATGCTAACATGTCAAACATAGAAAACCAGAGGGATTTGCATTCTAGTGGCAATAATTCAAATATACTGCTTTAAAATCAAGTTATTAGCTTTTTGTTTGCATTAGTAGTTTGATAGTGATAACTTAAGCTTCTGAAGTTGTAAAATCAAAACACCCCCCCCCCCCCCCAAACTTATAGTATTTTCTTAGTTTAATTTTTAGCTTATTTATTTGAACCAAAATCATAGCCGAGAGTTCGACACCCTTTTTTATCTTAGACTACATTTCTTTATGACTAGGTACACTTCCTATTTGTGTTTTAAAACTAGTTAAGATTTGACTGGATTTTATAAATTTAAAACTAATGGTATAAAAATAACACGTCAAGTGTTTGGGGTCGTTGTCGTTTATTTTGTTATAGTTTTATTAGCTTATAATTATTCGTTATGTGGGGTAAAATCCATAAAAAGTTTTTTTTTTTTTTTTCTAGTGACCACGACGTGGTGAACCTCTCTCCACGCTGTGGAAACTAGTTTTTAGTTTTAGTTTATTTTTCATTTTAGTTCCTTTTATGCCTTTATTTTGCTTTGTTTTTGTTTGTTTCATTTAGTTAATGACCAAAGGCTTCACTTATGAAGTAATCTCTCCGTTCAAAAGAAAACCAGAAAAGAAAGAAAGTGGGTACGACCCAGATACAAAATCCGAAGACAAAAGCGACCAAGAAGGAAACATGGCTGGAATTGCGGACATGGCGAGGGAGCAGTAAGCGCAACGTACCAGGGATGGCACCAGACCAAGCCTTGTACGAGCGGCAATCCCGGATGCAATAAACTTTGAGCTAAAAGGGCATAATCTTAATATGCTAAAAGAGACACATGGAAAAGACAACGAGGACGCCTACCAACATATTGATGAGGTCCTCGAAATTGTTGACTACTTCAACACTCCCAGGATAACAAGAGATGAGGTGATGCTAAGAATTCTACCAATCACATTCAAAGATGCGGCTAAGCGTTGGTTAAAATCATTACCACTCAGAACGATTATGACATAGAACAATCTAAAGGAGCAATTCATACATCAGTTTAGCCCTCCATCAAAGATTGTTAAGCTACGTAATTTCCCACAACATAAATTCAACGTGCAACGAGATATATCTACTTTCTATAATGGGATTAATGTGTGCACCCCCAACTTCTAGACTCCCAATGACCGTTTATGAAGAAGAATCTGGCAAGAAATAAATCTTTGATTGAAGAATTTGCAAAATACTCTAGGGAATATCATAATCTAAGAGACGATGTCACACGAGGAAGATCAACTGGCGATTTTGATGTACTAGTTGCAATAACCGCTAAACTCGACACCTTGGATTGGAGTATAAAGAAAATAAATCAAAACATACATGACATCCATGTCGGTTGTGACATCTATAGCGATCCCCATTTGACGAAAGATTGTGACTTAGACGAGAATGGAAATAAGAAAGCCTAAGTGTGCTACTCGAGTGGTGATAGATACGATGAGGATTAGAGAAATCTAAAACGAGAGTGGAAACCATACGATGAATACAAGATAGAAAAAAAAGGAGAATTATAAACAACAAGGTCGAGGGTTTTAAGAACAAGAGAAATCGGTGCCCAAAAAGAAACCCGATCTCCAGTCAATCCTAACCCGATTTGTTGAAGCAAGCGAGAAAAGTCATAACGATGCCGACGTAGCCCTCAAATAACAACAAGCTTCATTACGAGACCAACAAGAAACATTAAAAGATCAACAAGCCACATTACAAAATCAGCAAGAGTCAATCCTTAATATTGAGAAGCAAGTAGGACAATTAGCTCAACTTTTACATGAGCATTTACCGGGTACCTTTCCGAGCAATACCAAAGTCAACCCACGAGCTCACGTACTAGCTGTTTCTACTCATGGAGATGAAAAGTCTAAATCTTTGGTGATCATTAATGCTACTCAAACATCCAACGACCAACAACCAGGGAAAGAAGTCAAAGAGAATGAAAACAAAAATGCATCTTCCCAGAGTCCACGATGTGGTGAGCCCACTACCATGTCGTGGCCTGCACAGAAAAGTTACGAAGTCCCGTTTGTGAAGCTGTATCAACTGCCACTGTCATATCTCGTAAAAAAAGGCAAGTAGAATTAGAACAAGAGCATAAGAAATTTATGGATCAAATGAAAGCTCTTTCAATCAAAATGCCATTTATCGATGCGATTGCTCAAATGCCAAAGTATATAAAGTTTCTCAAGGATCTTCTTATCAATCAAAAGAAATTAAAGCAAGCCTCAGAAGTTATCCTAAACGAGCAATGTTCAACAGTGGTAACAAATATGAATAATCCGAGCAGCCTTATAATTCCTTGCAAGTTTGGAAATTCAATAAAGACGAACACACTTGTCGATTCTGGAGCTAGCATAAATTTGATGCCATATTAGTTTTTCAAGAAAATCGATCTTCTAGAGTTAAAGCCAACAAGAATGGCTATCTATATGGCCAACCGATCTGTCACATATCCATGAGGTATAATAGTAGACTTACTCGTTAAAGTTGACAAATTCGTTTTCCGACCGATTTTTTTGTCCTTGATATGGAAGAAGACGGAGATATTCCCATCATTCTTAGGAGGTCATTCCTTAGTACCGCACGAGCCCTCGTCAATATTCACAACTTTATTTAACATCGCGAGTGGGGTCCAAAGAAATCACTTTGGATTCGATCAAACAAAGTCTTTTGGTTCTAATCAAAGATTTTAAGTTTCAGATTTGGAGATAAAGTATCAAAAGTTTGATATCGTTTGAATCACTGTTCAGTATTGAGATAGATTGGAATTATCGGATCACTGAGGGTACTGATGATGATTCAAATACTACCCTTGGTTAAGCTTTGGAAGGTAAAAGTTTGTTTTTGTCGGAGTTGTTCATTTTTTGAAAGATATTGCACGTGTAGTGTGACACCTGTTCCAGGTATTGATTAATTTATATGATTTTTAGGGTTTTGTGCATGGGCTTGGCGAGTTGGGGTGCTCCAACTCGTTGAGTAGAGACTATTATGAGGACGCGTGATTCGGATTCTACTCGACGAGTCGGAAGGCCCCGACTTGACGAGTAGGAACTGTAAAGAGAAACCCTAATTTTTAGGGTCTGTACCCTATTTAAAGAACATAATCCACCTCTTGTGGCCTCCCTTATCACCCTACTAGCCAGAGGAAACCCTAATTCGACCTTGTACCTTCTTGAGTGAGAGTAAGAGCTTTTGTTAGCAATTTTGGGGTATTTGTGAAGGATTCTAGAGCTTGAATAGGAAGGAACAAGGAGAGAAGCAATAGATCCAACATCTACTCTGTATTGGCCATCATCTTGAGGTATAAAGTCGTCACCTTGATCTCTAGTTGAGTAGATCCCTTTTCTTGGAAGTAAATGACCATTTTTGGTGCAAAATGGAGTCAAACTCGGATCTAGACTTATCACAAGGATATGGTTCCAGATCTGGACCTCTCTAGGTCCCCAATGACATAAAGTTGCTCACTTTATATAGCTTAGACCCTTTCCATGCACAAAAACCTTGTAAGAAGCCTATTTTCGATGTTATGGCCTTGAAGGGCCTTGCATGCATGTAAAGTTTGCAACTTTACGTGGTATTTGCACTAGGAGAGTTTGGATCTGGAGTTTGGGACCTTAGATCCCACTGAAAATGGATGAACTTGAAAAGGACTGAAGAAACTCGTCGAGTCCCTTAGCTGACTCGACGAGTCGGGGTAGGGTTTGTCAGTCTCTGAGTTTCTGGATAGGTGCAGTGAAGGATTAGGGTTTTGGTCTGAACGGAGTTTAGCTTTCTGGACATTTGATGAACTCGACGAGTCACTAAGGTGACTCGACGAGTTGATACGGGATTCCGTAGAATGATAACGGGAGGAACTCGACGAGTTGCTAGGATGCACTCAACGAGTTGAGGTCAACATGGACTGTTGACCTTGACTGTTGACTTTGACCAGGGTTGACTTTGAGGGTAATTATGGGATTATAACAAGTTCATCACATGTGGGTTATAGGCAGTGAGGAGGAGCAGTGTGTGGGATACATCTGATCTTAGCCTTCAACTCAGCATTCGAGATGCGAGTCTCCTCACCATACCAATGGGTCTAAGGCACAAAGGCCGGCCCATTTTATGATATGTGGTATCCTAGTTGAAGTTGTATTATGTGGCATGTTAGTTGGTATGAGCTAGGAAGAAGGCTAGTGGTATATGTGGTATGTTTGTATGGAAGACCATGGGAGAGCCCATGACACTTGGATGTAAGACCATATGGAGATCCCATGGCTTTCCTATCGAAGATCATGGGAGAGCCCATGACACTTAGGTGTAAGACCATGTGGGGAGCCCATGACATCCTGGAGTAAGACCCTGGGGACGAGCCCAAGGCATCCCTATTTGTTGTATGCATGGCTTATGTGATATATATGTAGCTTTTATAGCTAATATGATATGTGTTATGTGGATTGTGTGTGGGGTATGCTCTGAGGAACTCACTAAGCGTTAGCTTACAGTTTGTGGATTTGTTTCAGGTACATGTGAGCCCAAGGGCAAGGGCAAAGCTTGATGGCGCGGTGTGCACTCTCTCTCTCAGTCGTTATCATGGGACACTCTGATGTTTTAAAATAAAAATTGTTGTTGTTATGAATTTGAAAACAATTGTATTTGGGATTACGTGATTGATGGAACGTGTTTTGGTTAATTAAAAATGAAAAATTTCTTTTGAAAATTGGGTCGTTACATGTAGTTGCGGTTGCTGCAACTTTATCTTATTGTTGTTGCTACAAAGTTCTTTCAAACTTCATTGCTATTATTGGTGGAACCCCATATTGCTAATATCAGTTTGAAATCACCCTAATTGATTTTTAAATTGTGTAAAATGACATATTTTCGTTCTTGTGTGTTTTTATAATGCTTTCTTGTGGTGTGCTTTGTTAAAAACAGTTACATAAGATGCATGAAAGGACCTTTTTTGAAAATGGTCATGTACAATCATTCAAAGTTTTGAGAAAAGGACCACATTCTTGGGCTTATGATTCTTTTTGTTTTTGAGGAGCATGCCCATTATTATTGTAGAAAGCAATGAAAAAGAACAATAAAAGTATAATCTACCGATAAACATCAAAATATTGAACAAAAAACATAATTTATTTATAGCGTTAAATCACAATAATTTTTTTGGTATTAAATTTTTTAAATTTAAATAATAAGTCGCATCATCTAATTTTGGGGCCATTTTTTCCGTCTCGCTCTGGATCCAAAATACGTTTGGACCGGCCCTAATCTCTAATAATCAATCAACTTCGAGAGCATATGTCTTAAATGGATGAAACATTTCGTTCACCCTCTCAATGTGGTTATGTGACAATAAGTTGTCATTAATATGTTCGTTGTCTACTTTCAAGATGGCGAATTGAAATACTTTCTGTAGTATTAATTATGAGATTTTTATTTAAAATAAAAGCTTTAACCTCTTCCAAATGTTGTTCTTTTTCTTTTTGTTCTTTTTTTTTAAAGGAGAAAATTATAAAAAACTAATGAATTATAAAAGCTCTCATTCACTCAAATACTTAGGGGTGTTCGTTTGGATGGATCGGTTTGATCCGATCCAATCAAGTGAATCCAAATTGATTTCGGTTTTCAAAACATGGATCCAAATAATCCAAACTAAATTCAAATCCGATCCGATCCGATCAAATTACAATTCGGTTGGATCGGTTTTTATAATTCGGTTTTAAAAAACCGAAACATTTTAAAATGACATATAATTATAATATTACCAAACTTTACACAAGAAGCGAAAACAAATCATTTAGTTGTGATTTGAAATTTATAAACAACTACTAATAAGATATATTATAGTTAAATATTTTATAGATAGAAAACTTTTAAGAGAAAATGCATATTAATGTTTTTTTTATCGGGTGAAACGTTTTGAACCTATTTGAAAAAATAAATTACAAAATTAATAAATAACTATAGATATATATTATAGATAAATAGATAATAAATGTTTATTCGGTTTTTTTGGACTATTCGGTTCTTATTATATAAACCAAAATTAATCCGAAATCCAAAATAATAATTCGGTTTTGTTGAAAACCAATCCAAAGATCCGAATATCCGAACCAAATAGTCCAATCCAAATTGTCCAATTGGACAATTCAGTTTTATCCAAACAGTAAACAACCCTACAAATACTCAACCTAATGGATAGAATAATTAAAATAATTAAAAAAATGTGGTAGGACCATTTTGTCCTCTCACCACATAAATGCAAGCAAGTGTTGCACTTTCTTTCTCTATATAAGCCAACCATGCGTACCCCTCAAAAAACACACCAACAAACAAACAGTTTAAGTGAGAATCTCGCAAAAATATATCCAATGGAGTCCTACACAAAGCTAGTTATTGTAGCTCTAGTTCTGGTTGCAACTATTGTGACTGAACCGATGACTACAAATGGTTTCTCCATATGTGGGGTGACCACCGATGGCCTAAAGACCTGCCAGCCGGCGGTGGCAAAAGGTGTGGACCCTCTTCCACTACCAACACCCGAGTGTTGTGCTGCCCTCACTAAAGCTGATATGCCATGTCTCTGCAAGTTGAAAGACTCAAGCTTGTTGCCTATTTACGAAATTGACCCAACCCATGCAATGGAGCTACCTGCAAAATGCAAATTACCTCAAGCCACCTACCATTGTTAGATAGATCAAATTTCTGGTCCTTTTGTCGTCTTTGTTATAATATATCCTTGTTTATTATGGCTGCGTTTTGTGTCTTGTTTAGGGTTTAATTAGTATTCCATTGAAGTAAGGTGGGGCTGCAGGAGGTGAAATGGTGGTGGTGTAACAGTTTGTGATCTTGTTTGACCAGCTCAGTATTATAAAGTTTATGTTTATGTTTTTGTGTTGGTATCTGTTATATATATATATTTGTTTCGTACGTACAAATGCTATTTAGAAAACTATTATTTCCAATGAAAACTTATTTTTAGATGTAATTTAAATAAACAAAGTCTTGTCAAACGCCTTGCCATTAAGCACGAAATGAAAATATATATAAAAAATATGGGCTTGAGTTGAAACGACCGAGTGAGTTGGGTTGTCACGTAAACATTAATTTGTTTCTTTTTTAAAGAATAAACTACACAAATGGTCCATTGGTATGATTGATTTGACAATTTAAGTCCAACCTTTTTTTTCTTGCACCAGTTATCCTTATGTAGTTATCCTTATGGTGGGTTTTTCTTGCACAAATGGTCCATTCGACTCATGACATTTAAAGGTGTCCGTTAACCCTATCCATGTGCCTTGCACGCAAGGGAATTTACATCTTTTATTTTGTACATTGGGTTATAACCTGTGGGCTTAGGTTATTCTATTAAAACTAATTATTGTGTTATTGTATGTATAAATGTGGACCAATCATTTTACTTATTTTAAGAAAGTGATTAATACATATTATTGAATTAAAAATAATTGAAAAATACCATCTAATTTAACTAGAAGGGTATTTTAGTCAATTAATACATATTTAATAAAAGAAATTTGCATATTTTAAGGGATCATAGATTCTATTAATTTTAAAAATCCGATTTTTACTAATTATAAGGTTTTTAATTCGGACATTCTGACAGAATATGTTTGAGTATGTTCAAAAATAATAATATTCTAGAATAACAAATTTCTTGATCATGACTTTAAAAATTTCTTGTAGAATAACAAATTCTCGAACCAGCAATTGAAGAATTAAAACAAAAATTACATTAATTCTTATAGAATACATGTAACAATTGTTAAGAATTACATTTATTGTTAAAGAATAAAACTAAAAAACTTTCAAATCGGGAAAAAAAAACATCAAAATCTAACAAATACACTAATTCATTCTAAAAGAATAATGTTGCTAAGAAACACTTTTAATTTTGTTGACCGTTCTTCAAGCATCAACTTCTGTGAAAACAAATCCAATTGTAGTTTAGAATCCAATAACGCATTAGCAAATGATAAATAAAAAACTATATTCCTTTGGAAAAATAAGCGGACTTGTTAACTGCACCAAAACCAATAACCAAAAATTGTAGAACATGTATAATCAATGAGAAAAAATCCATATTCCATTCCAACAGAATTAGAATTCGTGTTTCCATTCCGATAGAATTTGAATTCGTGATTCTATTCCGATAGAATTAGCTTACCACATAAATCGTTGATCCTTTTGGCCATTTCCTTTACATCTTTCCAAAGTCAAAAGAAAGTCAAACATACTGAAATATCTAATGCAATAGATGTATACACACTAATTGGTATTTAAGAAATGGTACAGAAACTAACAGCTTCATAGTGTATAGCAGCATCTTCTGAATGAAGCATTAGAACAAGGGTGGGCAGAGCATTACATTCCACTATCTGCAAATGTTTCATGGATATATTAGACAAAATTTAGTTCTTGATCCCAAAAAGAAGCTTCACTAAATTATAAAAGCATCAACCTGGTTTTTGTTTTCATCATTTTTGAAAGCTAGTGTACGCAAGGCCCCCGCTGCAGCTCTTTGCACTTTAGCATCACTGGATTCTAACAATTCAACAAGTGGTGGAATGCCACCTTCAACCCTAAACATGAAAAAATGTGATGAACTAAAGGTACTAAAATACATTAATAGCATCTGAAAAAGATGGAGGGAAACAGACCTAACAAGGGTCTTGATGCTGTTATTTTAATGAGCAAGGTTGGTGATTGCATCAGCTGCTTTCCTTATGGCACCATTCAGCGCTCGAGAACTTTGGCCATCCAGGTGTCTCTTAAGAATACCAACCAGATGAGGTAAGGCTCCAGCATCCACTATGTGTTGTTGATGCTTAGGCTGTTAAAACAATGGGAAGGTTTTTGAAAGTGTTCAGAAATTGTTTGTGAACGGATTCAAGAGGAAACAATCTATCGCCATTAATAACAGTAATTTTATCAAATATAATCTTTTGGATTCTCGTTTATTTTAATTGACAAGGTTATGCAATTCAAATGAGTACCCACCTTAATTGCAAGAAGTCCGAGAGTAAAAGCACTTCCTTTTTCCACCTCATGTTCATACGGTATTGTGCCAGTAACAACCTCTTATGGTGACTGTGGCGCTTGAAGATGTCGTACTAGGGCTGGAACAACACCAGATTCGACGATCAAGTTCATAATATCCTCTGAAACAACATGAAATGGGTGTGGGTGGATTGTGTGTGTGTTTTGTGTGCGACTGGAATCGAGAGAGGGAGAGAAGCTGAGAGTGAGAACGAGGAAGAGTCCATGGATTCTCATACAAGCGATGTTGATCGAGAAGTGGTATCACAAGAGAGAAGAAGAAAACGGGTTTCAAGTTGATGATCAAGGAATTCCCGATTTGTGTGTGTGAAAAAGATTTCCAGCAACCCCAAATTTATATAATAAGAACCCTAATCGAAAATCATACCTAGATCGTGAAAAGGGGATAAATCGGGACAGAAGGGGATAAGTCTGTAAAAGGGGATGTGTTGTTGGCTTTCTCCAATCTCGCCACCTGGTTGGGACAGAAGGGCAGTGGATACGGTGGTCGGAGGAGCAAGAGGGTAGGGTGGCGGCCGGTGGTGAGAGGCATAAGGATGGAGGTGACGGCTGGAGATGGTTTGATTAGGGTTACAGTGGTTTTAAAAAGCCTAGTAGCTGAAGTCAATGGTTACCATAATTATAGGATATTATTTGTGGAAACTAATTATCAAATTACCTATTTACCCTTATTCATTTATTTAATTATTTATTTTTATTTTAAATTAAAATATATAGAGTATAAAAATCTTAATCATTAATAATGAATGTACAAAATAGTTATTTTTATATAGAATTTGATATTTTATTCTTAAATCTATCATCGTTATTTCTTAATTAATATCTAAAATCGTTGTTTTTAATTAATATTTAAAATTGTTTCAAAACTTCAAAGGAAACAATACCACTGTTTTTTTTAAATCTTATAATGGAACATAAAGACATACATAAATAAAAAGAATAAAATTCAAATCTATATAGATAAATAAAAGCTAAACAATTAAAAACCAAATAATATTTAGATTGGAAACCGATATTTTAGTTTGAGATAAATAAATTAGTTGGCAGATGTTTCATAAATTATAAATTTTATCATTTAAAAAAAATATGGGAACAAAGGGTAGATGTTAGTCCAATTAACATTAAGAAAACACTACAAGAGGAAAACCATCTTATCCTTCAACACAAGATTTCATTGTCTTTGTCCATAGTAAATAACATCTTTGATTTTTCATATCTAATGTTATAAATAAAATCAAAACCTAATCGAGTAATCCATAACGGTAGTTTATTTTTGACTTACATGCATAAAGAACGACTTAACAGAGAAAGTATGGAACTGAATTTGGCCTTATTTATTTATCCACAGTAAAAAAAAGAGAGAATTAGGTATTAGTGGCTAATGAATTACCTTTGAAATAATTGAGTGCATGTGATTGCCTTCCAAATAGAAAACCTGGTCTTTTATACCTTGATGTAAAGAGATATCCATGTGAAAGGGAAACTTATTGACAAACAAACCACCATGATTTCCATTTTCGCATGTTAAAAACAATGTTTAATTGCATCTTCATTTGGTCATACTCTTTATTGCTTGTAATTACCATATACATAAGCCGTCAAAGCCTTTAGAAAGTTTTGTTCATCAGATCTTGCAATGTGTGTAACATAAAACTATCAGAAACAAAGGAGATTATGTAACATCCCAAAAATACCAATAAAATTTTCATTTTTAAACCATCAAATCCATACAAACATTTATTTGAAAACCAATCATAGTGTAATATATCTCTCATACGTCAAAGTAAAACAATAATAGTCAGTCGGAAAATGCCATCGGGGGAATGTTGTGCAGTCTAGCCGGGCCCTTCATTTTGGAACTGGAAGTACCTGAAAATATTTAAACCACAAAACTGTAAACAAAAAGCTTAGTGAGTTCCCAAAATACCACATACCATACATAAGATAATGCATGTTATGGGCTAATTCATAGTCTTATAGTCACTTCCTGCCATGGGCCAAATCATGGTATTTCCTTGCAATGTCGAGGGCCAATTCTGGTCTTATAAACAAGTGTCAGGGGCCATATCCTGGTCTTCTATGAAAGTATCATGAAGACAACTAGCATCCTACATACAAATGTCAAGGACCAGATCCTGGTCTTCCATGCAATTGCTAGGAGCCAAATCCTGGTCTTTCATACATATGCCAAGGGCTACACCCTGGTCTTCCATGCAAGTATCACAAAGACAACTACCATCCTACAGAGTATAGTGAAAAGACCTACCTCACAGACGTAGTCTATAGCTAACAACTTTCATAGCCAATGAACGAGTGATATACACCTCCTAATAAACTACACAAAGTAAACCCTTACCCCACCTTCCAAAAGTATCCAATTGACCGAAAGTCAACCATGGTCAAAAGTCGATGGTCAAATCCAACTTCAGCAAGTCTCCACGTCGCGACCTCCTATTTGACATGCCGTGGAAAAATAATGAAAAAATAGGCGTGCATCCCCCCAGGTCGCCACGTCGTGGCGGTCAAAATTCCATGTCATGGAAACTGGTCTCAACAGCTAAATAGATTAAGCGGTTTTCCTTCCACTTCATGAGCTACAAAGCTCAGATCTAGTCCTTTCCAAGGTATTGATGGATTAAGTTTCCAATTTTATCCATTAAGGCATCCCAATAAGTCAATATCCCTAAACCTAGGTCCTTAACAACATCATAAGGCATGAACTCAACCATTAAGCACTTAATCACCAAATCCACAAGTCCATAACTTCCAGAAGGATTTCCTACACCTAAATCATCATAAAATTTAGTGATTTATGGACATGCATGTATCTTCCAAAATAGGTAAAAAAACATGGAAAAAATTAACTCAAATTTGTCCATGAGACCAAATACACCATAAAACTCTAGATCTAGATCATATAAACCCAAGGGCCTCATAAATTCATAAAGTTGCCAACTTTATGGAATCCATTCCTCCAAACTTCCACAACATGAAGAAAAGGGGACAATGAACCTATATCTAGAAGCATGCAACATAAAGCTTGGCTCTTGAACACTTACAATGGTCTAAACATTTCTCAAATGAAATCTCTAAGCTTATCTAGAGGTTCTCTACACCACAAGGGTCTTCTTCTTCCTTCCAAAAGCATATAATCACCAAAAGTAAGCTCAAATATGGAGGAGATGGTATTAGGGTTTACTTCAAGGTTCTTGGAGGTGATTGAGGATGGAAATGATGCCCTAAATATAAGGTTAGAGGCTTAAATACAGAGGAAACCCAAAAATTATGGGCTTGGGCCAAAACAGTCGCCACGTCATGACATTTCTCTTGCCACGCCATGGGACTCATCTGAAAAACACAATAATTTAAGCCATGCCACTTCATGTGTGACATCCTCAAATTCACGGTAATTTTAAAAAATTTATTTATGCTTATTCAAAAATCAGAGTGTAACACCCGTCAAAATTAGGTCAATAATAATCACATGTGATTATGCCAATCATGTAATGTGATTTTGTTAAACTAGTAAAGTGACAAACTTACTATGTAATTCATGATAAATTCTAATACAAATATGAACTTTTATGATACAACTCAAAGTATACGTCCATACGATTCCAAAAATATAGACAACGTCTAAATCTGACTTCGCGTGAAGAAGTTATGATAAACCGAACACTATAAATCTCTATAATAAGAGGAATTTAAAATAGACTTAGAATTAGCTATTGGAGTCTAAAAATAAAGTTGTAATTCTCGTAAATACCTATGCGTGGATATAAAGAACGTCAAAAACGGAGTTCGTATGCAAAAGTTATGGCCTTCCGAAGATGTCGCTGTCAGAAACCCTAATTTGACTGAACTCACGACGTTAAAGCTATGGGATAACTCTTACCATAATTCACGACGTGAACCTATCATTTTTCACGTCGTGAGGGCCAAAAATCAGCCTATAAATAGCCATTTCGACCCCAAGGCTCATTACACAATTTCTACTTTCTTTCTCTCTCGTTGCTGAAGCCGTTTCGCTTCCCGAGCCCGGTGATCGCAAACCGCTGAGCGTTTTCAGTTAGATTCCGTCAAAGTACGATATTAAGGTTAGTTTCACGGACCCACTTTCTAATATTTTGGGGGAAAACGCATTGTTAGAACCGCTGTCGCGCACGTATTAAACAAATAAATTTATCACTGTTGGTTGCACTAAAAATATAGCACAGGGAAGCAGGGTCGAATCCTCAGGGACACAGCCTAAAAGTCAATGCCTTTTTGCATCAGGCACATCTAGTCAAGAAACAGAATATAAAAGGGGGGTTTTTGATTAAAACTAATAACTAGGAATGCAGTGATAATAAAGTAAACGAAAATCAATAATAAAAATGGTTTCAGCTCTGCTGTGACTTTCCTAATCATGCAACTGATCCAGATCTGATTATTTGAGATGCGTTCTATCTATGCTGGTACTGAGAAAAACTAACAAGCTCTAGTAATTTCTCTTTTACCTTATTTAGTTAACCAAAACAAGCTCTTCAATTAACCCTAACTTTTTACTGTCTAATCAAACAAGCTCTTAATTAAGATCAGAAAAGTTGCATTAAGTTCTTTGTAAAATTTCGAGCAATACCCAATACTTCTCACAAGCTCGGAAGCGTAAATGTATGATTTTTACAGTTTATAATAAAGTCAAATCCCAAACACGGAACCGATTTATTACTTGTTACTTATTACCAATTAATTAGAACAATTACGGATTCTATTAACTGATTAACTGGAATGATAAAACCCTAGCTAGGTGATCAGACTAACAAGAATCAAAATCAAACATTCATTAAGAACAAAACTGAAGAATCTAAATAGAAACACAAATCAAAAACCAGATCTAATGATCAATCACATGAAAAGTACTTGTCTTATGCAGAACTGAAAACTAGGGTTTAGCCAGACATGGCCAAAATCTGATCTAAAACAATAAAAAGAAACATTAAACTACTAAATCTTACTAAACTAAACGTAGGAGATGATCCACAGTCTTCAGATCTTCAGAAATTGCTAAAATCGGAGAAGAAACGCCTCCAAAATCGTATTTTCGTCGTCTGGTACCTCTGGAATCGCCAACTTGGGTTACAGGGATGCTATCAGGGTCTATTTATACGTCCAACAGCAAAAACAACGCACCTGTGATCGCATGTACACAACCTGCGATCGCAGGTTTTCATTTTTCACTTCCGGATGAATTTTTGGCACAAAAGAACCTCGAAGACAAGTTGCGACCTAACCTGCGATCGCAAAAAGGCCCCATGCGATCGCATGAAGGAAACCTGCGATCGCAGGTTATGCCTAAGACGTCCGAAATTTCGTCTACTTTTGAGATCATTTTGAATCGCGTCAATCGGAGTTACGGTTCTCGAGATATGGTCAAAATACTGACAGGGGGTCAAAGTTGCCAGCAACATCCTTTAACTTTAGATTGCAGATTCTTTCTTCGTGTGATCAATTCGATCGAATGTTTCTTGACCAAAGCATCTTCCAAACATTCCTCAACATCCTTCATAAGTCCAAAGCTCCATTTTAAGCTCCAAACACACATCCAACTGCTCCACTCGAACTATCTGAAATTGACATAAAAACATGAGCAGTACGGGAATTCTAACGAAAGACATGAGCTGAACATTATTTATCTAAATGACATGCAAATGTACAAAATATGATGCTAAAATGATGATAAAAACTACCCTATAAGATGCATAAAATGGCATCTAACAAATCTCCCCAAGCTTAAACCTTAATTGTCCTCAAGTAAGAAAAAGATAAAACATTACAAACAGATAGAAAGATGTAGATGACATAAAAAGGATCTTAGAATAAAAACTAAAACAAGATTAAGGAAACTAAAAATTTAAACTTTATCAAAACACTTCACTCTTTTTTTTTCACATGATCAGATTTCACAACGAGGAAGCTCCAATGAAATCACTACCTAGATAACAGTCTCAATACTTTATATTAACGATTCGTATTTCATATTTAATAAGTCAAACCAAGCTTGAGCAAATAATTTTTACGCCGAATTAAATTTGTGAAAACAGTGTATTTTTAAAAATAATTTCACGAAAATTCGTTTATAAAAACATAGCTTGACCAACCCCTCATTTTTTTCCGAACTCGTCCAGTAAACGCGGTAAGCTCAATTATGGACAGAAAATCCAAGCTTACCCCTATGATTCCACTATCGATGGATCAATCTCATTATACCACACGTCTTCTTTGTCTTGATCAACTCTTCAAATTTAACTTGTTTGCTTCTTGATTTTGACTTGAACTTGACTTGGATTTGACTTTGAATTGCAGATTTCTTCAAGTTGCTTGATATACCAATTCTAACATATATATAGATCGGGAGCGGATTTTACTTTGAGGCCCACCATATCTTCAATACTTCAAAAATGATAACTATTTTGTGGGTATAACGAGAGTTCCCTCCTAACCTCAAAAGGCGCAGAAACTATAGGGTTCAGTACTTCAAGGAATGATAAGGGTTATCCAATCTAGGTTCTTTTTAAGGCATCTAAGGAAATTATTTTCAAAACACTGTTCGTTTTTCCATCCCACACTTCCATTGTAAAATTTATCTGACTCTTATGTTGGTTCATATTGAAAACATTTAAAGCACTATATGATACTAATTATAATTGTTTGTAATGAGACGGTTATTTTTGGTAACTATCACACTTCCTCTTAACAGAGCTATCGAATGTAAAAAGATATCCTCATCTCATGTAATTTTTCAATTTCTTTATTATTTTTTTTAAAATTTTAGTATGCAGAAAATAAAAAATAACTAGAAATAAAAATCTTTTTCAGCTTTTTATTATGAATGCAGAAAAATAAAAACAGAAAATAAAATATTTTTGGATTTTTCAGATTTTTTAATATGCAAATGCAATAGAATAAAATGCAAAAATAAAAATAAAACTTGAAAATTTTAAATGAAAAACTGAAAAATTAAAATTTTAACAAAAAATGCAAAATTTTTTACACTAATCCCCTCCCCAAGCTTAAAATGATGCATTGTCCTCAATGCTCAGAGAGGAATGAACAGCTCAATAAAAAAAATAAACAAAAATGTGCAGCTAGGAAAGAATGTATCTGATAAGTTTGCAAAAATCTGATTTTGACGATGAATGTTGACGAAAAATCTGGATTTCAGTAACTCCGTCGATCCTCTAATTTCCCCAAGCTTGCTTGGGACTGTGACCATCTCTTAATTGAAAGCAAAAAAACTAAAAACTACTCATCGGGTTGCCTCCCGGAAAGCCGCCCTTTTTTAAGGTCGTTGGCTCGACCATTCCTGAAGACTAGATTACCTGTACGTAAAGATTTTGGCACAAAACAATTAGCAGTACCGTGTCCCCGGCAACGGCGCCAATTTGTTAGAACCGCTGTCGCGCACGTATTAAACAAATAAATTTATCGCTGCTGGTTGCACTAAAAATATAGCACAGGGAAGCAGGGTCGAATCCTCAGGGACACAGCCTAAAAGTCAATGCCTTTTTGCATCAGGCACATCTAGTCAAGAAACAGAATATAAAAGGGGGGTTTTTGATTAAAACTAATAACTAGGAATGCAGTGATAATAAAGTAAACGAAAATCAATAATAAAAATGGTTTCAGCTCTGCTGTGACTTTCCTAATCATGCAACTGGTCCAGATCTGATTATTTGAGATGCGTTCTATCTAAGCTGGTACTGAGAAAAACTAACAAGCTATAGTAATTTCTCTTTTAGCTTATTTAGTTAACCAAAACAAGCTCTTCAATTAACCCTAACTTTTTACTATCTAATCAAACAAGCTCTTAATTAAGATCAGAAAAGTTGCATTAAGTTCTTTGTAAAATTCCGAGCAATACCCAATACTTCTCACAAGCTCGGAAGCGTAAAGGTATGATTTTTACAGTTTATAATAAAGTCAAATCCCAAACACGGAACCGATTTATTACTTGTTACTTATTACCAATTAATTAGAACAATTACGGATTCTATTAACTGATTAACTGGAATGATAAAACCCTAGCTAGGTGATCAGACTAACAAGAATCAAAATCAAACATTCATCAAGAACAAAACTGAAGAATCTAGATAGAAACACAAATCAAAAACCAGATCTAATGATCAATCACATGAAAAGTACTTGTCTTATGCAGAACTGAAAACTAGGGTTTAGCCATACATGGCCAAAATCTGATCTAAAACAATAAAAAGAAACATTAAACAACTAAATCTTACTAAACTAAACGTAGGAGATGATCCACAGTCTTCAGATCTTCAGAAATCGCTAAAATCGAAGAAGAAACGCCTCCAAAATTGTATTTTCGTCGTCTGGTACCTCTGGAATCGCCAACTTGGGTTACATGGATGCTATCAGGGTCTATTTATACGTCCAGCAGCAAAAACAACGCACCTGCGATCGCATGTATCAAAGCTGCGATCGCAGGTTCTGAAGAAAACGTGTCTCGTGCCTTTTTAATGAAGTAGGATGCTATTCTGGAACTTTTTGGCCAACCTGCGATCGCATGTACAAAACCTGCGATCGCAGGTTTTCATTTTTCACTTTCGGATGAATTTTTGGCACAAAAGAACCTCGGAGACAAGTTGCGACCTAACCTGCGATCGTAAAAAGGCCCCATGCGATCGCATGAAGGAAACCTGCGATCGCAGGTTATGCCTAAGACATCCGAAATTTCGTCTACTTTTGAGATCATTTTGAATCGCGTCAATCGGAGTTACGGTTCTCGAGATATGGTCAAAATACTGACAGGGGGTCAAAGTTGCCAGCAACATCCTTTAACTTTAGATTGCAGATTCTTTCTTCGTGTGATCAATTCGATCGAATGTTTCTTGACCAAAGCATCTTCCAAACATTCCTCAACATCCTTCATAAGTCCAAAGCTCCATTTTAAGCTCCAAACACACATCCAACTGCTCCACTCGAACTATCTGAAATTGACATAAAAACATGAGCAGTACGGGAATTCTAACGAAAGACATGAGCTGAACATTATTTATCTAAATGACATGCAAATGTACAAAATATGATGCTAAAATGATGATAAAAACTACCCTATAAGATGCATAAAATGGCATCTAACAAATCTCCCCAAGCTTAAACCTTAATTGTCCTCAAGTAAGAAAAAGATAAAACATTACAAACAGATAGAAAGATGTAGATGACATAAAAAGGATCTTAGAATAAAAACTAAAACAAGATTAAGGAAACTAAAAATTTAAACTTTATCAAAACACTTCACTCTTTTTTTTTCACATGATCAGATTTCACAACGAGGAAGCTCCAATGAAATCACTACCTAGATAACAGTCTCAATACTTTATATTAACGATTCGTATTTCATATTTAATAAGTCAAACCAAGCTTGAGCAAATAATTTTTACGCCGAATTAAATTTGTGAAAACAGTGTATTTTTAAAAATAATTTCACGAAAATTCGTTTATAAAAACATAGCTTGACCAACCCCTCATTTTTTTCCGAACTCGTCCAGTAAACGCGGTAAGCTCAATTATGGACAGAAAATCCAAGCTTACCCCTATGATTCCACTATCGATGGATCAATCTCATTATACCACACGTCTTCTTTGTCTTGATCAACTCTTCAAATTTAACTTGTTTGCTTCTTGATTTTGACTTGAACTTGACTTGGATTTGACTTTGAATTGCAGATTTCTTCAAGTTGCTTGATATACCAATTCTAACATATATATAGATCGGGCGCGGATTTTACTTTGAGGCCCACCATATCTTCAATACTTCAAAAATGATAACTATTTTGTGGGTATAACGAGAGTTCCCTCCTAACCTCAAAAGGCGCAGAAACTATAGGGTTCAGTACTTCAAGGAATGATAAGGGTTATCCAATCTAGGTTCTTTTTAAGGCATCTAAGGAAATTATTTTCAAAACACTGTTCGTTTTTCCATCCCACACTTCCATTGTAAAATTTATCTGACTCTTATGTTGGTTCATATTGAAAACATTTAAAGCACTATATGATACTAATTATAATTGTTTGTAATGAGACGGTTATTTTTGGTAACTATCACACTTCCTCTTAACAGAGCTATCGAATGTAAAAAGATATCCTCATCTCATGTAATTTTTCAATTTCTTTATTATTTTTTTTAAAATTTTAGTATGCAGAAAATAAAAAATAACTAGAAATAAAAATCTTTTTCAGCTTTTTATTATGAATGCAGAAAAATAAAAACAGAAAATAAAATATTTTTGGATTTTTCAGATTTTTTAATATGCAAATGCAATAGAATAAAATGCAAAAATAAAAATAAAACTTGAAAATTTTAAATGAAAAACTGAAAAATTAAAATTTTAACAAAAAATGCAAAATTTTTTACACTAATCCCCTCCCCAAGCTTAAAATGATGCATTGTCCTCAATGCTCAGAGAGGAATGAACAGCTCAATAAAAAAAATAAACAAAAATGTGCAGCTAGGAAAGAATGTATCTGATAAGTTTGCAAAAATCTGATTTTGACGATGAATGTTGACGAAAAATCTGGATTTCAGTAACTCCGTCGATCCTCTAATTTCCCCAAGCTTGCTTGGGACTGTGACCATCTCTTTATTGAAAGCAAAAAAACTAAAAACTACTCATCGGGTTGCCTCCCGGAAAGCCGCCCTTTTTTAAGGTCGTTGGCTCGACCATTCCTGAAGACTAGATTACCTGTACGTAAAGATTTTGGCACAAAACAATTAGCAGTACCGTGTCCCCGGCAACGGCGCCAATTTGTTAGAACCGCTGTCGCGCACGTATTAAACAAATAAATTTATCACTGCTGGTTGCACTAAAAATATAGCACAGGGAAGCAGGGTCGAATCCTCAGGGACACAGCCTAAAAGTCAATGCCTTTTTGCATCAGGCACATCTAGTCAAGAAACAGAATATAAAAGGGGGGTTTTTGATTAAAACTAATAACTAGGAATGCAGTGATAATAAAGTAAACGAAAATCAATAATAAAAATGGTTTCAGCTCTGCTGTGACTTTCCTAATCATGCAACTGGTCCAGATCTGATTATTTGAGATGCGTTCTATCTAAGCTGGTACTGAGAAAAACTAACAAGCTATAGTAATTTCTCTTTTAGCTTATTTAGTTAACCAAAACAAGCTCTTCAATTAACCCTAACTTTTTACTATCTAATCAAACAAGCTCTTAATTAAGATCAGAAAAGTTGCATTAAGTTCTTTGTAAAATTCCGAGCAATACCCAATACTTCTCACAAGCTCGGAAGCGTAAAGGTATGATTTTTACAGTTTATAATAAAGTCAAATCCCAAACACGGAACCGATTTATTACTTGTTACTTATTACCAATTAATTAGAACAATTACGGATTCTATTAACTGATTAACTGGAATGATAAAACCCTAGCTAGGTGATCAGACTAACAAGAATCAAAATCAAACATTCATCAAGAACAAAACTGAAGAATCTAGATAGAAACACAAATCAAAAACCAGATCTAATGATCAATCACATGAAAAGTACTTGTCTTATGCAGAACTGAAAACTAGGGTTTAGCCATACATGGCCAAAATCTGATCTAAAACAATAAAAAGAAACATTAAACTACTAAATCTTACTAAACTAAACGTAGGAGATGATCCACAGTCTTCAGATCTTCAGAAATCGCTAAAATCGAAGAAGAAACGCCTCCAAAATTGTATTTTCGTCGTCTGGTACCTCTGGAATCGCCAACTTGGGTTACATGGATGCTATCAGGGTCTATTTATACGTCCAGCAGCAAAAACAACGCACCTGCGATCGCATGTATCAAAGCTGCGATCGCAGGTTCTGAAGAAAACGTGTCTCGTGCCTTTTTAATGAAGTAGGATGCTATTCTGGAACTTTTTGGCCAACCTGCGATCGCATGTACAAAACCTGCGATCGCAGGTTTTCATTTTTCACTTTCGGATGAATTTTTGGCACAAAAGAACCTCGGAGACAAGTTGCGACCTAACCTGCGATCGTAAAAAGGCCCCATGCGATCACATGAAGGAAACCTGCGATCGCAGGTTATGCCTAAGACGTCCGAAATTTCGTCTACTTTTCAGATCATTTTGAATCGCGTCAATCGAAGTTACGGTTCTCGAGATATGGTCAAAATACTGACAGGGGGTCAAAGTTGCCAGCAACATCCTTTAACTTTAGATTGCAGATTCTTTCTTCGTGTGATCAATTCGATCGAATGTTTCTTGACCAAAGCATCTTCCAAACATTCCTCAACATCCTTCATAAGTCCAAAGCTCCATTTTAAGCTCCAAACACACATCCAACTGCTCCACTCGAACTATCTGAAATTGACATAAAAACATGAGCAGTACGGGAATTCTAACGAAAGACATGAGCTGAACATTATTTATCTAAATTACATGCAAATGTACAAAATATTACGCTAAAGTGATGATAAAAACTACCCTATAAGATGCATAAAATGACATCTAACACGCATGCTAAATATTGTATATACGTTATTATTATGTCTATATGATAATATATTAGTATCAACGTAGATAGTTATAATAACCGGGATATAGTTGTTCTAAATATAATATTTTGAATATATACAACTATTATCAACTTGTTAGCATGTTATTATACTAATGTAGATCTTGAGTTATACTTAGGATTCTATATATATGTTGTGTGCGATATAGTTCTGAAGTTATATTCGGAAGTTCTATATGTTAGTTTATAAAGTATGTTGCTATTATTGGTTTTATGTCAAGATAAAACTTGGTATGCTATATGTTGTTATTGTTATTTTTATGACAAGATAAAACTTGGTATGTTATATGTTGTTGTTTTTATTGGTTTTATGTCAAGATAAAACCTGGTTTTACTTCAAGTTATAGCTGTTATACTGCCTGAATGTTATGAAGTTAGGACTAATGTTTAAAAGCATAGTCTAGTAACTTAGGGTTTTAGACATGAAAATGCTTTTGTTGTTAGAGCTATAGGAAGTCGTCGAAGTCTACATGAGTAATTGTATTCATCAACTAAGATTGGTATCATAGCGGAAATCCTCTGAATTGTAACCGTTAATCCCGTGTGAGCGAGGAAGTCGTGTATAATTAGTATACGGGTTGACTACCCCACTTGTGACTGTTAGCTACAGTCAACCATAAGTGAGTGACGAACTATCCTTTTACTTGTTATTGTTCCGGCGTCGATGGAGCGTGCGATATTGTTTCTCATGGTAAATCATGAGTGTATTGTTTCTCATGGTAAATCATGAGGGTGTTGTTTCTCATGGTAAATCATGAGTGTGTTTTATCAGAGGTATTATGTCATAGCAGCGGTTACAGGCTCATGGTAGCAAATTGTTAGAAGCATTATACTTTGTCGATATACAAGTATAAATTTTAAGTATAAGTTTCCCAAGGACTTATACTCTAAGTATAAAAATCGGATAGGTATATTACTTGTATATTAAGTAGACCACTATACCTATTCTACTTACTCGTATAGAATTGAAATAGATTTATACGTACCGGTTTTACTCGTATAGAATTGAAATAAGATTTATACGTAGCAATTTAGTTTGTATGAAGTTACAAACATTTATATTTTTAATATATAAGACTTATAGGTATATACTTATTTGGTAAGTAAACCATTATACCTAGGATATATATACTAAATGTTTGAGAGTCAAAAATGATACTTTCAAAACTAAACTTTTGAACTCAGAAAAAGTATTATTTTTATATAGAGTCAAAACCTGTGAACTCACCAACTTTATGTTGACGCATTTTAAATTGCATGTGTTTTCAGGAAGTTGATAACTATGATACGAGAGATGACGTTACACTGCCCGGTGTTTCCGCCGACGGTCGGGGTGTGACATATTGGTATCAGAGCTATTAACTATAGTGAATTAGTACTTTCTTAAGAAAGCACGACTATAGTTTAGGGCTTACTCTGTTAGGTTTAGGTATATCCCTTAGCCTACAATATAAAGTATTAGTAATTATATTACTGAAGGACTACTTATGGGAGCGGTGACAGGATAGACATGTCGATTTGGGTTGCTGGATTTCAGAACGGCTATATGCTAAAATGATCCTGCCCACCGACTATCCTGACTGGCCGGTGCCTTATCAGCTAGACCTGAAGTAACAATCAATAATTAATAATACCAATGAATACAACAAACACAAAGATATAGAGTTATGTATGAACTCAATCCCACGATGAGAACACATGTATAAACCAAATATACAGAAAACCCAAACCCTCGATAACTGTACAACACAATGTTTTAGGTCAAACTACTTAGTCGAGTTTTATTGTACATGGGACGAACCACGACTAAACGTAGACTGATCACCTATGTTTAATTTTGGTTAGACCGATGCACAACTAAAATTAGATACGGTGTTTGATAGACTAAAACACTTGAAGATTTTAGAAGATTCAAGATAGATCTCAGATCAGGATACCATCAACTTGGAGTACAAGAAGCCGATGTTTCGAAGACAACATTTAGGACTCGGTATGGTCATTCTAAGTTCCTAGCTAAGCCTTTGGATTTATCAGCGCCCCAAAAATGTTCATGGACCTCATGAATAGTGTTTGAAAACCGTACTTGGATAAATTCGTGATAGTGTTTATCGATGATATATTGATATATTCACGAACCAAGGAAGAACACAGTCAACACTTGCAAATGATCTTGGAACTACTAAGAAAAGAAAAGTTGTACGCCAAATTCTACGAATGTAAATTTTGGATTAGAGAAGTACAATTTTTAGGTCATGTAGTTAGCAACGAAGGAATTCATGTTGACCCCTCCAAGATTGAAGCAATCAGGAATTGAGAAGCACCAAAGACACCAACAGAAGATTTCGTTGTATAATGCGACGCATCAAATCAAGGATTGGGATGTGTGTTGATGCAAAGAGGAAAGGTTATCGCCTACACATCACGACAACTTAAGGTGCATGAGAATAATTACACTACCCATGATCTTCAATTGGGAACTGTAATTTTTGCACTAAAAATCTGGAGACATTACTTATACGGTACTAAGTGTACTATTTTTACCGACCACAAGAGTCTCCAGCACATCTTCAATCAAAAAGATCTTAATATGAGACAACGAAGATGGGTTGAATTGTTGAATGATTACGAATGTGATATTCGTTATCATCCCGGAAAGGCAAGCATGGTAGCAGATGCCTTGAGCCGGAAAGAATATATTAAACCCCGTCGGGTACGAGCATTAACCATAACTATCCATTCTAACTTTGCCACACAAATTAGAGAAGCTCAACTTGAGGCTCTAAAATAAGAAAATATCAATAACGAAGCTTTGCGAGGAATGGAAAAGCAACTTATACAAAAAGATGACGAAACGCGACGCTTTATGAACCGAATTTGGACGCCTAAGTTCGGTGGAGTCAGGGACTTGGTCTTAGAAGAGGCCCACAAGTCCAGATATTCCGTGCATCCAGGCTCTGACAAAATGTACTTAGACTTAAAAGTACATTATTGGTGGCCAAACATGAAGGCGAAAATTGCTACTTATGTGAGCAATTGCTTGACTTGTTCTAGAGTAAAGGCAGAACATCAAAAGCCTTCAGGTTTACTTCAACAACCGGAAATACCTGAATGGAAATGGGAGCAGATATCAATGGACTTCATCACTAAGTTACCCAAAACTCCTAGTGGGTTCGACACTATTTGGGTAATAGTCCATAGATTGACTAAGTCCGCCCATTTCTTACCAATTAAGGAGAACGGCAAGATGGAGAAGCTGACTAGAGTTTATCTTAAGGAAATTTTCAGATTGCATGGAGTTCCAAATTCTATTATTTCTAACCGAGATAGTAGATTCACTTCACGATTTTGGAAATCTCTACAAAAATCCTTAGGAACACGTCTGGATATGAGTACAACTTACCATCCATAGACTGATGGTCAGAGTGAGAGAACCATTCAGACTTTAGAAGATATGCTCCGAGCCTGTGTTATTGACTTTAGAAATGCATGGGATACTCATTTACCGTTAATTGAGTTTTCCTACAACAATAGTCATCACACCAGCATCAAGACTGCACCGTTTGAGGCTCTTTATGGACGAAAATGTCGTTACCCAATATATTGGGCAGAAGTTGGAGATACGAAAATGGCTAGAGAACGTACAGGCGATACCTTACGCACTGGACCAGAAATAATCCACGATACAACTCAAAAGATTATGCAAATTAAGGATCGATTAAAGGCAGCACGTGATCGTCAGAAGAGCTATGCCGACGTAAGACGTAAGCCTTTGGAATTCCAAGTTCAAGATAGAGTAATGATGAAGGTCTCTCCTTGTAAAAGCATGATTCGATTCGGGAAACGAGGAAAACTAAACCCGCGATATATAGAACCTTTTGAAATTCTAGCAAGAATTGGTTCTGTCGCATAACAACTTAAGTTACATCAAGAGCTAAGCAATATCCACAATGTTTTCCCCAACTAATTAACAGTTCCTCGTCCATAAGATAAATTTCGGGATGAAATTTCTTTAACGGGGGGAGAATGTAACACCCGTCAAAATTAAGTCAATAATAATCACATGTGATTATGCCAATCATGTAATGTGATTTTGTTAAACTAGTAAAGTGACAAACTATCTATGTAATTCGTGATAAATTCTAATACAAATATGAACTTTTATGATACAACTCAAAGTATACATCCATACGATTCCAAAATTATAGAGAACGTCTAAATCTGACTTCGCGTGAAGAAGTTATGATAAACCGAACACTATAAATCTCTATAATAAGAGGAATTTAAAATAGACTTAGAATTAGCTATTGGAGTCTAAAATAGAGTTGTAGTGCTCGTAAATACATACGTGTGGATATAAAGAACGTCAAAAACGGAGTTCGTATGCAAAAGTTATGGCCTTCCGAAGATGTCGCTGTCAGAAACCCTAATTTGACTGAACTCACGACGTGAGCATAAAAACTCACGAAGTGAGGAGTCAAACTGCCACATTTTGAAGCTAGAATTCTACGGAACGATAACCCAAAAGCTCACGACGTGCGCATGGTTTTCTCACGACATGAGGACGCTGCAGGACACGAATCGGGGCTAGAAAACACGCGTTAAAGCTATGGGATAACTCTTACCATAATTCACGACGTGAACCTATCGTTTTTCACGTCGTGAGGGCCAAAAATCAGCCTATAAATAGCCATTTCGACCCCAAGGCTCATTACACCCTTTCTACTTTCTTTCTCTCTCGTGTGCTGAAGCCGTTTCGCTTCCCGAGCCCGGTGATCGCGAACCGCTGAGCGTTTTCAGTTAGATTCCGTCAAAGTACGATATTAAGGTGAGTTTCACGGTCCCACTTTCTAATATTTTGGGGGAAAAAGCATGCTAAATATTGTATATACGTTATTATTATGTCTATATGATAGTATATTAGTATCAACGTAGATAGTTATAATAACCGGGATATAGTTGTTCTAAATATAATATTTTGAATATATACAACTATTATCGACTTGTTAGCATGTTATTATACTAATGTAGATCTTGAGTTATACTTAGGATTCTATATATATATGTTGTGTGCGATATAGTTCCGAAGTTATATTCGGAAGTTCTATATGTTAATTTATAAAGTATGTTACTATTATTGGTTTTATGTCAAGATAAAACTTGGTATGCTATATGTTGTTATTGTTATTTTTATGAAAATATAAAACTCGGTATGTTATATGTTGTTGTTGTTATTGGTTTTATGTCAAGATAAAACCTGGTTTTACTTCAAGTTATAGCTGTTATACTGCCTAAATGTTATGAAGTTAGGACTAATGTTTAAAAGCATAGTCTAGTAACTTAGGGTTTTAGACATGAAAATGCTTTTGTTGTTAGAGCTATAGGAAGCCGTCGAAGTCTACATGAGTAATTGTATTCATCAACTAAGATTGGGGATCTTAGCGGAAATCCTATGAACTGTAACCGTTAATCCCGTGTGAGCGAGGAAGCCGTGTATAATTAGTATACGGGTTGACTACCCCACTTGTGACTGTTAGCTACAGTCAACCATAAACGAGTGACGAACTATCCTTTTACTTGTTATTGTTTTGGCGTCGATGAAGCATGCGGTATTGTTTCTCATGGTAAATCATGAGTGTATTGTTTCTCATGGTAAATCATGAGGGTGTTGTTTCTCATGGTAAATCATGAGTGTGTTTTATCAGAGGTATTATGTCATAGCAGCGGTTACAGGCTCATGGTAGCAAATTGTTAGAAGCATTATACTTTGTCGATATACAAGTATAAATGTTAAGTATAAGTTTCCCAAGGACTTATACTCTAAGTATAAAAATCGGATAGGTATATTACTTGTATATTAAGTAGACCACTATGATGGGTTTTGAGCATTCTAACACTTCCTAAGTGTACATGCAACCCTAATAACCTTGAATCTATGTTTTCTCTATATACATGCAAATTTCTTTTTCAAGGTTATTTCCTAACTAGCATGGCATGGGGAATATATAAAACATAAAAACTAGTAGAAATACATACCTTGTTGTTGCTTGGATTCCTTCAAGACTTTGTGAGCCTAGCACCCCAAATGTTGTGCCTCAAATGCTTCACACAACACTACAACCTTGGAATAACTAGAGAGAATACTTCTACACTTCAAAATCGGCTATGCCCTCACAAGAATACTCTAGTGCCCATTTTGCATGCTATAGGGTTTCTTTTATAGTGTGTCATAATTAGGAGTTACAAATGTAAACCCTAATTGTCATGACTCTTCATTCCTCATGACCCATGGGTTTGTAACTCCCATGGACTATCCATGGAGCTCCATATGGTTATAACCAAACCCATAAACCATGGATCATTAATCCACCATAAAAGAATTGATGATTGTCATAATCAACCCTATATATTTAATTAGTCTCACTTTGATCACCAAATTAATACTAGATTAATACTTGATCAATACTAATTAAATAATACTATTATTAATATATTAGAACTTATAATATATTAATAATCACAAGTGTACTTTCTCTTATTTTGTCTATCCAAGTATTGCAATGCCATGCAACCCAAATGGACCATGCCGGGTCGGGTCAAGTACATATCAAATAAAGTTATGGACTTAGACACTATATCCAACAGTCTCCCACTTGGATAAGTCTAATAACTATATTTGCAAATATGACTTCAAAATCCGACTAGCAATCGTAGCTCTTTCAAAGTCTCTCGGAACTGAGATGATGATGATACGCAATTTAAGATAAGTGATCATATAATCCTCTGTTCTCATGATATCAGCCGGACAAACACATGGAACATGGTCTTACTTATTGTCCAGCATTTGTTTCTCGATCTCTGATTTGTTTCGACATAGAACTAAATTGAACACATCAATTAGGTTCTGACCGGGCCCGGTACATAAGTCAAAACCAAATCATCGAGGGGCCCAGATATCGCTTCTATTTCTAGAAGGAACAGATAAACTTCGACTGATATGCTTGTACTAACTACTTGTTGAATTATTCACAAAGGCACGTTTTATAACATCGAGTTACCAATGCGTTTTTGTACAATCAATGAATAACCAACTCATAGTCAACAACTCATATCTCTAGGTTTGAAGATTTATATGATATTACCGTCTCACGATCACTCGAGATAAATTCCATGAAGTGATGCAAGAGAGCGTGGGTTGAATCCAATACTCAGCCCTTATGAGTACTCATGAATGTTGTAGCAACCATTGGATTGTCTAAAGCACTTTAGACAAATCATACAAGCCAAATTCATGACAGTCTTGATTCATATCTACTTCCAACATATGACTGACTGTGGATGGTTTGAATAATATGATATATACCATAACATAATTATTCTGGAAGTCAAAACATGCAAAGTGAAACACAAGAATAATACTAATCTTATATGGCCCCAACACTTTGAGTGTAAATAAAAACACCTTTTATTTAAGCACCATATTGATTACTCATTATTTATGTTTCAATTAATCAACTTTATGCTTGAATTAAAACATTAGTTGTCCCATGCTCCAAGCATGTACACTATGTTTTTCCAAACAACAATTATGCCATACTCCAAGTATGCATACTATGTTTACATATAGATCAATTGACAATATTCCAATGATGCTCATTTCACAATTCCAATCCTCGTTGTAAATGCAAGAATACCAAACTCTTGCCATTTACTGTAATCTGTTAGATTCTAAACTTATATGCAATGATCCCCTTGTAATGACTATACACAGAAGTCACAAAGACTTGGCAACAGACATTACAAAGTATTCCAATGGAAAACAATTCCATGGAAATGAAGTCTCCAATTCAAAGTACATTCCTTTGAACATCCTTCTTAGCATTAAGTTCTTTAATCTTACACAGATTCAAAGAATAACTTCCACCTATGGAGACAATTCCATATTACCATTTTGACCATCACTTATGAACAAGAGTTGCCTCTTTTCAAAATATGTCAATATGGTCCTTACTCTATACTTCCAATTGTCCATGAGTAATCAATCTTTGGTAAACCTCAAACTGTCCTCGACAATTGCTTAATCATTTTAGTCATTTCCAGTTCTATTCCTTTTTCCATCTTAATGCCCTAGGCATTTGGAAAATTTAGAATGGATGAATATTATAGCACATGTAATCAAACCTATACCCAAAGCATATGGGACATGATTTATGCTATAAATTTTTTTTATTTGCCATGTTTTCATAATTCGAACTATGAAGAGGGATGTCGTAATCATAATCGAATTTTGAGAACGCAACATATATAGAATTTCCTTATGTTGAACCATTCCAGCATAACATTCATATATATTCTTGACTAAAGTAGATTAAATTCTCAATCTAAGCTTGTAGAATTGGAGTGAAGTATAAAATCCTCTCCCTTAATTATAGTAAAACAACTTTTTCAAGGCGAATTGAAATTTTTGTTTTCTATAACTAATATTGCTGACTTGCAACACTTAACATAATAATCATGCTCCCACTAGCATAATGATTATTATCTTACTAGCATAACACTGATGCTCCCACTAGCTTTGACATGTATCCAGAGATCAGGTGGACTTTTAGAAACCAACACTTTATTGACTTTTCTACCAAAGTTCAGATTTCTGATACACAATTTCTTTGATAAGACTTTATCAAAACCATACACCTTTCCTTAGATAGCTCACTTGTGTGTCTAAACAATTATGAAGAGGGATGTCGTAATCATAATGTTTAGACCTTTTGTCATTCTCACAATTGCTATCTACTCAAAATCTACTTAGTGAAAGAGTTTCCTTACCATCATTTTCATGAATCGAAGAGAAACCTTATGACACTTAGATTTTTATGGTGTATGTGTTCCTATCCATGTGAATTTGTCATAACCATAATCACAAGACAAGGTTAGTGACAAATCCAAACTCATATAGACTGAACTTGTTCAATCTTAATTTCTTGCCACCTGGTAGCTCAATGCCCACCATTGCTTCCGGGTTGTTATGCAAAAAATTTGAGAACTCATAGAACTCACAAGCATAATCAACTTTTAACTGGAATAGACACAGAAATAAGAATATGTCAACACGATAGGTTACAAACCTCAGGTCGTGGGCTAGTGATTAACAAAACTCTTAATTAGTTCTTGAAACTATTTCAGGATCTTTTAGACTCCCACTGTCCTCTTGACATATAAGACTTCTCTTTGTCAAGAACCATTCCTTGACAATACAAATATTCAAGAACTAGTGCGGATTCTTATCAAGTTAAACACTTCTCACTATTGGTCTTAGCTGGTCTTTGTTTTATCCAAAACATCACAACTTACCAATCTCAAATGTACAAGAATAGGAAACATCTTACTCTACATTTGACAAGTGTTATGAACTTTCTAAAGACTATGTCACTCAAGTTACAATCTTGGAGTATAACTCCAGGATTTGTATTTGGAACGAAGTATGAATTATCTTTTGATTTAACCATTTCAACAATTCACGATTCCTCTCCTCAGGCAACAAACACACTAAGGTGTCCTTAGAGGATCAATTGTGATATGGTTCCATAATCACTAAGATAATCATAAAACAAAATACACAAGTACTCTCCCATCTCTTCAGATTGGAGAAACTTTTATCTTTCTGCCTTATTTGATTCTTCTTATTCATTCTGCCATACATTGAAACTTTTCCAATGTTTCAGAATTACACTTATACTCGCAAGCATAACCATATTTACTAAACT
The DNA here is from genome assembly GCF_052849685.1 of Lactuca virosa. Lineage (NCBI taxonomy): Eukaryota > Viridiplantae > Streptophyta > Magnoliopsida > Asterales > Asteraceae > Lactuca > Lactuca virosa. The sequence goes on from NC_136430.1 coordinate 333,022,264, forward strand.
TTAGTAAATCATAACGAATAATCTTATCTACCTTTGTGGTGGACCTGACTAGTGTACAACTTAATGTACCCGATCCTTTAGTCCTTCTCTTGACTCACATGCGAATGTGAACAAGGAATTAGTCTTAATTTACCAAAGATGAAAATTCTCATTCATCACACAATACAACTTGCATGATTCCAAGTTTCTATTCAACTGAAACTTGGGTGATGAGAATCTTTCCTTATTTGGTAAATTATGACACTACCACTAATGAAAGAATCAAATCCATTTACCCATATTGCTTATCAATGGAAACATATAAGCAACAGCCTTTTTCACAAATGTCATTGTAAGGATACTTAAAATAAATAAAATCAAAACCATTTTCTTTTATTTTAAAACTTTGCGGAAAACTTATCCTTACAATCCATATGGAAAACTTGTTGTTATCTATTCCTAAGCAATATATCATAACTCTTAAGTAACAACTCAAAATTCTGATCACCGAACCATGCGATCGAAATCCTTCTTCACGATCAGAATCAGCATATACTTCCTTTAAGTTTCTTCACTCTTCTTTGATTCTTAAAACATCAATATGTGACTCAGTCACATCATGCAATAAGAATCTCAGAATAGAAACTTAATAAAGTTAGACGATGGACTTTACCTAAAGCAGAGTCAAACATTTGACTTTACTATCCTTATGGACTTTTAGGTAAATTTGGCAGCTTCGCAACCAATGCCCTTCCTTTGGCAACAGAAACATATGGACTCTTTGGAAACGGTACACAGACTTAGCCTTTCTCTTTACCATTTGGTCAACCGAGTTGACTATGGCCAATCCCTTTCAATTGGGAAGAAAAAAGTCTTTCTGGACCTCCAATGTTACCATTGTCAATGTCCATGGAAGTTTGGGAAGTTGATCTTCCAATTAAATTTTGCTTTACCAATGCTCCAAATCATTGCTGATTCAGCATCATCAAGCAAATAGGTAAGATCATTAAGGGTCATGTCGTGATCTGTCATCAGGGAGTGACCAAGTCAACAACCAGCTACCTTGAGACTTCGACACCCGACTCTCCCGGCTTGTCAATATGTGACTTAATCTCCAAGACCTAAGCACATATAGACTTTGTTTGCCAATAGGGATTGAGTGACTTAGAACTTATCAGGTCTTGAAACTTATGGGATAGGGAGATTTATTGGAGGAGGTGGAGGAAGTGAAGTATGATTTCCAGTCCCACTAATACACAACAAAGGGATTGATCTTTCACCTTGGTTGCCATTTGGGATATCATCTTCATTAGGAAGCTTGTTCCTAAAGATTTGGGAAGACCATAGCTGTCTAAACTAGACATCTATAATGGGAGAAATTCAAGTTAGTTGATTTAAAGTCCTTAATATAACACCCAATATGAAATATTAAGGCTAGGACCCAACAACCTATTTATAACTGGAAGAGGGATGTCGTAATCCAAATTATAAAATAGTTGAAGGTAGGTAAATGACGATTTACCAATTTCCACCATAAAAACGAAATATAAGTAAGTTTTTAATTGGATTTGAAACTCCTAGATCTTTTGAGATACATTGAACTTTCAATGGCATGTTTGAATCTCGATTGTGCCCTCTCAAGTTTGTGACTGGGATGCCAAGGATCACAAACAAGGTGTGAATAACCATACAAATTGACTTGGTACCCTCAACAATATTACCTAATCGATGTGCCGGTTAACCACACACGCTCCACCGATCTATAATAAAGTCAAGTTACCCTTTGCCACACTTACTAGTCCATGTTAGTGTGCCGGTTAACCACACACGCTCCACTAACGACTTGGTAAGGTACAAAGTGTAATTTTATGGGCTAGCACCAATTTCACATTTTCCTAAAGTAACTAAGATTGGGAATTTATAATGTATAGTTACTTTATAATTCATTATACTTTTAATGAGTATTTAAAGTCGTATCCTACCCGTTCGGCTAACGACCCTCCACTGATCAAGGAAGCGGTGGGTGAGAGTGGACACCCATTAAGTCACCATTTTATAGGCAACAACCTTATACCCCCCTTATAGACCGGCTTCGTGAATGAGGCCTACTAACGGTAAGAATGACATATTCTTATACATATCTATATAATAAAATTATAATAATAGTATAAGTGTTGATTTTTAAACTTTTTAAAAATCTAAGGTTCAATTTGGAATTAAAGTATTAAAGTGTAAGACTTTTCAAATTCCAAAACTTGAGGGCAAGATTTGAAACTATTCCAAGTATCTTCAATTTGTAACTTATGAGTTTTTAATGGTTCATAAAATGAAGACTCTTCATTTTATGAAACCTCTTTAGTTCTTTAATCACAATTTAAAGAAGTGACTTTTGGTTATCCATAACTTGAGGACAAGTTATGGACACCATCATTGCCATTAAGATCATGAATTAAACACACATGGAGGTTACACATAATTCCTATGATCTTCTAAACTCATATGAACACAAATTCATGTCAAGCAATTTCAAGAAAATCATATAAACATATACAATACTTGAAAATTGATAAAATTCATGTAAAATGGGTTAACATAATCATTATCATTTTGAAAAACAGATTTTACAAGTCCAAAACAGATTGGGATAATCCATTTTCAGCAACAAAACTCGAAAAAACTGCCCAGCACGCTCCTACTCGTCGAGTGCATTATTCTACTCGTCGAGTAGGATGAATTTGTTCATGGACTCGGTGAGTCCTCCCCATGGACTCGGCGAGTCCAGTCGTCAGAGTGCAGAATTTTCGATTTTTAAGCAGTTTTGCATCAAGTAAACAGAAAACAAACCTGGCTCTGATACCACTGATGGGTTTTGAGCATTCTAACACTTCCTAAGTGTACATGCAACCCTAATAACCTTGAATCTATGTTTTCTCTATATACATGCAAATTTCTTTTTCAAGGTTATTTCCTAACTAGCATGGCATGGGGAATATATAAAACATAAAAACTAGTAGAAATACATACCTTGTTGTTGCTTGGATTCCTTCAAGACTTTGTGCGCCTAGCACCCCAAATGTTGTGCCTCAAATGCTTCACACAACACTACAACCTTGGAATAACTAGAGAGAATACTTCTACACTTCAAAATCGGCTATGCCCTCACAAGAATACTCTAGTGCCCATTTTGCATGCTATAGGGTTTCTTTTATAGTGTGTCATAATTAGGAGTTACAAATGTAAACCCTAATTGTCATGACTCTTCATTCCTCATGACCCATGGGTTTGTAACTCCCATGGACTATCCATGGAGCTCCATATGGTTATAACCAAACCCATAAACCATGGATCATTAATCCACCATAAAAGAATTGATGATTGTCATAATCAACCCTATATATTTAATTAGTCTCACTTTGATCACCAAATTAATACTAGATTAATACTTGATCAATAATAATTAAATAATACTATTATTAATATATTAGAACTTATAATATATTAATAATCACAAGTGTACTTTCTCTCATTTTGTCTATCCAAGTGTTGCAATGACATGCAACCCAAATGGACCATGCCGGGTCGGGTCAAGTACATACCAAATAAAGTTATGGACTTAGACACTATATCCAACACACTATACCTATTGTACTTACTCGTATAGAATTGAAATAGATTTATACGTACCGATTTTACTCGTATAGAATTGAAATAAGATTTATACGTAGCAATTTAGTTTGTATGAAATTACAAACATTTATATTTTTAATATATAAGACTTATAGGTATATACTTATTTGGTAAGTAAACCATTATACCTAGGATATATATACTAAATGTTTGAGAGTCAAAAATGATTCTTTCAAAACTAAACTTTTGAACTCAGAAAAAGTATTATTTTTATATAGAGTCAAAACCTGTGAACTCACCAACTTTATGTTGACGCATTTTAAATTGCATGTGTTTTCGAGAAGTTGATAACTATGATACGAGAAATGACGTTACACTGCCTGGTGTTTCCGCCGATGGTCGGGGTGTGACACAAAGTATTCATTTTAAAGAATAATATTGTGGAATTTGTTCCCAGAAAACATGATAAATATATTATTAAAGCATTTCCGAAGAAATGTATTTTGTTTATATTAAAATTTTGGGATGTCATTGTCAATACAGAAACATAAGCATAAACAGACCTTACATTCATTTACACTAATGATTTACATATCCTTTAATATCTTAGTGTAATGTGTCTTCGTATCAATACATGTGATATAAATAAACTGAGTGGGTCAGATTGAGAAACCGGTGAGTACATAGGGATTTCAATCCCACAATGTTATATCATATATATATATATATATATATATATATATATATATATATATATATATATATATATATATATATATAACGGGGTGGGGTAAAATGGCTTATATGAGGTGAAATTGTATATACTGTGAGGTCTCAAACATATATATATATATATATATATATATATATATATATATATATATATATATATACCTCACAGTATATATAATTTCACCTCATATAAGCCATTTTACCCCACCCCGTTGATCCTCACAACGACACGATCTATACTCTTGGATCTAAAATTAACCTCTTTACCTAATCCATACTCCCAGATCAGGTATGTCTAATCCATGCTCTCAGATCAATAACTATGCCCATTCCATACTCTCGGACTAGGGACAATTGACTATGTCTAATCCATGCTCTCGGATTAATGACAAATAACTATGTCCTCTCCATACTCTCGGACTAAGGACAAATGACAATGTCTAATCCATACTTGTATTAAAATCATATTCATGAAAGGGACTATGCACTCACTTGTTAAAGTGATGACTCGAAACTCGGACAAAGCTTCGCTTTTAACAATCGTCTTTTCCGTCGACGAAACCTAGCATTATTATTGCTAAATTTTGGTCTAATATTTATTGCGAGATTTTCTGGGCGATATTGTTTTATAAGTGTTAAAGAATATTTTTCAACCACTATGTACAGACAGGGGCCATACATGAAACATCGGAGGGTAGGACCATTTTGGCATTATAGCACTTCTGAAATCCAACAACCCTATGCGGCCCTTCAAACCAGATTCCCCGTACCGCATAACTCACTTACTAGGAGGTTTGGCTAGGAACCGGGTTCTGCTGGGGCAGAACTTCCGAGCTGAAAAGCTCTTCTTCTCGGATCCTTCTTGCGCTTCGGGACTAGCCTCTTAGCACTTTTGGAAGTACTAAGGGTTGGGAGAGGTTTACAGAGAAGTTAAAGAGAGAGAGAGAGAGAGAGAGAGAGAGAAGGTTTAAGGTGTGAGGACAAGTGGTGAACTTCGCATGCTATTTATAGGCAGCCTAGTCCTCGGTACGATGGGCGTTCCTCGGAGGTACGTTTCACATACCCAGTACGCTGCGCATACGAGGGCTACATTGTGCGTACGAGGGGGCAGGTGTCGCCTCCGGATGCGAGGTCGTGGTGTGCAAGCAAGGGTCCAGATTTTGCCACGTCACCCTCTTCACAACAGCCTACTTCCAAATTCTAAATTTCGTAACTTTCGCATACGAGCTCCATTTTTAACATTCTTTATATCCACGCGTAGGTGGCGACGTACTCTACAACTTTCGTTTAGACTCTGTCGGCTAATTTTGATTTATTTTTAAAGTTATATTTTTACAGGCCTGGACAGGTAAAGTCTGTTAAAAATTCATAACTTTGTATCCGATGTCCGTTTTCGTCTGTCTTTTTATCCTTGAGTTCTTATTAACGAGATCTTCGATTCTCGTTTAGATTGTGCCGGCTAAAAATCGATCGATCTAAAATTCGAATTACAGGCTGTGCACTGCTTTGCTAAATCTTAGAAAAATCATAACTTCGTCATACGAAGTCAGATTTGGATGTTATTTTTGATGAACGCTCTCGGTTTAACATATACTAAGACTTTTGTTTAGATCACTAAGACTAAAAAGTATTTTATCGCAAACTCACTTTTTACGTCACAACGTTGTGCCGGTTTTGTCGTGAAACTTCGACAGGTCATAACTTCTTCGTTATAACTCGGATTTCAACGTTCTTTATATGTACGGAACCCTTGTGACATGTAATATAACTTGGTTAAGATTATTCATTCTAAATAATCTTCCATCAAAAAGTCATTTTTGATGCTTATTGTCTCTAAATTGACTAGCCCAAATCTGCGGGCGTTACATCATGGCATAGAATGTTTCCCAAAAACTCCATTTTTAATTCTGCTAAGCCTTTAGCTAAACCATTCCGTAAGAATAGGTGTTATAGATTGGGTGACAACTTAATGAAATAATGGTTTGGAGAGTTTGATAGGTGACATGAAAATTAATTAAAACATTGGGTTATAACCAAAGCCAAATATCATAAGCATATATTCAGTTCAAACATGTCTAATTAAATTCTCCCTGAAACATTTGATCACCTGCACAAAAGTTTATCAATAGTTTCGCTCAAAATGAAAATTAGCCCTTGATGACATTTATCCATAACATTGCCCACAAATACTGGAATGATTTTGTTGAATTCAAGAGGAAAAGATTCAACTTTCAATTAATACAATTATAGAAAAAGAAAAATAGTTAATGAACCAATGTGTTAGGTTAGTATGAAAGGGAAAAGTATATAAAAAAGTACATTTGGAATATAAATTAATTAAATTTCCTTCGAAAAGCCATGTTGACTTTTCCAACATCCTCATTATTTTACATTATCTTTTTTATCCAAGCCTGCATATAATTAATCAAAATCAGGAGGGACAGTTGACTACCATTGAACCAACCATTCAATCATACTCTCACAATTCCTAAAAAAATAGTTGCTCTATCATAGCCAGATTCAAATGCAAAATTGACAAAAATATTTTCAAATGTTCATCTATACCAACAATATTCTCTTTTTGCTAGGTCAATGATAATTAAAATGATGCTAGAAGTAAGAAACAAATCAATTTCGAAGTTAAAAATATGTCAAAAACAATGATCAAGATCATGATATCAGTTGACATAATTTCTTGTTGCACTTTGAAACAAAATAACTCGGAAAAAATCAAATTGTTTGACCTTAAAAATCAAATTGAACAACAGAAACCTCTCCCCTAGCTCTTCGAGCATAACATAACCTCCTTAAAAACTACCATGAAACACCATCCTCTTCTTGAATTTTGAAACAAAAGAATGGAAAGAAATTGATTTTTTTTACCTTAAAAATCACCACTGGAAACACCCTTGACGAAGTGAGCTTTCGATTTTAAGAATCCTTCAATTCAGGTTGAAGAAAGAGAAGGTGGTGGGGGTGTTAGTTCAAAACAAGTGATCCCTTGGTAATCCGAAATTCTATGATCCGAGCTAACTGCTTTCCCGATGAGATATAGTGTGAAGAAATCAGAGATTGATGAGTATCCGAAGTTGTTTGTGTTCCGATGTTTGAAGACTGGGTGATTCCATGATTGTATAATTTTGTTTTTTTTGTATTTTGTCTTATGTTCAGTAGTGCATGTAGGAGACAAGGTTCAACCACACCGAAGTGTTAGGTGGTTGATTTGTGATTAGCTTTTAGTATAATTGTCTCCTAATATGATTGGTCCTATGTTAGTATAAATAGGACCATCCCCCATGTAATTCCTTACCGTTTTTTCACCTTTGAAATATCAAATCAAGAATCATTCAGTCAACGCATTCTATCATTCTCTTTGTTCTTGTTCACACTTTTATTACTTATCATATTATCGTGAATACTTTGTTGAGGTATTTATTATCTTCTAGACTTGACTAGAAACATTATCAACACCCATTTTCGTGTTTATCTGTAGGTTTATGTTATCAAACCTTCTCCTAGATATCTTGGATATCGTTCTTGAACTTACAATTAGTATCGGATCCTAAATGGTTGTCCTTTGAATCCATAAGATCATATTATAATTCGATGAGATTACCTTGGTATCTCAATCATTTCTGTTTCAGGATAAAAGTTCTTCTATATACCATTTTTTCTTAAATGTCACACAACAATGGCTGCTTCTAGTCAATCTTAACAAATGTATTCAATGCAAATCACAACTAGCGTGGGTTTCCCTTCTAGAGCCTCATTGCTAGTTGTTGAAGAATATGATCACTGGAAAGTTAGAACGAGTAGATTCTTGGTTGGAAAAGAAAAAGGTGGAGAAATATTGAGATATGTGAAAGAAGGTCCTCTTGTCCCTGTTAGACAAATGGTTAGAGATGCTACCGCTACTCTCATGGATCAAGATGAACTCAGACATGTACCTCAAACAACCAACGACATTGTGAAGCTCCATGTCGATCAAATAGCATTATCTGAAATGGTGTTTGGTGTTTCACCATCTCTCTTTGAGCACATCAAGTTGTGAAAATCAGCTAAGGAGATATGGGACACTCTTCAAGATCTATTTGAAGGTTCAAAAAACATGAAAGACAAGCGTCTGACCTCTGTGGCGAATGACTTTGATACATTCACTATAACTCTTGAAAAATCTATAGCCTCGACATCGAATCGGTACAGAATAGTGGTAAACAACATGAATACACATGGTGTAGTCTGAACTCCTCTTGAGTACAATTTAAAGTTCATCAACAATCTTGGAAAAGGATGAGGCAATGTCAAGTATTATCTTCAGAGTAATGGATCTCTGAAGAAACTAAAGCTCTATCAATTGTTTGACGAACTGCAAGGCTATGAGTCCAATGTTGCTCAAACCTTAAGAGAACTCTCTGACAGTCCTCTTGCGCTAATTCGTTCGTTCAATCCACTTCTTATGAACCTTATTGTTTCGGACCCTTTCAAAGCTATTAATTATGTTCCACCCATTATGAACTCTCCATTTGTAGAAAGTTCTGATCTAGATGTTGCAGATGTCGAACCTCGTTTCCAACAAGAGTTCACATTGTCTATTAAGTACAGGAGACCATGGAACAACAATCAAAAACCATCTTCGAACATATTTCAAAATCCATACCAAGCACCTCACCAAAGCAATCCTCAAACTTATCCCAAACCTACTGAAAACCCACCATCTTACCGGCTAAACATTCCAAATCAAACTTCGGAACCTTAAGATATTGCAACTTAAATTAAACCTAGAATCATTTTTCACAAATGTGGTCTTAGAAACCACTATGTAAAAGATTGTATGGCTGAAATTCCTCAGAGACCGAAGGTAAAAGACTCTACTTACTATGTTTGTCATGCACAAGAGCTAACAGAGAGTGGAAAAGCATTTGTTACTACTGTTTCTCGGAATGTGGATGCGTATTGGTCATCTGGAGATGATGGGGATAACTCTAGGAAAATGTGTGTTTCGTGGATAGGAAAATTATAGAATGTGATGAAAGGTACTGGTCATCTAGTTCAGAAGATGAAGATGAGGATGATGAGCCCAACTATTTCTACATGGCAACAAATGACCCACTTGGAAGAAGCATCATTTAGCAGGTAAAATCCATGATCTCTGAAAACAAATTTGATTTATCTGTTTGTTAACCTTATCTAACTCAAATCGAGTCAGATTTGACAGTTATCCTAAAATCGTATGAGTCTGTCATAAATGTGAGTAAGAAGTTGAATAGTGAATTAACCAGACTTAGATTATGTTTTGAAGATTGCAAGATTAAGATAAAGTCGTTAGAAAGAGAACTTGTAATAGCTAAGGATGAATGTATTATCTTAAATGAAAAATGTGCTATTTCAGTTAGTGAAAGAAATCTTTTGGTTAATGATAATATGCGTCTTAATGCTGAGATTGATAGTCTGCATAATTGCATTGATATTATTGAATCAAATGAAAGAATGACTCATAAAATTCATTATCCAAGGTCTAAAGCTCCTAGTCTCGGAAGCGATTTTTTGAAACCAATTGCTAGTCCCTTGAAGGAATTTCAAAACTTGACTTTTATGGGTGACATTATGAACCACACTTATTCCGATACTCCTTTCTCTCCATTTTCATCCCTTCAAGAGCCTATATTAGGATATCAATCCCTGATTCCTGAGTTCAAACCAATCACTATCGCATGTCATGATTCCACATAACTTCCGCCTCTGATATCCTTGGACCTGAATCTATCTCAAGAAATTCCATGTGACACAGGGGGGTCAGGATTTCATTTTCCAAACTTTAGCCCTCCAAACAAGTATGTTTATCGAGGAAATCATTCCTGAGCTATCCATACATGACTCTGATAGACCAACTAAAAATGATAACTTATTTTGGGCATCTATAGATAGTGACGTTGATGAAGAAATTAGGTGTGATGACGACTCATTGTCTGATTCCTCCATTCCAAAATCCATAGTTGTTTCAAATTCTACCCTAGTTCCGATAAAACCCTGTTTCAACAATCCATCTGTTGGAAAATATTCTAAGTCAACATCTGAATCAAACAAGAAACCATGGTTGAACAAGAAGGATATTGTTCATCCGAGGGTAGAAGCTATAAAAGATTTAGAGAAGGAAACTAGGTCTAGACAATGCTCTAGGTTCCTTGAAAATTCGAACTAGAAAGTGTCACAAAAAGTTGTCAGTCCAGCGACTAGGAATCACAATACGTTTGCTCCTATTAAGATTCTCAAATGACCATTCATTTCTGATAGCTCGGATAATCATGATAATTTAGCTAAAATAGTGTAAAATATGTTAATGTTAAGACTTCATCAAAATAAAGTAACTCTCCTTAGAAAGTATCCTCTCTAATACTCATTGCTACCTCGGAAGGCAAGATTTTCACACAAAAAAAAGATTCTGAAATCAAATGTGCCTATGAGAACAGTGTATAAGGGAAAGGATATTTAGAACTCTCGTGTAAAAAATTCCTCAAGAGGTTCAATTCTGAAATATGAATGGAAAGTTAAAGGGAATGTCATTCCTAATGAATCTCGGAAAACAGTTCTTCAAAAATCTTCTCAGAAAATTGTCATTCCGAAGAACATCATGTCTAAATCGCCAAAAGTGGAATATGATTTCTGGATTAATGAAAGGGCCCTGACATGCTAAATCATGTCAATCTGAGATCTCGGCTGTTCGAAAATCCAAAACCAAGTCCAAAGCCCATGCTAAAGTCCCACGTTCTATCCCAGAGCCTAAAAACTCCAAAACTCACTGATTTTGCAGTCTTTTGTGCTTCAGAACAAGATATAATATGTTACATTGATAGTTCTTGTTTCATACACATGACTGGGCATAAGGATTTTCTGCGAGATCTCAATTTGACTCCAAAATTTGGTTACGTTACTTATTGGAACAATACAAATTCTCAAATTCGAGGTTATGGCATACTGACCAATGGCAACTTCTATGTCTCGAATGTAATTTATGTGGTTGATCTCAAGCACAACTTGATTAGTGTGGCCCAACTTACTGATGCAAATCGGAGAGTTGAGTTCTGCAAGAAGCGTAACTATGCCATGACAGAAGATCGGAAAGAATGTCTCATCAAGTCAGAGCGAAAGAAAAATATGTATCTATTGGATATTAACATGATTTTTCGGAAAGCCTCAAATGTGTTTTCTTACAAAGGTCGTTCGTGATTTCAGTTGGATATGGCATCGAAGGCTCACTCATTTGAATTTCCGATACATGAATGATCTAGTTTCTGGAGAAATCGTCAAAGATTTTCCACTCCTCAAGTTTAAAAACGATCATCTTTGTGCTACTTGTGAATGTGGGAAGCAATACAAGAAAGGTCGTCTGGTTCTGATTGAAAATTCTATCTCTGAACCACTAGAAAGGTCATATGGTTAAAAGTTTGCATCCAAAGAAATACATCCTTGTGATTGTTGATGATTGCACAACTTTTAATTGGGGTTTCTTTTTTAGATTGAAATCGGAATCAACTTCTGAGCTCATCAATTTTAGCAAGGGAACCGAATTTTAAAAAAAGCTACCTGTCTGAAGAGTTCATAGTGATAATGGAACCGATTTCACTAATGCCACGCTTATATCATTCCTGATTGAAAAAGTCATTGAACACAACTCTTCTATTCCCAACACTCATAACAAAATGGTGCCATTGAAAGAAGAAATTTAACTCTTATTGAAGTCGCTCGATCTATGTTGAACTTTGCAAATCTACATCTCTATCTTTGGGCTGAAGCAGTCTTCATAGCTTGCTTTACCCAAAACCAAAGCATCATCAATCGACGACTCTACATAACATCTTATGAAGATATGAACGGTCAGAAGACCAGTATCTGATTTCTACACATATTCGGATGTAGATGTTTATCAAGAACAATTGTGATCAACTCACCAAGTTTTAACCGAAATCTAATGAAACTATCTTTTTGGGATACTCTGCTAAATCAAAGCTTATTGCGTCCTTAATTGTTGTACCCGTGTTATTGAAGAAAGTGTTGATATAAATTTTGATGACAACTTCACTCAGAACTCAGAACCAACCCATTTTACAACCCACATCATGGACTCTGATGCTCCACCTCTTGGTTCTTCAAATCATCAAGTCATCTATGAAGTTGATTTTGAAAGTTAACCTGTAGAAACATCTCTAGACTCGGAATATCGATTAAGACCCTCGCCAACTCCAAATCCACCTACTTCTCAAAATATGTCTGGTCCGATGCCAACTTTTCCTCCATTTTATTCTGAAGTATTCCCATGTACAGTTGAGGGGGAGGATGTCTCCACTTCTATACCTAAAGGGCAGGGAAGTAATCCAACACTCGAATTAAATGTTGAAGGTTTTCAAGATGTAGCAGATCAATTTTTCGAAATTGATCCTATTCCGAACAACAATGATAATGAAAATTTCTTTGACTTTCCAAATGATGACGACGCAAATATCTCTGGTTCAGAAGTTCAGGGGGAGCATCATGCTCAAATTCAAACTATTCAGGGAGAGCGACACAACCCCGTTGTTGATTTCGGATCATCTGTTGAATAAGAACTTTTGAGATTACATATATAGATAAAGGATTATCCTCCTAATCAAGTTGTTGGAAATTTAAACACCAGAGTTCAAACTCGCTTTGCAGTTGAACCCAATCCCATCAAAGAAGATTTAGAATATTCCTATTAGATTACAACCATGCAAGAAGAGTCGGCTGAGTTTGACAGAAATAAAGTATGGAATTTTGTCCCTCTTCCTCAGGATCACCCAATTGTCGGAGCTCGTTGGGTTTTCCGAAACAAGCTCGATGACGCATGAGTTATCATCTGAAACAAAGAAATACTGGTGGCCAAAGGGTTCATATAGATTGAAGTTCTAGATTACGATGAGACCTTTGCACCTGTTTCTTATCTTGAAGCATTCGTATCTTTCTCGCTTATGCTACTCACAAGGCCTTCAAGGTTAACCAAATGGATGTCAAAAGTGTCTTAATTAATGGTGAAATCAAAACTGAAGTCTACCTTCCACATCATCCTGGTTTTGTTAATATATATCCAATTTGAACCATTGCTACAAACTCTAGAAAGTTGTATATGGCCTTAAGCAAGCTCCTCGCGCATGGTACGAGACTCTTACTTGTTTTCTGAAGCGATCTGGTTTTCAACAAGGAGTTCTTGATCTTACCCTGTTCTGAAGAACTAATGGGAAACATATCATGCTAGTTCAGATATATGTTGATGACATCATCTTTAGATCAACCGATCCGACGATGGTTGCCGACTTTGTTGGGCTGATGGTTAGCCGATTCCAAATCAGTATGAATCGTGAGTTAAGTTTCTTCCTCGGATTGCAAGTCAAACAAACAAATAAGGGAATCTTTATTCACTAGGAAAAATAAATTTACGAGATTCTAAGAAGTATTCAATGGACACTTGTTCCCCTGTAAAAAGTTCCAATGGGTTTCGGACACAAGATTTTTTCCAACCCATCTGTTGAATCTGTTGATCAAAAGAAGTATAGGGTAATGATCAGATCACTGCTATACCTCACTACTAGTCACTCTGAAATCATGTTCTCAACCTGCTTATGTGATACGTTCAAGGATAATGCGAAAATGTATCACTTATTGGTTGTGAAGCAAATTTTCCGATATCTCAAAGGTACACAAAGCCTTAGAATTTGGTACCCTACAAATGAAAGTTTTTTGTTGCAAGCTTATTCAAATTCCAATTATGGTGGCCTGCAACTTGATAGGAAAAGCACATCCGGTGGATGCCAATTTATTGGTGGAAGATTGGAAATTTGGTCGTCCAATAAGCAAAACTTCATAGCACTTTCAACAGCTGAAGTGGAATATATCGTTGTTGCAAGCTGCACAACACAAGTTTTGTGGATGAAATCTTAGTTGTTAGACAATGGTTTCCGATTTCAGCTGGTTTTGATCTATTGTGATTCACAAAGTGCCATCGCGATTTCTCATAATCCGATACTACACTCCATCACTAAGCACATTGGTATTCGGTATCATTTAATTAAATATCATGTTCTTAATGGTAACATTGAGCTCTTTTTTGTTCCGAATGATCACGAGATCGTTGTTGTCTTTACAAAGGCATAGGATGAGACCAAATTCAATTGCTTTCTAAACAAAATAGGAATGATGATGCCCGGTCCTCGGGTTTTCCAAGAAGTTTGCACTCTCTGATGGGAACATCGAAAAACCAAATAATTCTGAGTTAAATACATTTCCTTTTTGGAAATATTTCTTCTCAGAAAATAAAGGATTATTATATGTCTTTTTGTCTAACCTTTCATCTAGTTTTAATCTCTTCCAGGTTGTTGTGGCCTAATCAAGCCAATTCGGTCTGAAAATTCTTTTGTCAGAGATATTGAGAAGCTCCTTATTGAGATCTGAACTTTCACATTCCGATATCTCCATGATAAACACATTTCAGAATTCAAATATGAAATTGTAATGTGATTTTGTTTCCTTCTCTTTTTCCGAGCACTAATCCTTTAGCTCTCGGAATTTCTCAAATCTATTTCAAACCTTAATACCTCTAAGATCTTCCATGTAACTTTTATCACTGATATCCATACAAGAATTTGTGCCTCTTCTCAGATAAATATAAAACATTAGTGATCGATTTTCCTTTTCTCAGAAGCATCTTATGTCTGATATCTTTCAGAATTTCTTTATTCCGACCTCATAAATGAATAATGCTCAATTTTAAGGTTTTCATTTAATTCTGTTTAATGAAACGTTAAGAATTTTCACTCAATGGTTATATGATTATCTTTTAATTCCAATAAACATGCTTTGGCATGCAAAATAAGAAATTGATTAAGTGTTTTCTCTGAGCTAAATCGATAATTACCCTTTTTGCACAAACAAACGTCTTCCCATTTTGGGTTTTACTGTCACTTTCAGGGTTATTGAGTACCCAACATTTAATGAAACCCGTTTCGGATGCGGGTGTCATTATTGGTTCTCCAAACTGACCCGCAACAAACCTAACTATAAAAGGATTTTGAAGCCAAACTATTCCCCCTTCACGCTTTTTATCTCTCTTTGCCTTAGAAATTTCTTTATGTGCTCTGTGTTCATCGTCAAGCTTTCAAACTCACCAATAGCGTTAAAATATGATAAGCATCCATCGAAGTAGATCCAAGGTTGGTGATGGGGTCTCTTGATGGTGTGTATTGTGGTAAGTCCATTAGATATTGTCATGAGGGGTGTATGTGGACTGAAAAATATTGCAAAGGAACACTTGGATCGAATGTTGTCATGGTTCTAATTTAGGTTCTAGCCTTCAAAATGGAACAAGATTACAACAACCTATCTCATTCTCTGGTTGTGTGTGACCATGTTTTTGTTTATTTTTGTGTTGGTAGTATCATGTTTTATGAAAGGAATTGTGCTTTATAGAAGGGTATTGCTCAGGTTGTCTTTGGTTAGTGTTGAGAGGGATGTTGATTGGGTTCCTGCAAGTAGGTAGGTTGATGATTGAGTATCTTTAGGCCTTTATGTTGTTGTTCATGAGTCTTTAGGACAGTGATGGAATGATGGAAAGATCGGTGTAGTACCGTGAAATTGTCGTTTTAGTGGTTAGAATGTGTCATGATGTATCGTGAACCAGTAGTTGTATGATTCATATGGGTGGGACCTGGTAGTCATTTGATTGAGACTGTTAGGTCTCGGATTGTTAGTCTTATTGGCATGTTTAGGTGTTAGTGCATTGTTGGTATTCAGGGCACTTAATGACCAGCTGGTTCGGATCATGTGGTCAGTAAAAGGTATGTTGGGAATATTAATGGTGCATCAGAAGTCTCTTGTTGAATGTTTGCATATTGATCCTCGTTGCTTGCATACTCTCTATTAGGAGTTGGTTACTATTGTTCCGTTCTGAAATCTCGAGTCATGAAGTTCGCTGTAAATGTCTCGAGTGTTTTCGTCAGGTGGATGTACACCTGAGCTGATAAGGGATTTGGATGCAACATGAGATTCTTGGATTGGCCATCACTATGCTCGTGGGAGCAGCGAGATAGTGATGATTTGTCAGGAAGTCAAGTGTGTATTTAATGTTTTGGGCACAATTTTCAGATTTAGGTTTGGGTGAAATTCACGATTGGGATGTCTTGAGTATTCTTTATGCATGGGTTGGTAGTGTTCCTAGTCAGGGAATTAGGGGTAGGTACGACGAAGGGGTGATTATCAGACTTAGGGTATCATTTCTGAAGTTTAGACTAATGGGTTCCTGGTTCCGGGAAGTATATTGATGGAATTGGTTTGTGGTTGTAGTTTTGAGAGTTTCCGGTTTGAGTGGTTCTCAGTGGAAGTTTGGACTTAAGTTAGGGAGAGAAAGATAGTTGTTGCGGTTGAGTATTTTCAACTTTTTGGGTTGTTTGTTGGCAGTTGTGGGTTTCTAAGTAGTCTCTGATGTTTTATTTATAAGATGCACTGATTTCGAAGTGGTTAGAGGAAGCTTATGGAATGTGTTGGCATTTTTTTTCAGAGATCCTAACAAAGACGAATTTCGAGGATGAAATCCAGTTTAAGTGGGGGAGAGTTGTAACATCCTGTTTTGAGAAGTTTCTTATTCCAAGATTGTGGACAATAAATGGATCAAGTAAACTCCTTAGGCTTCAAGGGAATATGGTTTAGACCTTATTGGATGATGATAATGTTGGATAAGTGATTAAAGCCTTGGTTTGTGTCTTGGAGTCAAAGGGTAAAATGGGAAAAGTGATGTTTCATACTTCTTTCATGTATTAAGGATTTTAGTTGAGTGTGTTTTAAGTCAACATTAATTAGATAGGGTTATGGGGCTCGTCAATACTATTTCGTGCATATAAAGAATGATGAAAATGGAGTTGAAACAAAGAAGTTATGAATGTTTGAAGTTGGAGTGAAATTGGGTGAAAACCCATTCTCACGACGTGAGAACTGTGCAGCCCAAAACCCACAAAAATTTTAGGGTTTTCAAGGTATTTAAAAGGTAAGGATTCATGTTTTAGGGTATTTTCTTAGCCTCCATCATATCTAGAACCTCTTGGGAGAAACCCTAGCATCCATTTTCAAGATTTAAGCCTCCCCTCTCATATCTCATCCATTTATTGAAGTCTTTGGTGGTTTTGGAGCAATGTTTTCATGCAAGATTGATCCTTGAAGCTTGGAAATTAAAGATGTCAACTTTCATCTACCTTCTAGACCTTTGTAAGTTATAAAGTTCCAAGCTTTTTTATGTTTCATCTTTGGATCTAAGTGTATTTGGTGTTTTGGTCCATTTTAATGAGTTTTGAGTGAGAGTTGGTAATAAAGTTTGAAACTTTATTACTCTCCAAGGTCCCAAGAACATTGTATGTTTCAGATCTGGTTTGATCAGTTTAGAATGTTTTCATGGACCTCCTGGACTAGGAAAGTTTTGAGCTTTTGCCTTCCCTTTCATCCTTGCAAGTTATTTTGGTCATTTAGGCCATTTTGGTGTATTAAAGTTTAGATCTTGAAAGCTTGAGACATTATTATGGATAAAGGTGGAATTTTATCCATCTAAACATCATGTTGGTTCAGATCTGAAGGTTGGAGACTTGGACTTAATGGATTTAGCTGAGAAAGATGCATTCTTGGTCTCTTGGAGACTTAAATACTACATCTTGGTTGTTTGGACCATCCTAATGGATAAAATTGGAAACTTTATCCATTAAGAAGCTATTTAGGAATTAGTTCTGAGGTTATGGGCCTTGGTCTGAAGAGATTAAGCCCTTAATGAAGATTTTGGCCTTCTGAACAGAAGTCGTGACGTAACATAGGATGTGTCACGACGTGACAGTGTCCAGAATCACGATTGTTTTGTCGTTGCATTCTCACGACGTGACCAAGGAATGGTCACAACGTGGCGTTGACTTTGACTAAGTTGACTGTTGACTTCTTGACCAATTTCACTTTTGGTCAAACTTGGTAGTATTTGACTAAGGATTGGTCTCAATTTACTTTTAGAAAGTTTGGGTTGGCTGTTCTAATGATGAGGTAGTTGTTGGGCTTTTGTTGAGTAGTTCAGGTGAGTCTCTTCACTGTACTCATGAGTCGAAGGCACCAATGTTGGCCCACTGGATTATGTTTGTAGGATGCTAGTTGTCTGTGTGATACTTGCATGTTTTGTATGTTGGGCGAGGCCCATTATGCGAGTAGGGTGGGGCCCGTTATGCGAGTTAGGGCGAGGCCCGTTATGCTCATTGGGCGGGGCCTTTTATGCAAGTTAGGGCAAGGCCCGTTATACTCATTGGGCGGAGCCCGTTATGAGAGTTAGGGAAAGGCCCGTTATACTCATTGGGTGGGGTCCTTTATGCGAGTTAGGGCGAGGTCCATTATGCTTATTGGGCGGGGCCCGTTGCTTGTATGGTATGTGGTATTTTGGGGAACTCACTACGCTTTGTGCTTACGGTTTATGTTTAAAATGTTTTCAGGTACTTCTGGTTTCAAAAGGAAGGGTCGGGTTGATCAAACTGCATCCTGTGGAGAACTATTCCGCTTTGATTGTTTATGATTTTACTATGATGTTTTAAATGGTTTGAATAATTTAAAATAAAATTTTGACTCGGTATTTTTGGGACGTTACAATATGTATTGTGGTATATGGTATTTTGGGGAACTCACTAAGCTTCGCGCTTACCCAATTGACTCTCATACGATTCTATGCTTTCAATAGTACGGGCCCATACTACCTTCCACACTTATCTGTAGTCGACTCAGAATTCATCTCAAGGTCCTAAGTTATTGCAGTAGACCACCTCTAGGTGCACTAACACCCATACACTCCTAAGAGCCGCAACTAACTTCCTAGGCGCTCCTCCTAGGATTCTCCTCAATCACGCTTACACACTGTTGGTTGCCTTGTGCATTCTAGTTGTACACAATACATGATCAAATAGACTATCAAATACATGACTCTACCCTAAGCCCACAACCAAACAGTGAACAAGAAATAAGGTTGAGCCACTCATTGTAAGGCTATGTAATCTTTACTATTTACAACTAATCAACATACACTTAGCAATTCACATAATCATATAATGTATAACAAGCAACTCCCTAGGTTATAAGGTATCACAAAAATCAAGAAATACTTATCATACAGTCCCTGAAGGAATCCTTAGCCTACTCAATAACATGTAATCCTAACGATTCACATATCAGCAAGCTCAAAATCAACATATTAAACCAGTATGGGTATTTTGGAATCACTTTCCTGTTTGGGCTCTGGTTGACTGTACACACCACATCTTCTTGGTAATCCAAGGTTGAGACAGAGGTCCACGTTCACATTCTCAATCCAGAAATCAAACAAGAATAAGACAAGAAACTGAGCCCATGTCTCCAACCCAACCATTTTATTAAAATTCCCTTCCAAAAACATTTGTGAAAATTCTTGGATCCTAGTTTGAGTTTGGATTCACACAACTGTTCCTCCAAATTCCTCAAACCAAGGATCTTATACCAACTTGTAACGTCCCATTTTCACTAACAATTTTTTTTGGTTTTAACTAAGGTAAAACTTCATGTTATAGATTCCAAGTTAAGAAAACCCATTTGTTCCAAAATGTAGTTGTTTATAAATCATAGTAATAAATATAACACTGAACCTCCATTGTTGTTGATGTGTGTGTATAGTCACGCCTCGCCTTCCCACGGTCACCAACGGTACCTAAAAAACATTTAGTCCATAATTGTTAGCTAAAGCTTCATGAGTTCCCCCAAAATACCACACACCACAATACACATACAATGCATGCACACCGGGCCCACAACATAAGAATGGCTTTCCCCCGAGCCCACAGCTTATGACTCGAATGCCCACGAGCCCACAACTTATGACCGAATTCCCTCAAACCCACATCATAAGTCTGGATTGCTCCCGAGCCCACAACTTATGGCTGGAAAGCCCTCGGGGACACAAAATAAGACTGGATTGCTCCCGAGCCCACAACTTATGACTGGAATGTGTAACGCCCGTAGATCCGGGCTAGTCAATTTAAAGACAATAAGCGTCAAAAATGACTTTTTGGTGGAAGATTATTTAGAAGGATTAATCTTAATCAATTGGTAGTATATGTTACAAGGGTTCTGTAAATATGAAGAATGCCGAAATCCGAGTTATTACGAAGAAGTTATGGCCCGTCGAAGTTTCGCGACGGAACTGGCACGGCACCGGTAAACGTAAATGGTGAATTTACGATAGAGCAGTATTTAGCCTTAGCGATCTAAACGAAAGTCGTAGTGTTCGTTAAATCGATATCGTCCATAAAAAGAACGCCCAAATCTGACTTTGTATGAGGAAATTATGATTTTTCTAAGTTTCAGCTTAGCAGTAGACAACTAAAAACTCGAATTTTAGATCGAGTGATTTTTAGCCGACACAACCTAAACGAGAATCGAATATCTCGTTAATAGTAGCATAACGATAAAAAGACAGACGAAAATGGACGTCGGATGAAGAAGTTATGAATTTTTAACGGATTTTCCTGTCCCGGTCTGTTAAAAATAATAATATTAAAAATAAATTCAAAATTAGCCAACGGAGTCTAAACAAAATTTGTAGAGCATAATTTCGCCTATGTGTGCATATAAAGAACGTCAAAAACGGAGCCCGTATGCAAAAGTTATGGATTTTAGAAGTTCGGAGCACAAAAATCAAGAAAAGTTCGAAATCCGAGGAATTTCGCATGGCTGGTGTTCGGCCACGTCACCCTCGCCTCGCCTGCTGACCCATGTCCGATGCTGATGACGAGTCCGAAGCGTGGCCCAGTCCGAGACCGACGCGTGTCCGCCTCGTGTCAGCTGCTGATACGACCGAAAGGAGGTCCAACCGAAATCAGGCGCGTGTCGCATCCGTGGAGGTGTCCGAAGCGAGCCACGTCTCGCCTACAAGCTTCCGACGCGCCTTCGCATCCAAGCCACCTCCGAGCCTCGCAGCTGACGCGTGGAGCCTTCTTAGCCACTAAACTTCGGTCTCGCACCCTATAAATAGGGGGGTTGCGAGATCTCCCGGCTAGAATTGGAAATTTGGCATTTTTCACCCCTAAATCAATATTTTAGCTATTTCTACTTCCCCGAAGCCCCGGTATCATTTTTAACGCCCAGAATACGCCCCGAAGTGCCCGTAGAGCCCGGAAAATTTATCTTTTCGGTTTTGAAGCTCCAACCTCGCAGGACCCGGTTTTTCATTAAAGCCCCCGGTTTTATTGGAAACGATCGTTTTAAGAAACGAAGTGCTGCCCGATTATCGTCTTATCGAGTGAGTGTATAGTCACTTTCATCTTACACATAGATATGAAGTATTTTATATAAAATATGTGCTATATGTATATGTATTGTTTGTTTATTTGAAATGATTGTTGAATGAATGATTTATACAAGTTTTAAAATGATTTAAACTGTATATATATATATTTTATCTACAAATATGTTGGGTATAACATGGGTAGATGGAATAGTTGGTGTGTGATAAAATGATGAGAGGCCTATTGTATAAACCCTGGCGACTATGAGACGTAGTGCCTATTGTATAAACCCTAGCGACTATGAGACGTAGTGCCTATTGTATAAACCCTGGCGACTATGAGACGTAGTGCTTATTGTATAAACCCTGGCGACTATGAGACGTAGTGCCTATTGTATAAACCCTGGCGACTATGAGACGTAGCGCCTATTGTATAAACCCGGGCGACTATGTGACGTGGTGCCTGTTGTATGAACCTTGGTAGCAATGGACTTTGGATAAATTCCTTAGGTCAATCCTGAAGAATGAATGGATGAAGGATAGTCGATTCTTAGGGTAAATCCTTAAGAAATAAGGGAGATATGGGGATGGGTAATTGGGTTGATTGTTTGATGATTGAATATAATAATTGTATTATTGTGGGTTGAAAACCCTATATGCTCACCAGGCTCCCAAGCCTGACCCACTCAGTTTTCTTTGTATCACAGGTATCAATACGAAGACATATTTCACTGAGCGATTAAAGGAGATGTAAATCATTAGTGTAAATGAATGTAAGTTCTGTTTATGCTTATGCTTCTATATTGACGATGACATCCCAAGTTTTAAAATGAATAAAATACATTTCTTCCGAAAATGCCATGATAATATATTTATCATATTTTTCTGGGGACAAATTCCGCAACATCTTTTAGAAGATTACTCTGATTTTATTTTAAAAAGCATAAACTAAATCGGTCTTTTCTGGCCGTGAAATTCGGGATGTCACAGAATGCCTATGGGCCCACAACATAAGACTGGATTGTTCTTGGGTTTGTTGGCCTACAACACAAAACAACACCACGTCAACCAGACCCATCACCGTATGTCGACATAAATAATCAAACAAGCAATCAAGTAAACACATAAACACTGACAATTATTTACACTAGCCTACTTGTCTAACAACCCACTACCGCATATTAGGCCTCTCACAGCACACTACATCGCTACTGGCAAATCTCCAAGGAATGCATAACTATATGTAACCAGAGGTGAGATAGACATCCGAATATCCCACTCTAGAGCCATAACCAAACAAGTAACAAGAAAGAAAGCCTAGATCAAGAGTTCTCAGGCTATCCTACGTAACTACATACATCCCCTAGAGAACCCTATTAGACGATAACCAACCTATTGGTACTCTAACCAGCATACCACTACTCATATATCCTAACATACAAGGATATATATTGCAACACGTAGTATAATGAGGAAACTCACCTGAATCGAAGACACAATGAAACACATCAACATGCTGACTCTCGACATTGATCGCTCCCGCGAACCGACTAGCACCAAACCAAGATGGAACCTTAATAAATAACCCAATTCCTTCAAGTTTGACCCGAAGTCGAACTAGTCAAAGAGTCAACGATCAACAAAAGTCAACGGTCAACCCTCACCATGATGTGGGAGAGTCTTGGTCACGTCGTGAGAACATCCGGACAAAACATCCGCGAGGACTTCAAACGTCACGACGTGTCAAGCATATCATCACGTCGTGAGAACTGTGTCTGGACAGCTTAATGATTAAGCCCTTAATCTATTAATCCATACACTTATTTTGTTTAGAAGGCTTCCTTACACCCCAATATCCATAAAAATCAATGCTTGGTAGACATGCATGCCCTAAGCAAGTCATTAGCTCAAATAAGGTCACACATAAAGAAAAAGAGGTTAAAACTGTTGGATAAGGTGTCTAAGTCCATAACAATATTTGAGATGTACTTGACCCGACCCGACATGGTCCATTTGGGTTGCACTTCACCCGAACAATTTGTTTGGATAATCTTTTGAGAATAGTATGTTCATGCTTTATTAATATATTATAAGTTATAATATATTAATATTAAATCATATTATTTAATTAGTATTGGTCATAAATTAATTTAGAATTAATTTGGTGATAAAAAAGGTGACTAATTAAATATGGGCTCTTGTATTTTATGTAGTGTGGGCTAATACTCATTTGGAATGGGCTTGGCATGCATGGGAATCCATGGATAGTCCATGGAGCTTTTAACCCATGGATCCTTGGAAAGGAAGAGTCATGGGTATTAGGGTTTACATGGATGTAACCCTAATCCTCCACACTATATAAAGGAGCTTATGATGCTTGAAATGACACTAGTTGTGTGTGAACAAGAGTGGTGGCCTAATTTCTAGAGCACATATATTATTCTCTCAAGAGTTTTCCAAAGTTTGTGGTGATTTGTGATTCCACTTGAGGCATTCACACTATTGGTGCTAGGCTCTTAAACTCCAAGCAATCAATCACTATCAAAAGGTATGCCATTCTTCTAGTGTATTATGATTCTAGTTTTCCATGCTATGCTAGTTAGGATGTAAACCTTGGAAATTCTTATTTGCATGTATTTTAGAGAAAACATAGATCCAAGGTTATTAGGGTTGCATGTACACCTTAGGAGTGTTAGAATGCTCAAAACCCAACAGTGGTATCAGAGCCTAGGCTTGTTTTCTTGAATACTTGATGCATATAGCTGAAAAATGTCGAAAAACTACATTCTACACAGCTGACTCGCCGAGTTCATGCATATATTCAACCAACTCGCCGAGTCAGTTCATGCACTCGACGAGTTGGCAGGCCTGAGTGCAGATTTTCGAGATTTTGTGCTGGAATTGGTCTGGAATCATTACCTTAAACTGTTTTGGACTTGTAAAACCTGTTTTTGATGTGGTAATGATTGTGGTGAACCAATTTCAAAGTTATAATCAAAGTTTCAAGTTTATATATGTTTATATGATTCTTGAAAGTTGTTGATTATGAATGTTCATGAACTTATGAGTTTTGGTAGATCATAGGAATTATGTGCAAATTGTTTGATAGTATAATTCTTGATCTTTATGACATTGAATGGACTCCATAACTTGTCCTCAAGTTATGGAATTCCAAAAGTTTTTTTAAAAAGAAGTTGTAAGTTACACTTTTGAAGAGTTTTTCACATAAATGGTTTTATGGACTCCATAACTTGTCCTCAAGTTATGGATGTCCAAGAGTCTCTTCATTAAAAGTTTCTTTAAGCCTTAATTAAAACTCATAAGTTATGAATATCCAAAAGTTTTTTGAATTGTTCAAAACTTGCCCTCAAGTTTTGGAATTTGTAAAGTCGCACACAAACTTTAATTCCATACCCTAGAGTTTTAAAAGTTAAAATTCAACCCTTATACTATTTATAACATTAATGGTTAATTATTATATATATGTATAAGATTAAGTCGTTTTACCGTTAGTAGGCCTCATTCACGAAGCCGGTCTATAAGGGGGTATAAGGTTGTTGCCTATAAAATGGCAACTTAATGGGTGTCCACTCTCACCCACCGCTTCCTTGATCGGTGGAGGGTCGTTAGCCGAACGGGTAGGACAATGACTTTAATTCTCATTAAAAGTATAAGGATTATTATAAAGTAACTAAATATTTTTATAATTCCCAATCTTAGTTACTTTAGGAAAATGTGAATTTGGTGCTAACCCATGAAATTCACACTTTGTACCTTACCAAGTCGTTGGTGGAGCGTGTGTGGTTAACCGGCACACTAACTTGGACTAGTAAGGATCACTAAGGGTGACTTAATGTTTATCATAGATCGGTGGAGCGCGTGTGGTTAACCGGCACATTGATTAGGTGATAATATTAAGGGTACCAAGTGAATTTGCATGGTTATTCACACCTTGCTTTGTGATCCTCGGCATCCCAGTCACAAAACCTGAAGGGCACAATCGAGATTGAAACATGCCATTGAAAGTTCAATGAATCTCAAAAGATCTAGGAGTTTCAAATCCAATTAAAACCTAATAATTTATTTCGTTTTTCATGGTCGAAATTGGTGAATCGTCATTCACCTACCTTCAAATATTTTATAGCTTGGATTACGGCATCCCTCTTCCAAGTTATAAAATATTGTGTTGGGTCCTAGCCTTAATATTTCATATTGGGTGTTATATTAAGGACTTAAAATCAACTAACTTGAATATCTCCCATTGTAGATGTCTGGTTTAGACAATTGTGATCTTCCCAAATCTCATGGAAATCATACTTCTCTACCTCCACCTCCTCCATTTATTCTCCCTGACCCACAAGCTCGAAGACTTGAAAAATTCAAGGTCACTCAAGCCCTACTAGCAATGAAACATAAAGATGGAAGACCTGTGTGCACTCATGTCTTAGGAATGAAGTCACACTTTGACAGGTTGAGAATGTTGGGTGTCATTGTTCCAAGGAAGTTGGCTATTGACTGGGTTATTCAGTCACTTCCAGAGTCATATAGTGAGTTCATTAAGAACTACTATGTGACAGATCACGACATGAACCTAATAGATCTATCTTATTTGCTTGTTGCAGCTGAGTTAGAAATGATGTGGCACAATGGTCAAGCAAATATGGGTGGAAGTTCTATTTCTCAAACTTCCATGGACATTGACAATGGCAACATTGGAAGTCCAGAAAGGCTCACTCTTCCCAATGGAAAGGGATCGGCCTTGGTCAACCCGGTTGACCAAAAGGCTAAAGAAAAGGCTAAGTCTGTGATAATCTCGTGTACCATTCCCAAAGAGTCTATATGTTTTTATTGTCATGAGAAGGGACATTGGAAGCGAAGCTGCCCTGAATACCTGAAAGATCTGAAAGCAAGTAGAAACAAAATGTTTGACTCTACTTCAGGCAAGTCCACTATCTAACTCTGTTAAGTTCCTTATTGGTGATTCTTAATACAAAATGTGACTCGGTTACATTTTGGTGTTTGGCAGGATCAAGCAAAGGGAAGGACACTTAATAAAAGGAGTATGCTGAATCTGATAGCGAAGATGGATTTCAATCGCATGGTTCGAAGATCGGATTCTTGAGCTACTACTTAGAAGTTATGATAGATTGCTAGGAAATATGTAATAGTATAGTTTCCATTTAAAGTTGCATTGTAAGGAAAAGTTTTTCCGCATTTTATAAATAAATAAAATTTTGTTTTACTTTATTTTATATCTCCTTGCAATGGCATTCATGGAAAGTTAATGTTTGTATGTTTCTAGCAATAATGAATTTGATTCTTTCATCTGTGGTAGTGTCTAAATTTATCAAATAAGGAAAGATTCTCATCACCCAAGGTTTCAATTGGACAGAAACTTGGAATCATGCAGGTTGTATTGCGTGATGAATGAGAATTTTTCATTTTTGGAAAGTCTAGACTAATTCCCTGACCACATGTATATGTGAGACAGGTGAAAGTCTAAAGGATCGGGTACACTGGGTGTGTGCAGGTCAAAGTCCACCACAAAGATCGATAAGACTATTCGTCATGACTTACTAAAGTTTAGTGAATATGGTTGTACCTACAAGTTTAAGTACAATTCTGAAACATTGGAAAAGTTTCAATGTATGGCAGGGCGAATGGGAAGAATCAAATTAGGCAGAAAGATGAAAATTTCTCAAATCTGAAAAGATGGGAGAGTACTTTAGTATCATGTTTTATGATTATCTTAATGATTATGGAACCATATCACAATTTGATTCTCTAAGGACATCTTAGTGCATTTGTATGGCTAAGAAAAGGATTCATGAATTGTTGGAATGGTTAAAATCGAGAAGATGAGTCATACTTCGTTCCAAAAACAAGTCTTAGAGTCATACTCCAAGATTGTAACTTGAGTGACACATCTTAAAGAAGGTTTATAACACTTGTCAAATGTAAGAGTAAAATGTTTTCTACTCTTGCACATTTGAGATTGGTAAGTTGTGATGTCTTGGATAAAGCAAAGACCAACTAACACCAATTATGTGAAGTGTTTATCTTGATAAGAATTAGCACTGACTCTTGAATATTTGTTTGTTTGTCAAGGAATGGTTCTTGACAAAGAGAAACTTATATGTCAAGGGGACAGTGGGAGTCTTAAAGGTCTTCAAAGTTTCAAGAGCTAATCAAGGATAAAACCTATAGTTTATCGCTAGCACACGACTTGAGGTTTGTAACCTATCATGTTGACATAATTCTTGTTTCTGTGCCTATTCTGGTAAAGTTGACTATGTATGTGAGTTCTGTGAGTTCTCAATTGTGTACATAACAACTTGGAAGCAATGGTGGGCCCTTGGGCTACCAAGAGGCAAGAAATCAAGATTGAACAAGTTCAGTCCATATGATTTTGAGTTTGTCACTAACCTTGTCTTGTGATTAAGGTTTTGACAAATTCATATGGATAGGAACACATACATCATAAAATCTAAGTGTCATAAGGTTTCTTTCCGATTCATGAAAATGATGGTGAGGAAACGCTTTCACTAAGTAGATTTTTAGTAGATAGCAATTGTGTTGTTTGCATTCTCAAAGTCGTTAGTGGAGCTTGTGTGGTTAACCGACACACTAACATGGACTTGTGAGAAATGGCAAACAGGTCTAAACATTATGATTACGGCATCCCTCTTCATAATTGTTTAGACACACATGTGAGCTATCTAAGGAAAGATGTATGAGTCTGAGAAGCTTAGATAAAGTTTTGTCGAAGCATCTCGTATCAGAAGTCTGAACTTTGGTGATGAAATTCAATTAAGTATTGATTTCTAGAAGTAGATTTCTGAGTACATGTCAAAGCTAGTGGGAGCATAATTGTTGTGCTAAATGATTATCATGCTAGTGGGAGCATAATCAATTATGATGAGTATTGTTAATTATAGAAAACAAGATTTTCACTTGGAAAATGTTGTTTTGCTATAATTAAGGGAGAGGAGATTATACTTCATTTCAATCCTAAAAATTTTAGATTGAGATTTTAATCATCATTAGTCAAGGACATATATATGAGTTTTATGTTGGAATGGTTCAACATAAGGAAATTCTATATATATTGCGTTCTCAAATTCGATTATGATTACGGCATCCCTCTTCATAGTCGATTTTTGAAAACATGGCAAATAAAAATATTGTAGCAAAAGACTGATCTAGTATCAGGTCTTTATGTGAGACATCATGAATCGTGTCCCATATGCTTCGGGTATAGGATCGGTCACATGTGCTATAATATTTATCCATTCTAAATTTTTCAAAATGCTTAGAGCATTAAGAGGGAAAAAGGAATAGAACCGGATATGACTAAAATGATTAATAAATTGTCGAGGACAATCTAAGGTTCACTAAAGATTGGTTGATAAGGGACAGTTGGAAGTATAATGTTAAAATTTGGAAGGACCATATAGATATATTCTGAAAAGAGGTAGCTCTTGTTCAGATATGATAATCAAAATGGGAATATGGAAATTTTCCATACTGGGAGTTGGATATTAAGAATCTATGAGAAAGTTAGAAACTTTTATGCAAGAAGGATGTTCAAAGCAATGTACTTTGAATATGAGACTTCGTTTCCATGGAATTGATCTCCTTTGGAATACTCTGTAGTGACTGTTGACAAGTTTTGTGACTTTTGTGCATAGTCATTGCAAGAGGATCAATGCATATAAGTTTGGAATCTAACAGATTACAGTAAATGACAAGAATTTGGTATTCTTACATTTACGGTAAGGATTTGGAACTGTGAAATGAGCATCATTGGAATTATGTTCAATTGATCTACTTCACAAAGTAAAAAGATCATAGACAAACATAGTGTGCATACTTGGTGTATGTCATGACTATTGTTTAGAAAACATAGTGTACATGCTTGGAGCATGGGACAACTATTGTTTTAATTCAAGTGTTAAGTTGATAAATCGAAACAGAATAATG
Organism: Lactuca virosa; assembly: GCF_052849685.1. Lineage (NCBI taxonomy): Eukaryota > Viridiplantae > Streptophyta > Magnoliopsida > Asterales > Asteraceae > Lactuca > Lactuca virosa. The sequence goes on from NC_136430.1 coordinate 333,051,905, forward strand.
TGGAATCAATATGGTGATGAATAAAAGGTGTTTTATTTATATTCATAAGTGCTGAGACCATATTGGATTCAATTATTCTTGTGTTTCACTTTGCATGTTTTGACTTCCATAATAACTAGGTTATTCTTTCCGAATGATTAAGTTATTCAAACCATCCACAGTCGGTCATATGTTGGAAGTAGATATGAATCAAGACTGTCATGAGTTGGTTGTAGAGGTCTAAGATGTTGGACATGGCTACAACACTCATGAGTGCTCATAAGTTATGAGTATTGGATTCAACCCACGCTCACTTGCATCACTTCATGGAATTTATCTCAAGTGATCGTGAGACGGTAATATCATATAAGTCTTCAAACCTAGAGATATGAGTTGTTACCTATGAATTGGTTGTACATTGATTCCACGAAAACACATCAGTAACTTGATGTTATAAAACGTGCCTTTGTGTATAATTCAACAAGTAGTAGAAACAAGTATATGATTCGAAGTTTATCTGTTCCTTCTAGTCCTTGGAGGATTAGAAGCGATATCTGGGCCCCTCGATGATTTTGTTTTGACCTATGTACCGGGCCCGGTCAGAACTAAATTGATGTGTTCGATTAAGTTCTTTGTCAAACAAATCGGAAATCGGGAAACAAACTGCTGGACAATAAGTAAGACATTGTTCCATGTATTTGTCCGGCTGATATCATGAGAGCAGAGGATTATATGATCACTTATCTAAAATGGCGCTTCATAGTTCAACAGGGTTTTGAGAGCTACGATTGCCGGTTGGTTCCTGAAGTCATATCTGCAAATATGTTATTAGACTCATCCAAGTGGGAGACTGTTGGATAAGGTGTCTAAGTCCATAACAACATTTGAGATGTACTTGACCCGACCCGGCATGGTCCATTTGGGTTGCACTTCACCCAAACAATTTGTTTGGATAATCTTTTGAGAATAGTATGTTCATGCTTTATTAATATATTATAAGTTATAATATATTAATATTAAATCATATTATTTAATTAGTATTGGTCATAAATTAATTTAGAATTAATTTGGTGATCAAAAAGGTGACTAATTAAATATGGGCTCTTGTATTTTATGTAGTGTGGGCTAATACTCATTTGGAATGGGCTTGGCATGCATGGGAATCCATGGATAGTCCATGGAGCTTTTAACCCATGGATCCTTGGAAAGGAAGAGTCATGGGTATTAGGGTTTACATGGATGTAACCCTAATCCTCCACACTATATAAAGGAGCTTATGATGCTTGAAATGACACTAGTTGTGTGTGAACAAGAGTGGTGGCCTAATTTCTAGAGCACATATATTATTCTCTCAAGAGTTTTCCAAAGTTTGTGGTGATTTGTGATTCCACTTGAGGCATTCACACTATTAGTGCTAGGCTCTCAAACTCCAAGCAATCAATCACTATCAAAAGGTATGTCATTCTTCTAGTGTATTATGATTCTAGTTTTCCATGCTATGCTAGTTAGGATGTAAACCTTGGAAATTCTTATTTGCATGTATTTTAGAGAAAACATAGATCCAAGGTTATTAGGGTTGCATGTACACCTTAGGAGTGTTAGAATGCTCAAAACCCAACAAAAACTTCATGCGTGAGTTCAAAACTCCACCAATCTTCAGATCTAGCACATCTAACAACAAAGGGACTCTAAGGACCCATAAAGTTGCCAAATTTATGGAATCTGAACAATCCAACTAGCCTAAACATATAGAATAATACATGAAAGTATAGATCTAGTAACAAGGAATCATAAAGATTTGAGCTTGAATACTTACAAAGGTCTAGAGAAATTGATAGAAGATGATTATGAGTCTTGAAAGCTGGATGTATGCACCACGGATGATTCTTTCCCCTTCAAGGCACCAAAACACCACCAAAAGCTCAAGAATTCAATAATGGCAGCTAAGGTTTCGATGGAAGGGGCTGGAGACTGAAGAGGGTGCCCTAAACCTTTAGTTTAGGGGGTTAAATATGGAAGAAACCATAAAATATCATGGGATTGGGCTGTAGCTGTTGTCACATCGTGACAAACCTTCCATCACGTCGTGACGACCATCCCAAGTACGCATTCATTCATTTGGCACGTTACGTCGTGACTCAAGGTTTTTCCCAAAAACCTTACATGTGATCCCTCTAAACCCTCAACCGATCTATTATGGGAAACGATTTTTAGAATATATATATATATATATATATATATATATATATATATATATATGTGTGTGTGTGTGTGTGTGTGTGTGTGTGTGTGTGCGCGCGCGTGTGTGTGTGTGATACCTTAATATGCATATTTTGTCAAACGCTGAATTTTAAGTCGTCCAAACCATAATGCAATATGTGCAAACATATTATGCATTGTAGAATAGATAAATCATATTCAGTCAACAGTTGAGGTAGTCAAGATAAGAATGGATTCGTTTATCTAAGCGTGTGTAATTTTTTCGCAAATACCTCGGATTTTGACTTGGCATGTGACAATTGTAAAAATTGTCACCGATCACCAATTGTAAAGGACTGAGAATAGGATAGTTATCTAAACACAATGTTTAGAACCCCGGTGAATGAGAGAAAATTGTTCGAAATATGCGTAAATCGCATAATTAAGTGCGGGAAAAGTTGTGTTAACTAGTATAAAGGGGTAACATATTCGGAAAGCACATTGCGACGTGATCTCAAGGATTTAAGCTTCGTAAATATCTGACTTCGATTGAAGGAGTTATGATTTTTGTATAAAGTAAAATCAACTGCGTCAATAAATTTCACAATGTCAAAATACTACTAGGAGATTGGTTGAGTTTTGGTTAAAATCGTTAAAAGGAAAGCCATGGTACTCCTTGAGATAAGAACTTTGAAGCAAAGAAGGCTAAAAACGGAGTATGTACGAAGAAGTTATGATTTTTGGAAAAACATAAAATACGGGCTAAAAATAGAAGTTAGGATTAGCCAAAACAACCTAAAGAAAAGTTGTAGTACTCATTGATGGCTACACAAATATATAAGGAATGTCAGAGACAAGATTCATACAAGAGAGATATGAATTTTACAAAAGATTAATCGTGCGCGTGTCATGCATGCCACGAACGAAGTGCACGTCTGACACCCAGATTTGTCGAGATGCGAGAGACGTGGACCACCAGGAAAGTGACTCGTGGAAAGTTTTGAATGGAGCCACGATGCCCGTGCGCGGCGCACATAGATATTTGTGTCACGCGCAGGCTAAAATCGTCCCTATAAATAGAGGCACTCGCCTCCTCACTTTCCACACCTTAAACACCCTATCTTCTCCTTGAACCAATCTGAAATCCTCTTCCTCTTCCTGATGGCTTAAAACTCCCAATGCGATAGTCAGAGTCTCTTTGATCACGCTACTAAGGTGAGTTCATGGCCCCACTTTTATTGTTTTCATATGCCTTAGAGGGGGGAAACATGTTATAAAACTACCTTATCGATTTTTACAAAAAGGATATTACTTGTAATATATCAGTAGTTTATACTATACCCGAAACGATAGGATAATATTATGCTCGGTAATTACCATGCCTAAGCTTTAAGAATGATATTATGCCTAGTCGCTATAATGCCTAAAATTACACTGGATGAATTATACCTAGTGATTATGCTGGCCAATTCCCTAGGATAACATAGTACTTAGTCGTTATACTGGCAAAACTTAAGGATAAGCATTGTACCTAGTTGTTACTCTATCCTAATATACTATCAATATCATAATAATTATTTTATGTATATGGTTAAATATATATATATATATATATATATATATATATATATATATACATATAAGAATAAAACTATATTAAAGGAAAACTTAAGGATAATCAATGTAGTTAGTTGTACTCTGCCCTAATATCCTATCAAAGAATATCAATACAAGGATATATATATATATATATATATATATATATATATATATATATATATATATATATATATATATATGGTCAAGTATATATGTGTATGATTATATAAGGAAATCATATTAAAAGAAAAATTAAAGGGAGTAATAATAAGGGTATATAATCATACTTTAAAGGTTTATCAAAAAAAAGTTGTTAAACGAGTCATATTATTCATCCTTTAGCCGATTAAGTTCAACTAACCCCGGGCCTATAATCGTTAATCTTAAGTGAGTGTTAAAGGTGTGTATAGATCTATATGGGATTGACACTCTCACCTACGTTTGCTAGCTACAACCCCACTAGGCATAGCTTTATAGTCTTGCGACGTTTGATGAAGCGTCGTGGCAGGGAAATATCAAGTCATATAGCTCGATTATAGGAATTCATTGTAAAATTGTTCGCCAACCTTAATTTATTAAACTACTTAAATGGGAACGCCTTGAAAGTAGTCAAAGTATGAAAAGGATGAGAAAAAGGGATAAAAATCTATAAAAGGAAAGGTTATATGATAAGTACGAAAGGACTAATTATCCTAAGGATAAAATATAAAGAATAGGAACTCATAAACCTTAATTAACTTACTTACAGGGGAACGCCTGAAAGTAGTAATAGTATATATCAACAAAGTAATACAAGTAAAAAGCCTTAAGATAAACGGAATAGAACTATTTATCTTAAAGGACATAATTAAACAGATTGTAAGAAGATACTAATATATGTTCAAATAGATACTTTCCTAAGTATCTTATCTAAGAACTACTCGAAACTAATCGAGTGAATAAATCCAATACTTCCCTGAAAGATGAAAGAAACAAAACAAATGTTAAAGAAAAAGATAACAATTTACAAATTAAAGATAGTAAAACAAAACACTCCCTAGGAATTTAGTGTGTTAGAAAAGTTCGAAAGTCTATATATTCAAAAATCGTATAAAAAAGAGTACTTTTCAAAAGCTATAAAACTTGTGAACTCACCAACATTATGTTGATCGTTTCCAAAAACCATGTATTCCTAGGGAACCGAAAGCAGAAAAGATCATCGCAAGGATGGAGAAGACACACTGATATAGATAGTTCCTGTAAAAGTCATTGTAATCATCGTTTATTAATAAAAAAAATTATGTTGTTCGTTTTATGCTCTGTAATTTGGATAATCAATGTACCTTGTCATGACTTGGCGTTTCTGCCACCAGCCGAGGGTGTGAAAGAGAATGGTATCAGAGCCGAAGGTTATAGCAAACTAGTACTTCCTTAGGAAATTACGAGTATAGTATAGGAAATATACTATGATAAGGTTTTTCCTCAAACCTATAAAAGTATTATTATTATTAATTACACTAATGATAGACTACTTATGGGAGAGGTGACTAGTATGAACCATTGCTTGGGTTGCTGGAGCTCAGAACGGCTATATGCTAAAATGGTCCTACCCTCTGGCACTTCTCATCTAGCAAATACTTATTTGATAGTCTAGAAGTACCAAACAAAAACATAAAAATCGCAAACCCAGAACATTTAAGTATACGAACCACACGAATCAAATATAATAATCAGTTATCTTAACTAAATCAGCATGCATATATCAAGCCACAACTAAACGCAAATTGATCATCTATGTTTAATTCTGGTAGGGCCAACGTACCAACTGAGTTTAAATTTGGTGATTGGTAAAATAGATGAACATATACATATCATACAATACAAAATAAGAATATAATATACATAAAGTGTATCAAAATATTAAATCCATAGAACAAGTATCAAAATACAACAAATCATCAAATCAAATCTCTCCACCATTGCCATCGTCATCCCCACTCTCATACTCATCCTCCTCATCACCATCGTCATCCCCGACATCCACCTGTTATGTGCCTGATGTGGCAACATTAGGATCTAATGGTGGAAAGGGTGGGTAATCCTTCCTACGTAAATCCATCACCCTAGCAGGAGATGTCATGATCCACTGCTGACCTTGCAAGATGATATGGTGCTCTATGCTCAAGGCATCCATACGTCGAGCCAAATAGTGTAAGTCGACATATGGCTCATGCTCCTCTCGAGCAACCTCTGGTGTGCGCCTAGCTCTCTTTTAGTGCTCGAATTCAAGCTCAGGAACACGCTTCGACTCCACCTGTTTAAGAGGCGGGACAATATCATCATCAGGGATCCTCAGAATCTTACTAGCTTTATGTACCACCGCTCGCATCTTCCTCAGAGCAATCACACCTAAATCCCTGATGGGATACAAAACCATCCCATCGATGTCCCATAGGAATGAGCCAAATGAGTAACCCAATGACCTTTACAAATTCGGCCTTCACCATAGCACCTATAGCCAAAACTGGATAAGTACAATGCAAGGGAATAAGGTAGATGGAGGAAAACCTCGGTGTGGATCACGCACCACATGTAGAAAAGGTCACCTGAAGGAACCTTATCACACTCCTCACGGTGACAGAGAGTGGAAGCAATCAGGCAATGGATTAACCTGAAGATAGGAGATCTAAAGTAGCATTCCTTGGCAAACCTAGAGATATAGATATCCCTAGAATGAGCCCAGACCTACAGCTGATCATACTCCTCTGGTGGCGAAAGGATACAATTGTCTAGATAGGAAAATAAATGAGGACTAGCCACCTCCTCCTCAGTATAAAACCCTAAGTGTCGTCCCAACTCTAAAATGTTGCAAGAACAGGATACCCGTTCTAGACAGAAGGTGAAACTGACTGATCAACCCAGTTCCTCGACCAACTGTTGAAACGAACTGTAGAAAAGAACTAACAGCAAAGTTCATGGTAGATAAGCTCTTGGATTTTGAAGATCTGGCGCCACCACTGGCAGACAAAAAGCTCAAGACCGTTATTATCATAGAAGACCTGAGTGACAAAGAAAATTTGGTCCTCATAAGGAATATCAGTTTGAAACTGTAGAAACGGATTAGACGACAAATTAGGCGGCAATTGACCAGCCCGTTAGTGACCCGCTCGAGACATACCTGAGAAAAATGAGACAAGGCAATTATAAGTAAGTTAAGAAAGGAAAAAGTATTGAAAAATGGCAAAAAAAAAAAAAGAAGTTCATGCATGCCCAAGACTGCATTACGTGCACTTTGAATATCCCCCCCCCCCCATTCATTAAAGATGCACGGCGTGCTTCATGAAGATAACGAACAGTCGGTTCCAAAAGCTTATAATTCGTCCAAATTTTGACCTAAAAGTTATAGGGGACTAATAATTGAGGCTTATACAAGTAAAATACACCACCAATTTCATTATAAACACCACAAATTGACAGATTTAGCAAAACCCTAAATTGAGGTTAGATTGACTGATTAAACTAGAAATTATGCATTAAGGTTTAGTAATTAGTTATTAAACTAGATATTTAGCTATTCAATTTCTTACATTTCAATCAAAACCAATAAAACCCTAAAAAGCTCAAAAAGATAAAACTGAGGATCATTAGGAAAGAAAGATGTTAGGTTTAGTAAAAAAAGTACATTGGAGTAAGGAAGTCGAGAAATCGAAGAATCAAAGCTCGGAAACGACAAACGCACGGCGTGATCATTGTGTGTGGGACCAGTTGCGATATGGGGACCAGTTAGAGAAAGAAACAAATGTCGAATAAAGAAAAAAATCATCATTAAATACTAAACTGATGAAGATGTGCATGGCGTACAGAACCCCAATTTCAAAAGTTGACACTTTTTACCCCAAATTCATTTCACCTACCAATTGTGCAACCTAAGAACTAAAAAGCCATTTAAGCTTAGAAACTTTATCTATCCATAGTCACGAAGCGCAAAAAGAATAATGTAGCAATATCCATAGTAAGTCTTTTAAATGACAAGGAATCTCATTTAAAGATCGCCAAGCTGTCTAGGGAAAAGCATAGGCCGATAAGAAGACAGGTTGCTAAGGAATTAACTAATTAGAAACTGTAATATGTGTTGAAAGCACAAGTAGGAAGAATAGTACATTCCCAAAAGATTAAAATGCATAAAGATTTAAAATTTTCCAATTATACCAGTCAAATCTATGCGTAAGAAATAATAATTAACACGAACAACACGACAATATTAGCATTAGTAGATCTAACCATCTACTAACCACCATCAAGTCAATGATTGAACGTCAAGTCTTAGACACTTTAAGAAATTATGGAGTCGCTAGGTAGGAAGGAAATATCAACCAATATAATATAGACGTAGGCAGATAACGGATACCTACAAGGAGTTTATTATCAACAAACCAAGACCCTTCTATGGAGACGAATGAGTAAATGGTTTAATCCACTGGATAAAAGAAATGGAAAGAAAACGTGCCAATGATTGTTGGGTAAAGTTCACAACATCCACATTTATGGGTAAGGCTCTGATCTGGTGGAATACTCAGGTCAAAACCTTTGGCGTAGACGCAGCTTACGCAATTTCACGGGAGGAACTGAAGAAGCTGATGATAAGAGAATTTTATTTTAAGGAAGACGTGACCCCAGTGTAATAGGAATTCCACTACTTGACTACAAGAAACACAATCTTGGCGATCTATTTACAGGTTTTATAGGCTATATATCTTTGCATGAGGCGGAAAATAATTTAACTCTTAAGTTCACATGCAACCTATTTGGATCTATGTTTTCTCTATTGATAATAATAAACTATAAACATAAAGAACCCTAAAGAAACTCTATAATGATCGAAATAAGCATAGAGTTAGGTTTTACATAACTTTTTATTATTATAGTAAATAACCAAACAAAATTCCTTCTTGAAAACCTTGGAAAGCAAGCACCAAAAGTTTAGTGCCTCTAATGGTTTGTACCCAAAACCCTAGAAACCCTAGAATGATGAGGAGAGAGAGGAGAGAGGTAGAAAGTTTGTTCCTATGCTTCTTAGGAAGGTAAGGAACGACAATAATGAGCCAATAGGTCCTATTGATAGTTTAGGTAACTTGAAGGCAAAGCAAAATTTGAATTGATTAAATAATAGATTTAATCATAATTCAAATCCTTTCCTTTTATGCAACCAGGTGGCTTCCAGAAACCCTAAGAACCCATCCAAAACTGTCCATGCCATGGAGGGTTCTAGAATTGCTTCTTTTGTTCAAGTATTGAACACTTACAATTCACCCCCTTGCACTTTTAATTGATTACAATTAATTCCAAATTAGTTTCAGATTAATTCTGATTAATAATTAACTAATTCTAATTGATTTCTTATTAATTTATTAATCATATAAATTAACAAATCAATTGTTTAACTATTGATCTCATGCTAATATATTAATCACATAAAAAATATCATATCAATTATCTATTCCCAATTAATATATTAATCACATAATATATTAACAAATCATTTCTCTCTCTGTGTGTGTGTGTGTGTGTTAATATCATTTCTAGTTATTTCTGGTTATGAAGGCAACCCAAAAAGGACTTTGCTGCTATTTGCAAGTTTATACCAATTTAGTTATGAGCTTAGACACCTTAATACAATTGTCTCCCACTTGGATAAGTCTATAACTACAATTACAAGTATAACCAAATAGCAAAGAGTGCTTTCCAAAGCCATTGCTAAACTCTGATCTATTGGCCCTAAGATAATTGATCAAATATTCCTTTATACTACAAGATATCGTATGGACATGAGACATGGATTAGAATCAATCTCACAGTCCAAGATTATGTTTCTCGATTTTTACCATTTATGACGACTGGATTCAGGCTACTAATTGAACATATCTATTCAGTTTGGGCTTGGTCAAGCACTTCAGATTTCGACAACAAATCATCTAGGGGCCTAAAGATATCGCTTTTCCAGATAGGGAAAAATGAACGAATAAACTTAAACTTATATGCTTGTATCTTTTACTCACCAAATCATGCATGACACTACATTTTATGACATCACATTACTAATGCGTTTTCGCAATACCAATGCACAACCGACTTGTAAATTACAACTCATATATCTTCGTTTTAAGAATAAAAGATCTTATCGTCTCACAATTACTCGTGATAGAATCCATGAAGTAATTATCTGAGCGTAGGTTTATCCAATAATCAAAATCCCCATTTTTTAAGTACTCATGAATATTTTAGCAATCTTATTGCAATGTCTAATCCTTATAGACAATCTACAATTAAATTCATGAAAGTCTTAATTCATTACTTACTATCAAAAGTATGGACGACTGTGGAATTCCAATAATCAAATCATTCAGGAAGTAAAACATGCAAAGTGAAACACAATAATAAACTAATTAACTATGGTCTCAAAACTATTGAATAATGTTTCGAGTAATCAACTAACCACTTGAATTAAACATCAGTCATGCCTTGTTATGAACATGCATATTATGCCTCTTTATGGCCCTTCCTTTCTGAACAGATTAATTAGACATTATTCTAATGATGCTCATTTCACAATCCCAAATTCTTATCATTATCCAAAATGTGATGGAATTCCAACTTAACATGCATTAAACTCCTGTTATATCAAGATTCCAAAGTCTCAAAGACTGAGTCTTTGATATTACAGAATATCCAATTGGAACTTTGTTACTAGAAACAATTCCATGGTAATGAAGGTTCTAATTCAAGGTACACTCCTTGAATACTTCTCTTGCATTAAAGTTTCCAACTCACATGTATACTTTTCAACCATCTCCCATTATGAAACATTTCTATATTCTCATATGAACATCATTTCTGATCAAGAATCATCTCAATCCAGAATCATGTCACTATGGTCCGTCAAAATTAATATCATACTTATAACTGTCCACAAGAAACCAGTCTTTTGGTATAATCTTAGAATGTTCTTGACAACTGTTTAACAAATTTAGTCACACAAAATTCTAGCCCTTTTTCTCATAATGCTCTGAGCATTTGAAAAATTAAAATAAGTGAATATTATAGCATATGTAATCGATCCTATATCTAAAGCATATGGGACACGATTCATTATGTCTCATGTAAGGATTTGATATATGTTTAGTCTCTTGCTAAAATATTTCCATATATATGGAATATCTTATGTTGAACAATTTGAACATGATATTCATATATGTCTACGACTAAGTTCTATTAAACTATACGATCTAAACCTTTAGATTCGAAAAGAAGTATGAGTGCCCTCTCCCTTAAGTCTACTGTAGCGAAACAATTCCCAAACTTTGCAATTTGCAAATTGAAAACTTTGTTACATACGAACAGTATTGTTAACATGCAATACTAGCATAACAATTATGCTCCCACTAGCTTTGACATGTACCCAGAAATCAACTGGACTTTTAGAAATCAATACTCTTGACTTTCTTCCTGAAGTATAGATTTCTATTACACGATGCTTCGATAATTCTCCAACTAGACTTCTTAAGCTTATACACATTCATTGGATAGCATATGTGTGTGTTTAAACCCTTTCAGAACATATATATATATATATATATATATATATATATGTCTTGAAATTTCGAACAATTCCTTGCCATTCCTCATAATTTAAAGTATGAAGAGGGATGTCGTAATCATATTGTGAATTTGAGAATGCAATTAACACAACCAATATCCATATTAATCAGATCTTTTAAAATTTGTCAACGAAAGTACTTCCTCATAATCATTCTCATGAATTAGAGCGAAACCTTTGCCACCTAGATTTATGGAGCATACGTTCCCATCCATATGAATCTATCATTTCCAACCTACAATCATAAGACGGAGTTTAGGACAAAACGAAATTCCAATTTATCTTTCTTTCATGGACTGAACTTCGTTATTCTAAACTTCTTTCCATCTTGTAGCTCAAGAGCCTACCAGTGCTTCCATGTTGTTATCAGCTCAACCATATTGATCAATGTACTTTCACTGACCAATGCGCTTTTTCTTTTGCAGTTAAATGAAAACATAAAACTCATAAGCATTGCAAACTCAACTAGAAGTGCACATAAATAAGACTGTATCAATCAAACATGACAGGTTCTCAACCTCAAGTCACATACTAATGATAACTAAAAGGTTTATTGTCGGTTGACTCTTGCAACTCTCAAGACCAATACGACTACCACTGACTTCTTTCCATATGAGTTCTCTCTCAAGGAACATTACTTGACGAGCTAAAACAAATATTCAAAAGTTCGTGTGGATTATCGACAAGAAAATAATTCATAGAATAGGTCTCAATTTATCTTTTTTTTCTCGGTTAAAAGAAACATCACAACTCCAATTCTATATGTGCTAGAGTAAGAAAACATTTTTACTCCACATATTTCAAGGTTTTTTCAACCTCTTTAGTTTTAAATGAGTTTCAAGATATGATTCATAGTTACTAGAGCATGACTCTACAACTTGATTGGAATGAAGTACAAATCATCTCTTGATCGAACTATTTCCAACAATATCTAATTCCTCTTCTTATTCATACAATTGCACTAAGATGTTCTTCGAGGATCAATTGTGATATAAATCCACAATCAATAAGATGATCATAAAACACGATACTAAAGTACTCTCCTTTCCTTTCATATTGGAGAAACTTTTATCTTTCTGCCTAATAGATTCTTCTTATTTGTTATGTTATTCTTTGAATCTTTTCAAAGTATCAAAATTATGTTTAATCTTATAAACACAACCATATTTACTGAAACATCAGAAAATCATGACAAATAGAGTTATCATCCTTTGTGGTGGATCTGAAGATTTCATATCAACATGTACTAGATCCATTAGTCCTTCAATTGCCTCACATAAACATGTGAACAATGAATTAGTCAAAATATTCCAATGACCAAGATTCTCATGCATCACACAATTCGAATTGCAAGACTCCAAGTTTCTATCTAATTTAAAACATGGTAATGAGAATTCTTTTCACTTGGTTAATTATGATAATACCATAAGCGATATCATAAGAATCAAACCTACAATTAATATTTCTATCATTAGAAATGTAACCAACACTTTCATAAATGTCATTACAAGGAAATATAAAATAAGGCAACGTAAACCAAAATTTCACTTATTGAAAATAAACGAAAATTTGGAACTTGTCCTTACAATGCATAAAATGAAAAAGTAGGTTTATAGACATCTCCTAAAAGTAATAGAAATCTATTAAATTATCCTAACTCCTTAGCAGTAGCTCCAAATTCTGATCTTTTGACCATGTGACCAAAGTCCATTTCCCACGATCAGATTTAGCTCACCTTGCTTAAGCTTCCTTCTTTCTCTTAGCTCCTTTAATACCATCAAAATGTGATCATCACATCATGTATTAAGAGTCTATGAATAGGAACTTATAAAACAATGGAGTCAGATAATTGAGGTACATGAAGTAGAGTCACATGACTTGACTTTACTATCTCTAAGATCTTTCAGGTATTTTGACAGCTTCTTTTCCAATATCCCTTCAACTGGCTGTAGAAACAAATAGACTCTTTGGCATCAACACATGGAACAATCCGGGAACTAGCCTTTCTCTTTACCATACAATCAAACAGTTTGATCTTGGAGTACCCCTTTCCATTGGGAAGATAAATCTTTTCTATACCACCATTGTCACCATTATCAATGTACATGGAAACTTTAGAATTAGACCTTATAAGAATCTCTGCTTTAGATGTGCTCTTAAGCATTTCTGCTTCAGCAACTATCAACATTTGGGTCAGAGTAATTAGGGTCACATCAATATTCCTCATATAAAAGTTCTCAATGAACTGATCATATGACTTTGGAAGCAAAAGAAGAACCAAATCAATGGCTTGCTCCCTTGGGAAAAAACACCCATTCTATCCAACTTGTTGTACGATTTCATTTTCAGAACATGCGCACACACAGAGTTTCCATCTTGATGTTTACATGCCAACAAGGATTGAGTAGTCTTATATCTTTCAACTTGAGGGAAAAGTGATGTTGGGAGAGTCACAGGAGGAGGAGGTGTAAGAGTTGAAGAAGCATTATGTCTAGTTCCACCGTTTCCTAAGGAAGGGAAAACAATTTCATCTTGACTTGAAACTGGAAGACCATCTCCAGAAGATTGAGGAAAACCATTTCTTTAAGAATGAGGAAGACCATTTCTGTCTGCATAAGACATCTAAAATTGGGAGAAAAGAGAATTCAAGTTAGTTGATTTTAATCCTTAATTATTAACCCAAAATTTAAATTAAAGCTAGGATCCATATTTTTTATTCGAACTTTGAAGAAAGATGTCGTAATCAATTTTGAATCTATTCTAGGTAGGTAAGGTTTTTGCCAATTTCAATCTTATGAAACTCCTAGATCTTTTGAGATTCATTGAGTCTTATCAGTGGCGAGTTTAATCTTAGATTATGCTCTCACTTTTGTGACTGGATGTCGAGGATCACAAACAAGATGTGAATAACCATGCAGACCACCTTGGCAACCTCGAGGTCTTTTATCATCTCATATTGATGTGCCGGTTAACCACACACGCTCCATCAATAATGATTATTTTTTAGATGCTCCATCATATCCCTTTATAATCTCTATTAATGTGTCGGTTAACCACATACGCTTCACTAATGAAATATAAAGCATGATGTGCGTTTTCATGGATTAGCATATTGTTCACATTTTCCTAAAGTAACTAGAGTGAGATTTCATAAAAAGTTTCTAGTACTTTATATCATTATACTTTTAATGAGGTTATGTCCTATCGAACCCGTTCAGCTCACGACCCTCCACCACACAGGAGAGCAGTGGGTGAAAAGGACACCCATTAAACAGTCATTTTATAGGTCATTTCCTTATACCATCTTTATAGCATGGTTTCGTGAATGAGGCCTACTATTAATTCGACTGACTTTGCTTATACATATAGTAATTAACTTTTAATGATATATATATATATATATATATATATATATATATATATATATATATATATATATATATATATATATATACACACACACACATATAAGGTGTATTTTACAACCTTTTCAAAATACAATGTTTAAATATTAGTTATCTAAATTAAACTTTTAATTTAATTAAATTTAAACCAATTATGATTTAATCTTTATCTTTTAATTAACTTTTAATTAAATTAATTTAAATCATTTATGCTTTAATCTTTATCTTTTAATTAAACTTTTGATTAAATTAATTTAAATCAATTAGGGGTTAAATAATTATTTTCTTTCAAACAATTAATTAAATAATTCAAATTTAATCCTTATCTGAATCCCTTTCTAAAATTTGAAAATAAGGCTTTGGCTGATCTAATTTTAATTATTATATTTTAAGGCTTTTAAACAATAATTAAAGAAACTAGGAAACCCTAAAGAACCTTAGCCATTTTCGAAATTTAAGGGGTGGAGGCTAGGGTTTCAAGAACCCTAGCCTTATGCGAAAATTTAAGCCTTTAGGGTTTAATTTATATAAACCCTAATTTTGATCTATTCACTATTATGAACAATCAACTAGAAAACTATGGCTCTGATACTATTGACGGGTTTTATAGGTTATAAATCTTTGCATGAGGCAGAATCACTTTCCTTGGCTCCGGCAGATTGTACACATCACATCCCTCCTGTTGGTTTTCTTGAGGTTAAATTTTGAAAAACATTTTACAGATCCTTAATTTGAGTCTAGACTCACACAAGTGTTCATCCAATTCTCTCAAACTATGGTTTTGATACCAACTTGTTACATCCTAAAATCATGAAAAAAAATTCATTTTTAAAACCAATCCAAAATCCATTAGTTACATCAAAACATAGTTTCTCAAAACCATAAACATGAATAAGAGTATCCCAAATTCACAAGTTATATAAAATTATGGATGATGTGCAAAATCACGTCTTCTCCTTGCCCCTATCCTCTGATGTACCCGAAACCATAAAATCAAACTGTAAGTTAAAGCTTAGTGAGTTTCCCCCAACATACTCCACATGATAATAACAAGTACAATACATGAAATAGGGTTTGTTGGCCCATGGCCTCAACCCAACCATCCAGGGTTTGTTAGCCTATTGCCTTAACCCAACCACCCAGAGTTTGTTGGATTGCAACCTCAACTCAACCATCCTAGGTTTGTTGGTCCATCGTACGAAGCAGTACCACCTCAACCCAACCATCCAGGGTTTGTTAGCCTCCCACCTCAACCCGACCACCAATATGTCGACATATACAACAAATAAACAATAATAAACAAGTCCAGGTAACCATATAGTTCTACCAATCTAACTTGTTACTATAGCATAACAATATCCTACAAACCAGGACACACAACATAACCTAGTGGATTGGCATCGGTGCCTTCGACCCGTGGGTACAATGAGGAAAAACTCACCTCGGTATCCGAAAGATAGCTGAACTGAACGCTGCTCCAAATATTGGCTCTACAGGTCACCTATACGACAAACAGAGACCAAACCTCAATCTACTACCCAAATTACTCTATTTGACCTAAAGTTAAACTTGGTCAATGGTCAAAGTCAACGGTCAACGATCAACGGTCAAAATCCATACTCAAAAGTAACCCAGCCACTCATCACGTCGTGACCTTCTAGTGGTCATGTCGTGACCTAATAAGACAAGATAGGCGATATATTCCATTCTCACGTCGTGAGCTACAAATGCTCACGTCATGAGAAGCGCTCTGAGCATTTTGATGCAATAAGCTCTTAATCCTTTTAGATAAGCAACCAAAACTTCCAGAATGTCATATTTACTTCAGAACATCATAAAAATCGTGGATTTTTGGACATGCATGTCCAATGCATGTCCCAAACACAAGCTAGGGCACAAAAGGAAGAAATGACATTAAAAGCTTATGCAAGAGTTTCAAAACCTAACCATACTCCGGATCCAACACTTATTTCATCAAAGAGACACTGGAGATCCATAATGTCATATTTACTTCAGAATTATGACATCCAGAATGTCATATTTACTTCAGAACATCATAAAAATCGTGGATATTTGGACATGCATGTCCAATGCATGTCCCAAACACAAGCTAGGGCACAAAAGGAAGAAATGACATTAAAAGCTCATGCAAGAGTTTCAAAACCTAACCATACTCCGGATCCAACACTTATTTCATCAAAGAGACACTGGAGATCCATAAAGTTGGCAACTTTATGGATCCCAACCACTATATCATCCTATAGTTAAAAGATAATGCATAAAAACCAAGACCTAAGCTTATAGACTCATAAAGTGTTGAACTTGGAAACTTACAAGGATCCATAATGCATGAAGATGAATGATGGTGAGGATTGAATGCTGAGATGATGACCTAGATGTTCTTCATCTTCTTCTTCTTTGCTAGAAATCACCACAGATGAGCTCAAAATCAACTATGGGGTGCTAGGGTTTCAAGGGGGTATTAGGAGGTGATGGAGGTTGAGGGTGGGCTAACCCTAGCCCCCACTTCCTTTAAATATGAGAAAAAAACCCGAAAATTAGGGTTTGCCTCACATCCAGGTCTCACATTGTGACCCATCAGGGCTCACGTCGTGAGTCACAAGGGTGATGCGTGTTTTGAGATGCCACGTCACGTCGAGACACACAGGTGCTCACGGCGTGACCTAGATTTGGGCCCAAAAAAATATTTAATAACTTAACAAGATGAGTATCTGAACTAGGTGTTACAAGTTCATCCCATAAAGAGAAAAGATAAGCTAAGGGAGGACAAAAGGCTATTAAAGTACAAGCATAAGAGACGATGGAAGATCTAAAACTGCAGGCACAACCAAAATGATTTGATGTAACTTGTTTTAAATGATATGTTTTGGAATATGTGGTGATAGGTTCAAGGAGGAATAAGGGGAAACTATACATGGTACAACATATATAATAAACTAATGACGGTAGCTTTTTAACATCTATTGGATATCACATAGGGCCCTATATTAGTCGCATCCTACCAATGATGATATGTTCGAATTCAAAAAGGATACATATGTGAATTAGTTTGAAACATGATGGGTATGGTATGATTTTAGTTAATTTGGAACTGGTGAGCATGGATGGTGATACAGTCATTCCATCGACATATCAGAGCAAGAAATTATGCAACCAATGTTCAAGACATGTGACATAGATGACTACTTTTGATGACACCCCCCTTGTCTTCACACTAAAGTCTGACCATTCTAATGCAAATGAAAGAATAACTATATGCTGAAGTAGAAAAAGCATAAGATCTGGATCAGACTTACAGATCTGATTAATCTCGTAAACTTTCAAAAATAATATATTATTGGATATATCGTATTACAGTTAATGGCACCAACTGTGAAACTTTGTAATTGTTAAATCCTATTCTTTTTATATCGATCCATGTGCTTCCTTTTGATGTTTTGCATGTCTTGTAATGAAGATACACTAAGAATTACACACCTCATTATAAAACGTCAATGCATAAATAAATTCATAAAAGCCATTATCCATAAAGATTGAATTTTTGAGTTTAAGTAAACTAGAAAAAAAAGTTAGTGGCACACACCGAGAAATGATGCCCCAATAATGTAATGTACCTAAATGATTGCAATTCGACGTCATGGATGGGAAAATCAATAAGGAACTTAAAAAAATAGTAAGGAGACAATTAATTGCAGGAAAAAGACGGATGATTGTAATCCAGTTTTTATGTATCAAAAACCAACATTTAAAATTAGGAAGGATGGAAAATCAACAATATTTACATAAAGCAATTTGATTACATGGATCCTTTAATTAATAAATTACATGAATGAATGATGATAATTGTAGATTGCAGTGACGGAGAACAAATATAACATGTATCGATTGGTCATTGTAACAATTTATAACGACCACCGTCAGATGCTCGTGAGATAAGAAACAATTATTGAATAAATGGAGAAAAAGAGAAGGTGAACAAGAGGTAAGGAAGATGAAGGTTTGTATCGATCGGATACACTTCAAGTATAAAGATCAAAAGCAAACTAATCTAAGAAAATAAAGAATAGAAAGTAAATAACACAAGGAGTTCTCCAAATTGTCTTTCACCAAGAAAGGGTTTGTCTTCACCAAGAAGACGGTTTGTCACAAAGACGGTCACCAAGACGAACTCAAAATTAGGGTTTACCCTATTTTTGATTATATACTAATTTATACAAGTATATCCCTTGATTGAAGGAATTGTATCTTATCTATACTAAGAACCGATCTTCATAACAAAGATATCGGATCTGCTATCTATTTATACTTATTTATATCATTACCTAATATACAAAAGATTACACATAATAACTATAACATGACCATGCTGACACTGATGGACTTTATACGTTGGCGCTGACGGTATGTAGACGCTGATGCTAACAGATAGCGTAGGGATGGCAAACTCGAAACCCGCACCCGTTTTGACATGGGAATCCCCAAGTTGATCGGTCTGAAAACCTGTGTTGTTTCTCCACACTATTATTGAAGAGCTGAATTTTCTCTATTTGATCATTAGAGCTTTCATCAACGGAAGCAAGAGCTTGAGCAAGTTTGGCAGACAAACGTTCTCCTTTTCTAGCTTCCTTCTTTTGTCTAATAGCAACATTATTCTCAATCACAATCTCTCTTACTTCATCAACAGTTAAACTCCATATTTTCGCCAATTCATTTAGATCAAAAATGGTCTGCTTTTCTTGGAAGGAGGCGGTGTTGAAGGATCACCAGCAATAGAAGAACTTCCAGCTTCAGTGCCATGAGCTCCCCCTGAGGAGGAGGCCTTCCTTTTTCAAGGATTAAGCTGATCAGACTCAATGTCACTATTAGTTCCTTGGTGAACCTCCCCATCAAAGTACGAATCATGGTATATGACATTCAAACGAACAACAAACACAACAATAGGTGGCATGAATCCAAGATCAAGAAACCCTTCATAATCATCGGTCTTTGATTGATCACCAGTGTCTGGAATGGGCTGCTCATTTGTTATATCAGCTTCTGGAATGTCAACAACAACAATTTCCTTTTGAAGGTTATCTTCAACCCTCCGAGTTTCAGACATCTCAGGCTGAGATAGAGTTTGTGCAATCACCTCCATTTGCATTTGTTGATCAGGCCTCTCTTGATTATTCTCCCCCTTTTTTGGCAGCATCGGATTGGGGAGGAGAACCAGGAGGTGGTGAAGGAGTGTGATAAGGGGGATGATATGGTGGAGGAAGATTTTTTGATGGAGGTGGAGGCGGAGGAGGATTATCACCCGGAAAGTTTGGACGGGTGTCATCAACAACCATAGCATCAGCATCATCATCAACTAAGGCCATAAATCGTTTCATATCAGCAACATCCTTTTCAACTTTTGTCAACCTTTTACCCAGTGATTGAATTATCTGCACAATTAGAGAGAGTTGAGAAAGCACTACAGTTTGAAAAATGGAGTTGGATTTTTCCTGATCATCCTGATGAAAAGCAGTTGTCTTAATGGGTGATGGCATAGGGGGAACAATCTTAGCTTAAGGAGAAGGAGATGCTGGTTTTGGAGAAGTTTCATCTTGGATCATTGGCTCAGTAGGTTTCACAAAAGCTGGGGTTGATCCACATGGTACAACATCATCTGTAGAGGGAGTAGATGAAGAAGTGGATGAAAATCGAATGTGCATGTTCATCCTTGGAGGAGAGTTCATTCCCTGAGCAAGTTCTTCTCCTTTATCAGTGGTTGATTCTTCTTCATCTTTATCAATGTATTCTTCTTCATCATCCCCTTCATTATTACCAACGTCTTCATCATCGTCATTCTCTTCTTCAGATTCATAGGATTCAACAACATATGGTTTGTTAATCCATTTTTGCATCCTCACAGTAATATACAAATCATCTTCAGTAAGAGCAATATTAATGATCTTTGAGGAGAGGGCGGGAATTGGAATGATAATCACATGACTTTCAACATAGCCTACCATATGTGACAAGATCATTCTAATCCAAAGGGAATATGGAACATACACTAGTTTCTTGTTCCTTGTGATACAGTCAATCACTTGATCAAGAAAAAATTGAGCAAAATCCAATCTTTTTTGTACAAAATAGAAAACAAAATCCTTTTCTCAAAAAGATTCAGTTGATCCAAACTCCCAGTCTTGTGTCCAAGGAATTTGTCGATAACCCCAGTTAAGTACTTCCACCCTACACTAAAACATTGACGAAGAGTGTATTTGTATGAATCACGAGTGGTGCCCTTAATTTTAAAGTTATACCTTAATCTTCACGAACAGACTTGCACCTATGTTCCGATGGATTTTTAGAGTAATTTTCTAATCGAGGAAGATGAAGAGCAGTTCAAAAGGATTCCACATAAATAGTAACCTTATATTGACCATCTATAATGGTTCCAGTAATGGTTCGAGCATCAGTATCAACAGAGCATGAATAGTAGAACTCACATACTTGTTTAGGGTAGAATGGATCTGGGAAGTCGCAGAAGGCATATCGAAGAGGACAACTCTTGACATATTCGACGAAGTCTTCGATTCCTAAGTTTGCGAATTGCTTTGGGATTTCATCAGAGAATGCCACATTGTTTGCTTGAATGATGATGGGAAAATTAGGGGCATGAGGACCTTTGATGACATTAGCATTGGGGGGAAACTCGTACAGAGGCTTTGACATGGTGAAAGCTTTGAGACATATGATGGTTGAGAGTCTTTTGAGAGAGAGAGAGAGAGGGATATAGAGAGAGCCAATTTCTTGAATAGCTTGTAAAAGTGACCTAGGACGAAGAACTCCCAATTTATACCAAAAAGTTTCTTCCCTTTTACTTAATCACGATTGAAGAGATAGGCGTCGTAAAAATCTCGTATCCCAAGATAATGATGGATCTTTTAAAATTTATCCAAAAAGCTACCATTTAGATAAAAAAAAGTTACACCAGTGAGACATGTCATCAGTGACAATGAACATCAGCGTAATCGATCAACGAGTGAATTGTTGATGGTCACCCAGTAAATCTGTGATGTCTCCTAATAGTGTGGGCTTAAACTATCATTCACTGACATAGTATTGCGAGATCTCATCAGCGTGAGGTTTCATACGTTGACTCATTAATCACTTTTATTAGATGAAAAAGGGCAAGAGTGGTATGATGCATGTAATACATTCTGGTATGAAATGTACCCATCGGCAAAGAGTGTCGAAGTTTTATCAGTGTATGGATTATACAGTGAATCCTTAACTTCTTTATAGAAGAATTGTTGGGAAATAGTGGGTAGGTGTGTGTAATATATCACAGACAATGATATACCCATCGGCACAGATTTTTCGAATTCTCATCAGCGTCTGGTATCATATGCTGAATCATGAAATTCTAAAGAAGAATATATGGAGAGAATGGATTGATGCGTATGATAAGATGTAGTGTTTTAGCTTAACCATTGGCATAGATTTTTCAAGCTCTCAACAGCATATGGTACAATACGTTGAATCATAAAGCTCTAAAGAAGAATGTAAGGGCAAGAATGGATTGGTGTGTGTGTGTGTGTGATAGCCTACAATACACAGACTAACCATCGACATAGAGTTTCAAACTTTTATCAGTGTGTGGTATATCACAGTGAATCGTTAAGTTTTATTAAGAAGATAAATGAAAGAAATGATTGTTTCAGTCACGCTGAGGTGGAATCAATGTGAATCATAAACGGTGTTAACTCATCAACAAGAAGTGTTTTAACTTTCATCATAGAGTTAAGTTGCATTCTAGAACTATAAAGTTCACCATCAATTCATTTAATATAGCACATAATAGAATAATGAATGGTATAAGAATACAACAAAAGAGTTAGTCAAACAAGGAAATGTTCAAAAAGCGATATTTGTAAAACTTTTTCAGAAACATGATAAAGAATCGATCCACCAAATCTTCTGAATTGAATGGACATAAATTTACTTCCATTTTCCGAGATATCTGCCCCTCAACACTTGTATTAAAAAGAGAGAAAACAAGATCAAGTATATCAAACAAAAAAACACAATTCATATTAAACAAGAGAGAGAATGCCTTTAATCGTTGAGATATTGCAGATTGATTCCAAGCTTCATGTTCACCAAGAACGAAGGAAGAGCATGAGCCAGTCTTTGTAACCAACAAGTTAAAAGGATACAATCTTTGTAACCTTCGAATTATAAAAGTCACCAAGACAAAACTCGAAGGTTCCACTCATTGTGATCCATGAAGGAAGAGAAGGTGGGATCACTGTCTTGTTGAAGACGCCTTTAGATCTATGAGGGGATGGTGTTGTAGTGACAGCGTCAATGGAAATTAGATATGATATGTCACCTAACTTCATCTCATCCCATTAAGACAGAAATAGTTTGTTCAAGATAAAAGAGGTATGTGTCCAGAATAACATCCTTTGGTACAGTTCTCTCCTATATGGTCTTATCAACATGAAGCAACATGTCAATCAGCGTGAGCATCAATGTTAGTGAGATGGAAATTGGTGCTGAAGAAAAGATGCAGAGCCAGCATCAACTAGCTCTTACAATGAGGGTGATGAATTCAAGAAGTGATACGCTGAACTAATCAGTTAAGATAATGTCGAGATGGAGACAGGGGATCCAGAAACATTTAGAAGGTGAGAGAGAAGATCATACATATGTAGTGTTAGTAGCAAAATGTACAATGTATACTCTTTTGGTAAAATAACAGTTAAAAAGAATTTTTAAAGTAAAAAAAAGTTATATAAAATAAAAGAAAAATCTAGCATCTTATGTTCAGAAAATTAAAAGTAGCGAAGCATAAAGTAAAAACAAATAATGTAGCAATGTCTAAACCAACAAAATCAAACCATATAAATGTTGTTGTCCCTGAGTGCAGTAAGCATAACTTTGTACTCATAATAAAAAATCTTTCCTTCATTGCAATTGAAAAGAACTTTGTAACCAGTGTCACAAAGTTGACTGATGGATATGATATTGCTCTTTAGGCCTTTGACATAGAACACTTCCTTCAGCTTGAACACCCTACACCTATAGGTTCCCACTCCAGTGACAGCTT
The DNA here is from genome assembly GCF_052849685.1 of Lactuca virosa. Classification (NCBI taxonomy): domain Eukaryota; kingdom Viridiplantae; phylum Streptophyta; class Magnoliopsida; order Asterales; family Asteraceae; genus Lactuca; species Lactuca virosa. The sequence continues at coordinate 333,075,825 of NC_136430.1, forward strand.
CTTCATTGTTATCGCCAAAAACCACCTTAGGACCATCTTTCTTCACAAAGTTTGTTACGAGGGACTTGAGATCGGTCATGTGTCTAGACCACCCATTGTCTAGGTACCAAGTATGTTCTAGATTTAGACTTGATCCTTGTACATCGTGTGAATTATCAGTGTCACACATGTTGAGATTACCATCAGAGGATTCATTGATAAGAGCCATTAGAGCCTTAACATTCAGCCCCTCATCTTCAGATGCATCCTCTTCTTCCACCCATTATTCATGATCCTCTTGGTTTGCACTGAAAGCTTTTGGTAGAGAAATGTTCTCCTTCTTCATGTGGGCCACCAGCTTCTTGTACAAAACTTCATAGTTCTCAGAAATTTGAGCTTCTTTATTCTCTTTGCAGTCCCTGGAAAAATGGTCAGGGCTACCACAGTTAAAACAGTTACCTGAGTTTTCTTCTCTAAAGAGGATCTTCTCCCTGAACTTCATCCTTTAAACTAAGCTCTTCGAACCTCGTTTGATTTGATTTCTTCATAGCGTTTGACAACAAGAGTTATGTTGGCAACAAGTTCATCAGTGAGATCTTCATCACTCTCTTCACCCTGATCTGAGTTATCTGAGTCGCATATGTACTTCATTGCTTCCTTTCAAGACACCAGCGCCACATACTTTTCGTTGTTCGAGTCTTTCATGATGTCCTTACAAATAGCTTTGGTCTCTTCGTAATTTTGCAGATTTCCAAACATTGAGTTCAGATCCATGGCATTTATCTTTTCACTATTCTTAAGGACATCAACATGATGTTCCCAACTTTTCCCAAGAGAATACATCAACTTTAGGACCAATTGAGAGGAATTCTTAACGATTCCCAACATGCACATATCATTAATAAAACAGTTAAACCTATTAAAGGTTTGGGTTAAAGACTCTCATTGTTGAGCAAAGAAATGCTCGTATCTTCGATTGAGGTTGTTGATGGTTGTGGCCTGAACTTCCACAGTGCCTTCATAAGCCAATGTCATCGTTTCCATTATCTCTTGGGCTGAGTCATAATTTTGCACAAGATGATACACGTGATAGGGAAGAGAGTTTTCTATTGTTGGTCTAGCTTTTACATCAAGATTAATCAGCCTCTTGTCACCGTCGTCATAGTTGGTCTCTGGTTTTTGCTTCAAGGGACCAACGGGAGCATTGTTGGCCATAGGTTGATACATAGGAACGTGAGGACCTTTTTCAACAACTTTACACATCTCATAGTCCATGGTTTCAAGAACAACCATGGCCTTAGTTTTCCACATAACGAAATTATGCTCGTCGAAAGGAGGAATTTTGTTGAGACCAAAGGATTTGTGATTATTGGAAGTTGACATGATTACTTGTGTGTATCAAAAACCCGCTCTGATACAAACTGAAGGTTTTTATCGATCCGATACACTTCAAGTATAAAGAACAAAAGAAAACTAATCTAAGCAAACAAAGAATATAAAGTAAATAACACAAGGAGTTCTCCAAATTGTCTTTCACCAAGAAAGGGTTTGTCTTCACCAAAAACATGGTTTGTCACAAAGACGGTCACCAAGACGAACTCAACATTAGGGTTCACCCTAATGTTGATTATATACTAATCTATACAAGTATATCCCTTGATTGAAAGGATTGTATCTTATCTATACTAAGAACCGATCTTCATAACAAAAATATCGGATCTGCTATCTATTCTATGCTTATCTGTATCGTTACCTAATATACAAAAGATTACATAGAATAACTATAAGCTGACTACATGCTGAAGCTGATGGACTTGATACGTTGGTGCTGACGGTATGTAGACGCTGACGCTGACAGATAGCGGGTAGAGTGTTTAACTCATCATATCATAAGGTGTGGCCTTACAGAACCCTCAAAACTGGGAAACAAATTAGATAGAATTCCCATTAGAGCAACAATTTATTCAAGGGTTCTACACCTAACACTACATGCCCAACAGCCACATGTTCCTTATATATATATATATATATATATATATATATATATATATATATATATATATATATATATATATATATATATATATAGGATAAGTAAGAACCTAAAATTTGGTAAGAACCATGATGACAACTGTTAACCATTTAATCCACTCAATAAAGGGTCGAGATCAAAGTTAATTTGTGGACGTTGGGACGGTGGCAAATTTATGATTAGACCGGAGGGAGTGGGAGGGAAACTTCCCTCACTTTTTGTGGGCCACAACACCTTTTCCCTCACTTTCTTTTTCCTCACTTAAACCCAATGAATGGGTGAGAAGCTTCCCTCACTATTTGTTTTTTTATTTTTTTTAAATAAAAATAATTGATTTTAATGATAATTGGAATATAAAAGTATAATGTCTATTTTGTAATTTTCGAAAACTATTTTTGTGAAGAGAATTCAGAACTTGGGTGTATTCTGCCATAAGACCAAAATATAGGGGCCAAATATGTCATTTCCCGAAACTTCTTCCTTCTTCCTCGATGAACCTGCAAAAAAAAAAAAAAAAACAAATTACAGCAAATCACAAGAGAGAGAGTGCGGCAATCCCTCCCCCCACCTCCTATCCCGCACCACCGGTGCGGTGTTCCTCTGATCGGGAATGGCTCCCGTGCCTCTTTCCCGCTTCACTCCGTCCGGCCTTAGAAGTAACTTTTTAACGATTTCCAGTAAGGGCAAAAGTAAGCAAGGGCAACATATGCAATGCACTAAGCCATTGGCCACGTGTCTCACTGAGACTGTTACACATTTGTTTTTATATCTTCCTCCAAATTTTATTTTACAATAACTTTTTTTTTCTTTTTTAAAATAAAAAACTAAAAACGTGAAAGTTCTTTTTTTTCTCTACAAAATAAATAAGCTCAAACTTGAAAATGTTAAAAATAAATTTTGAAATTCTAATTTTGGATCATGACCAATTATGAGCCAAAACTGCAAAACATGTGATCCAAAATATGTTATAAAATAAGAACTTCTTTATGAACAATGATGAAAATGTTACAAACTAAAAAACAATTATCAAAATAATATGATCCAAGATTAGATTATTCAAAATATTTATGATCCAAAAAGATATAAACCAACATGTTTATGAATGTTAATTTGTTATGATCCAAAATTTTATACTTGAAATGTGTTATGATTCCTAATATGTCTTTTGCGATTCAAAAATATAATGATCCAAAATTTGTTATGATGAAAAACTTGATTTAGTTGAACATATTATGATACAAAATGATTTGATCCAAAATGAAAGATCTAAAATATTATGATCCAATATGTTATTATCTAATATAATATGATCTAAAAATATTATAATTCCAAATTAATAAATATTTAAAATCTTTAATTGGTTGTGATTTTAAATTGTTATGACTCAAAAATGTTATAATCTTTTATCATATATTATATGATTTAAATTATTCAAATTATATAATCCAAATTACAAAAAAGTTTTTTCAATTGTCATTGCTCCGATTAAAATGATACGTTTCAAAACGATTCATTCTAATAATATGATACAATATATGTTACTCAAAATCAGATGATTGAAAAACAATATATTTCAAAATTATATGATATAGTTTAAAAAATATATGTTTTAGAATGTTATGATCCATAATCTGTTATGAACCAAAACTTCTATATTAGTCTTTTATAAAATAAACATTTCAATATGATTAAAAAAAATATGATACGATTCAAAACGATATTATATGTTTTATATATTTCAAAATGTTATTATTCAAAATTAATTCACATAAGGTATAGAAAAAAAAATATATCTTATTTTGTTAAATAAAATCTTAAAATGGTGATACGCATGTTATTTAAACCAAACAGATCTGAACTTAAATGATTAATTTATGAATTTTAATATATATAAATTTTGATGGGAAAAATATAATAGTTTTTAATAAAATTAAAGAGACATTAATGGGATCCAATACTAAACTGTAAGAAAAAGAAAAAGTAATAACCTATATCTATTTTATTCAAAGCATGGTGAAGACTGAAATTTTACCCTACCAATTTGGCCCAAATGTGAATAGCAGGGCAACGCCCAAATGTAAATATGCAACGTGCCGATAACAAAAAAACGGCGCAGAGACGGCCCAAAAATGGTGGCGCAGCAAATAGTCCAACATCTGACCCAACTCTTGTCGAGTGTTTTTTTTACAAACTTACCCTCAGTGGAGAGTTGTCCTCACGGTTTTTACCTTTTTTTTTTTTTTAGTTCATACCGAGCCGGATCCTCTCTCTCACTATATATATATATATATATATATATATATATATATATATATATATATATATATATATATATATATATATATATATATATATATAACTTTTAACAAACTTTAATTTATTATTTATATATGAAAAATCAATGTTAGTAGCAAAACAAAACATATAATTACCCTGTTCGTTTTATGAACAACCATAGTTTTATGTCATTGGTTATTTCTACTATAAATTGATAATTTTATAAACCGTTTTAAGTTGTGTAAATTTTATATCAAACATATTAAGTTGTGTAGCTTGTATAAAAATGCATGCTAATATTTAATATAATGAATAACAAATAGTATGGAAAGAAAAAACTACAACTTTTAATTATATAAAACCTCTACAACATCTACTATAACATTTATATCAACAAAACTTATTAAACCATTATAAATTGTTAGAACAAAGTTCTTTTAGGATCGTTAGATTCTATGCAAGCAAGCAATTAAGAACGTAATCAAGAACACAAGAATGGTTTTTAATATGTCGAATGATTAAAACTTCAACACCTCAGAAGAGCTCGATTAAGAACTTCGACTGTAGAGGTGTTTAGGGTTACAAAACAATGAACGTAACTATCAACTAACTCTAACGCATACATGCATGCATATTTATAGTATAACCCTATTAGATAATCACGGATGGACAGACCCAATCCGGATACAAAACATAAAGCCCATGACGCAACACAATTAAACTCAACAATCTCCCCCTTTGCGTCAATGGAACCGAAAGCTCACTTCGGTTGAGCTGCAGAAGACTTCTTTATTGTTTTGAACACCTTCGGAATGATAGCCAGCAAATGATGACGGAACGTTATGTACCACCGAAGCATGTCCGTGAAGTTCTTTTTGTCTGCTTCTGAGTTCTGCTTGCACCGATGAATAATGTTGATGATGTGCTCCAAGCAGTCAGTTGAAAATAAATGTTTATCAACAAGAGCGAATAAAAATTTGTGAGCTTCGCCTTTTGTAAACATCACAATAAGATGTGTTGAATCTATTTGCCCCATCTTCATCTTATTCACATCTCCTGGTTTCGGTGTTGGCTTGATGGACGGTTTCTTATTCATCACTTTTGCTATCTCTTGATCCATAGCTGCAACCTCATGGATGTAAGAAGCCAACATCCTCTTCAAGTGCTCCAAAATCGGCTCATATTCCCTCGGATTTGTGAGCAGAATATTGAATAATAAAATCCAATCATGAGGATTTAGATTTGGAAGGTCTGCTAGGGAAATAATCGATACCGAGTTTGCAGAGCCTCGTGTGATTTTAAAATTGTCATTTATAAACCTCCCAGCAGACATAGGTTTCAGTACCTTGACAGTGATTATCTTCTGTGAGCTCCATGTCAAGTACTGCGGTTGTCCATACTTCAGATAGAAATCAATAAGCTCTCGGTCAACCTTTGGATGAGGAAAAGGAACCTCAGCAGTCGAATCAAAGCAGTGAAACGTGAATGCCTTTCGAGTTATCGGCATGTCGAATTGCGAGTCCTTAGAATTGTCACAGTCAAACGAAGCAACAGGTTCCAACCAATAAACACTTGGAAACTCTATAGCTTGATTGATAAGTGCCTCTTTAGTCCATAAGGGAAACAAGGCCTTCTTGCAATTCAAGGCATCTTCTTCTTCCTTGTTTCTCCTCTCCCTCTCCTCTGCGTCCCTTGCAACCTTCAAGGTTTCATCAAGCTCTTTATCTCTCTTCTTTCGCTTAAGAGCCTCAGCAATAGTTTCACCAGATTCGTTACTGCTATCATCATCAATCTCCTTTTGCTTTTCTTGTCGACCAGAACCTGAAGCTACATTATCGTTCAGTTCGGTTGTAACTTTGACCTTCGGTTGAGCAGTTTCGGTTTCAGTCTTAACCTTCGGTTGATGAGCACCCTCTCCCCTTGTTTTGGAGCAACGAATTTCTCCGAAACACCCTTCATCTCGTGTAACAATGCAAGGGCAGGAAGAAGTTTGGTAGTGAGATGATTTCGAATGGTCAAAGTGAGGATAGGATCATGAGCACCAAGAATGTTGGTGAGCATATCCTTCACATCCCCTGCACAGCTGCGAAAAACAGCTCTTTCGGTCTTCAACAAAGAAATTTCTTTTTCTGCTTGGGCGAGCTGCACTTTCTGTACTTCAACCATGGATGTTTGGCGAGCAAGTTCTTCCTTCAGAGCACTTTCTTTCGCCAAATCAGCGTGAAGAGATTCAAGGCGAGAATTCACCGAACTGATAAGAGAAGTGTTGTCGGCTTGGATAGAGGAACGCACAGCCTCAAACTTAGTTTGTTCTTCTTGAAGAGACTTGGAGAAAGAATCCACAGAAGCATTCACCTTTGCTGCTTTCGTATCAGCATGCCCTTTAAGTGACTCAAGAAAGATCTGAGTACTATGAACAATTTCATTAATATCAGTGGTGGCCTTTTGGTAAGAGGAGGTAGACTCATTAACAGCTTTGGTGGACTTTTCAATTAACTCCGTATATTGTTCAAGAGCAGTGTCCAAAAAGGCTTTAAGCACAACACCACTATAGGACTTGCTGTCTTCAAGCAATTTATCCAATTTCTCATGAATGCTCTGCAAGTGTTGGCTGGTGACAGGAGCATCATCATCCTCATCAGTAGGAAGCCGATAGGGACTGAAGTATGTAGAGTCATACTCATCATTAGCACCACCGAGAGTGGCACCGGAATCAGTTGAATGGGAGGGTGAAAGAGGTTTAGGGATGACTGGAGGTTCGGTTTCAGTAGTTGCCCCCGTATCAGATACGTTGACTCCTACTGTCGGTTCAGGAATAGTAGTAGTGGTGGATTGGGAAATTATAGGAGATGGTAAGGGAGTGGTGGAAATAGGAATGGAAGAAACTGGTGGTGGTGGTGGTAAAGAAGTTGTTGTTTGTGATGTGGTAAGTGGAGGAATAGGAGCAACCGAAACTGGAACTGTCTGTTTCGGTGATGGAAGTGGAGGTGGAGGCTTGTTGTGAGGAGATTCGGTTGGAGTAGGAGATCGGGGAGGAGTGTTACCTCTCGGTGATGCATGACGAATTTCCTCTTCTTCACCTTCCTCGTCATTTCTGAGCTAGGAGGAGTAGGACTCTTGGACCTTTTTGCCATCTTTTTAATCTTCTTCGGTTTAGAAGAATCCCCTGTATCAGACTTTCGCTTCTTGGACTTGGAAGTCTTAGACTTATCATCCACTTTTGGCTCTTTCTTGGTAGAAATCCGTTTACCTCGGTTACTCGGCTTGTCAACAGCATCTAGGGCAGCCTGCTGTTCAGGAGATAGGACTCTCGGTTCCTTGGGAGGAAGTTTTCGATAATCAGCCATGAGTTTACTTTCGGCTGTAACACATCTATACATTGTCTCAGGGATAGAGCCAATGTGAGGGAACTTCTTAGGATCAGAAATTATGATTTTCTTCATGTGAAACGTAGCAATAGACGCAAGTAGAGCATCCTTCATCACCGGAATGTCCAAAGAATTTATCGCCCTTCTGGTAATGAGAGTCCAGAATCGTGCACATGAGATTTCAGAATGCCTCGTTGTAGTGTTGAGGCTTTGCACCACTTGAGACCAGATGATCGTCCCATAATCTAGATTAAGACCATTGTAAAGGCCGTAGAGAAGGGTTAGGAAAGCCTTGCTGGTGCCATCAGATCCAGCACTTCTCTCCGCCAAACTCTTGATGAGAAGAGTAAGCAGTCCATTCCATGGGGACGGTAGGCAGGACTTCTTAACCTTCCTTATTGTTGTAAGCACGTCAGTGTATCCTATTTCATACAACATCGAGAAAAGCTGAGTAGTGGTGATGAAATCGGGTGAAATCACAGATGAATCCACAGCGAGGTGCAATAAAGAACAAAATCTCCCTTTTGAAATAGAAGCCTTTTTAGAATGGATTAGAAAGTAGATTCTTTCCTTGTTCTTGTCATATGAGGCAGTAGAGTAAACTTGTGATAGAAGGGACATCGGAACGGCTTCCACCTGTGTTAGGGCTAGAACCAGTGGAGAATACTTCAAACACTCAACCACCTGCAGCATATACGAATCGTACAGAAACGGATTGAGTTCAATAATCATGTTCTGATTGGGCTTGATCGAAAGCAATGTGGACGAAGCAGTCTGATCGTGAACGGATGAAGAAGTCGCCATTGTTGATCGAAGAAAGAAGATGAACAGTTTGAAACTTGCCTTGTAATTTTGAGAGAATTGGTTGCTGGTAAAAGACAAATAAAAGAAGAAACCCTTTATATACCGTTGCTAGGAGAGAGAAAAATCATCATGATAATGACGCGGTCACTAAAACGTCGCCTGAAAAAGCGCGATGTGACAGGTTGGTTACTCCCAGGTATACGTTAGCACGCGTGGGTATTGATACCGTTCAAATTCACGCGCCCAAATTCTTATCCTCAATCGTCGTTTGAAATTCAGTTTCGCTCCAAGATGTAGAATTACCCCTGTTTTTCCAAAAGATAAACAGAAATCGAACCAACAGCAACCAGAATGTTGGAAAATTAAAATTTCCGTGCAATAGAGTAACAAAAGATAAAGAAATAAAGCAAATGTGTATTGGATGTGAGTGATGTCTCATTATAAGACAGAAAACAGAGGATTCCAGGCAAGAATCGCTTCCTTCAAAGTCAAGAGAGACTTGAAGTGCTTGTGTGGGTTCCCGTGAAATAACGATCAAATGTTTGTAGAGAAACATTGAAAGGCTTCTTTTTAAGTCATAGGCTTAAGGTGGTTTATCTTCAACCGAACGTCGATGCTTAACATAAGACCGAACATTGGAAGAAGTACTTGTGAGACCGATGTGGTCTATTGAACAAGTAGGTGGGATATATTTTATAGTGACTAAAGAAGATATAGAAATCTCAAAAACAAAAAGAAACTGGATCTTTATGGGAAGAAAAAGCCTTGGTGTTAGAAAATTTCATAAAAGATCAGTCAAAAATAAAAATGAGATTTCATTCGGTAACCAGTAACATCTTGAATTTAACAATTCACCGTCAATTCGTTGTTGGTGTTGGATTGTGGGTTTCACTCAGTACGTGGTATACATATCTAAGATCATAAACACAGATTTTGTGCAACCATAAACCTCAGTGGTAAAGACCGAGAGTCTCAAGGGTTACAGTTGGTGAACCGAAAGTTGATGGAGAAAGTAAGGAGGGTGGTTAAGGAATCGAAAGTACCTTCTGCTATAAAGACGTGACTAAGCGGAAAAACTATTAACTCATATGAGAAGAGTAAGGTAGCTCTAGACTGAGTTGATCTGAACAGCCTGATTGGGAAGAAACGATAGGTAGTGATCGAATCATTAAGGCCTTGCTCTAAGTTGTAGAGGCATTGGTCAACATGCAACAGCATGCTTCTAGGGACCCTTAACTAGTTCTTATGTAAATGATTATACCTGCCTTAGCTCCAAACTCTGTTATACTGGTATACTTGGGACCTATGTAAAAGAACAAACAAACAAACACACCACAAAAACAAACAAACAAACCACCACACAAAAAAAATATATTTTTGAAGTTTTGAAATTTTCTGAAAAATAATAAAAACAGAAAAAGAAAATATTTTTGGATTTTTGAAGTTTTCTGAAGTGTACAACCGAAACCTTATCTTAAAAGAATGAAGCGAAATAGACCGAGCGATCGGTTCATTTCGGTTCCTTAAAATTCCAGAGCCGAAATAGACCGAGCGGTCGGTTCATTTCGGTTCCTGAAAATTATAGAGCTGAAATAGACCGAGCGGTCGGTTCATTTCGGTTCCTTAAAATTCCAGAGCCGAAATAGACCGAGCGGTCGGTTCATTTCGGTTCCCGAAAATTATGGAGCCGAAATAGACCGAGTGTTCGCTCCATTTCGCTTGTCTAATTTTTAGTAAGAGATTTGAGGATTCGGTACCGACTCTGCTTCCATCATTCCCAGGCCTTGTAAAATTTTATTGAAACTCGCTTCAGGCAAGGCTTTAGTGAATATGTCAGCCAGTTGATCAGAGGACCGAACGAAATGTACTTCCACGTTCCCATCTTCTACATGGTCCTTGATAAAATGATATCTAAGTGCAATATGCTTAGTCTTAGAGTGTTGCACAGGATTGTGACAAATCCTTATTGCACTTTCTGAGTCACAATAGAGAGGAATCTTCTTCATACTCAGCCCATAATCTCTTAGTTGACTTTGAATCCATATAACTTGAGAAGTACAGGATGCTGCAGCTATATACTCAGCTTCGGCTGTTGAGAGTGACACACAGGTTTGCTTCTTGGACTGCTAGCTAACCAGTTTTCCGTCAAGAAATTGGCATCCGCATGTAGTGCTCTTTCGGTCCAGACCACATCCGCCAAGATCAGCATCAGAAAAGGCTTGAATGAAGAATCCAGATCTAGCAGGATACCAGAGACCGAGAGATGAGGTTCGCTTCAGGTAAAGGAAAATATTTTTCACTGCCACCATGTGAGGTTCTCTTGGATTAGCTTGAAACCTGGCACAATAACAAACAGAAAACATAATGTCCGGTCTACTAGCTGTTAGATACATTAGGGACCCTATCATTTGTCGATATAGTGTTATGTCAATAGCAGGTTTTTCCAGAGAAGGTGTTAACTTAGTGCCAAACGCCATAGGAACCTTCACTTTTGAGTCTCCTGTCATGCCAAATTTTGTTAGCAGGGTCTTTGTATACGCCTCTTGGTTAATAAAAATACCTTCTGGTCCCTGTCTTATATTCAAACCAAGGAAAAAATTAATCGGACCCATTGCGCTCATTTCAAATTTAGTCTCCATCAACTTCCTGAATTCAGCTGTTAAGCTAGGATTCGTGGAGCCGAAGATGATGTCATCGACAAAAATTTGAACTATCATTAAATGTTCGCCTTCTTTCTTTCGGAAGAAGGTTGGGTCAACCGAACCTTGCTTAAATTTCGACATTTTCAGAAAGCGAGTTAAAGTTTCATACCAGGCCCTCGGTGCTTGCTTTAAACCATATACAGCTTTATCCAGCACATAGCAATGATCAGGGAATTTCTCGTTCACGAACCCGGGAGGTTGCTCAACATACACTGTTTCTTCTAGTTCCCCATTCAAGAAAGCGCATTTAACATCCATTTGGAAAACTTCGAAGTTTTTATGAGCAGCATATGCCAGGAAGATTCTAACAGACTCCAACCTAGCTACTGGAGCGAAGGTTTCCTCATAATCTATCCCTTCCTCTTGGCAATAACCTTTCACCACCAACCGAGCCTTGTTGCGAATGACATTCCCCTCTTTATCTAATTTATTTCTGAAGACCCATTTTAAGCCGACTACTGAAGCATCCTTTGGTGTAGGAATCAGCCTCCAAACTCGGTTGCGTTCAAACTCATGGAGCTCATCTTGCATTGCTTGAACCCAATCAGAATGATCAAGTGCAGCATTAACTGTTTTCGGCTCGATCTTGGATATGCACGAATTAAACATACATAATTCAACTTTAGAGAATAATGCAGTTTGTTTCGCTTTCAACTGTGAGCGAGTGAGTACTTTCTCAGATGATTCTCCAATAATTTGAGCTTTGGGATGGTCCTTGGTCCATTTGACTAACGGAGGATAATTTGGGTCATATGCTGGATCCAATTCAGCATTCACTTCCTCTTCAAGTTCTGATTGATCACCTTCGCCATCGTCAGTTGCATTCTCTTTCTCCCCCTCGACTGCGCGAAGTGTAACCTGTGGCAGCATCAGAATATGCATCCTTTGTGGGAGTGGGATTCTCTCCCTCGATTGGACTACTATTGGGTGGGTTTGGAGCAGTATGTTCACCCTCGCTTGGACCTTTAGGAGTTGGGGATAGAATAGGACTCTCCCCCTCGAAAGACATTTCGGTTGTCTTTGGTGCTGAAGAACTCTCCCCCTTGAATATTGAGTCGTTGATGGGAGAGACAGTTGAGGATTGAACACCTATAGTCTTAGGAGGTTCACTTTCCATTTCTTTGGCAGCTTCATCTATGATCTTTTTGAGATTATCAATTTTGTTATCTGCTGCTTTCGCCTCTGAGTGTGCCGCTTTCTCTGGTTCATCGAATAATCGAATGTACTCTTCAAACAAGTTGGATATTGGAACCGAGACCTGTCCAGATTCCGGAAATATTTCATCTAAGTCACTTTCACTCCTTTGCACTTTCTTCATGTAGTTATCGTCAAAGGTGACATAATATGTTTCTTCAGTTCGTTTGGAGCGTTTGTTCAACACTCTGTAGGCTTTTGAAGTGAGTGAATAACCAAGAAAAAGTCCTTCATCTGCTTTGACGTCAAACTTGTTTCGGTTCTCCTTTGAATTAAAGATGAAGCACCTTGAACCGAACACATGGAAAAATTTGACGTTGGGCTTTCGATTGTTTATGATCTCGTATGGAGTGATTGAGAATCTCTTGTTGAGCAAAGATAAGTTCTGAGTGTAGCACGCGGCTGCAACTACATCAGCCCAGAAGTATAACGGAAGAGAAGCGAAACTGAGCATGGTTCTGGCTGCCTCACACAAAGAACGGTTTCGTCTTTCCACAATCTCATTCTGTTGTGGTGTATAAGGGGCCGAAAAATTGTGAGTTATCCCCTTGTCAGCCAGAAAGTCCTCAAAATCGTTATTCTTGAATTCCAGACCGTTGTCACTTCTGATATTCCTCACCGTCTTTCTCAGCTGCACTTCCACTTGCTTGATAAATGTCTTCAACTTGGGAGTTGCATCTGATTTCTGCTTAAGAAAGAAAACCTAGGTGAAGCGAGAAAAATCATCTACAATAACAAGAATGTACTTACTACCACCGATGATCTCGATAGCCGAAGGTCCACATAAGTCAATGTGTAATAGTTCAAGAGCTTCAATAATCTTTGTATTAATTCGTGTAGGGTGGCTCTTTCTGCTTTGTTTGCCCATCTCACATGCAACACACAGATGTTCCTTGTCAAACTTGAGAAGAGGGAGGCCTCGAACGTGATCACCAAGCACCAACTTATTAATGTCTTTGAAGTTCAGGTGCGATAGACATCGATGCCACAACCAGCTTTCATCAGTGTTCGCCTTTGACATCAGACATATTGCTGGTTTTCCTCGTATTGGGTTGAGATTTAAAGGATACATTTCTCCTTTGCGTTCAGACTTTAGCAGAACCTTTTTCGTTTGCTTTTCTATTATCTCAGAGCCCTCATCATCAAATGATACTTTCAAACCTGTTCCCACAACTAATTGTGACACGCTGATGAGGTTATGCTGTAATCCTTCCACATACGCCACTTTTCGAATCGAGAAATCTCCATTGGTAATCATACCATATCCCTTGATTGTTCCATAGGAGTTATTTCCATACTTTACACACCCACCATCTTTTAGGGACCGAAACTCCCTCAGCTCTTCCTTCCTTCCTGTCATGTGACGCGAGTAGCCACTGTCTATATGCCATTCATCATCGAACTGCTCGTCACGGATTACCTGCAAATTTAAGCAGATTTAGGAACCCAAAGTTTCTTGGGTCCTGGTGAGTCTTTCACAGAAAAAGGAAGTACAGAAGAAATATCAACTAAATATGTTCTTTTTACTAGAGTCGTTTGATCTTTTCTTTTAATGGTATACACCTTGATTTTAGTTTTATCTTGTTTAATTTTTGGTGCATTAGTTGGTGTGTTGTTAGATGGTTTGGGACTTTTCTTTTGAATCCTAGGGTTAGCTGACTTTTTCTTATTATGGTACTCAGATTTTGATTCGAGCTTTCCCTTTCCTTTGATGTCCTTCATTGAATTTGTTTTGCTATGGGAGTTAGAAGGACCGAAACTAGACTTGGGACCGAAACTTGACTTTCGGTTCTGAGAGCCAATGTGGGGACCGAAACTTGACTTTCGGTTTGGTACGCTAGTTTGGGAACCGAAAGTAGATGTTCGGTTCTGACATTTGGAATAGTAGGAATTTGGGCTGAAATTTTATTTTCCTTTCAGTTTTTCCTTTCCTTTATCCGTTGATTCTTTCTTAGGAGGAACGTAATTGGGATTTTGGGATTCCCAGTGACGTTTTCGCTCATTCAGATTCCTTGCGTATCTTTGATTTCTTAAGTGTTTCTGTTCAGCTAACTCCTTCTGTGATTTGTGGATATTGAAGCTAGCCTTTGGCTTCTCCTTTTTACTTTCTGTTGTATTTGTTGGAACAGTTGGTTCTGTCATCGGTTCTTCAGGGATTTCTTTAGTTCCACTTGTGCTTGGTTTGTCGAAACTTGAGGGTTTGTTGATGGGTTCAGCAACATATCTTCCTTTAACCCTCCATGAAGTTTGCTCAGATAAGCCTACGGTTTCGTCTGCGTTGTCAATAGGGGCAGACCATAAATAATTGTCACATCCTTCAGCATTGTCTTTGTCGACCAAGATCTTTAATTATGTCGTTTGTTTAGCAGTGACCCCTGTAACTGCATATACCTGATTCGGCACAGTTTGAACCTTTTGATAGACCATAGCTTTTTCCTTGAGTTTCTGTGGCTTTTCTTTCGACAAGCGAGCGAATTCAACCGAATTTTCAGAAATGAGGGGTTTCTCATTCTCGGTTTCACTCTTCATGAACTCAAAGCAATCAACTTCGTCTTCTACTGAGATTTCACTCATCTCACTTTCCTCATCAAATTCAGACGTATTATCTAAGTTCATTTTATTTTCTGAAGTTAATATGGCATTTGACGAGTCAAAGGATTGAATAGTTTCAGACTTAGTTTTTAACCTATCATTTTCATCTAAAATATTTTTGAGCATACATTTGTGTTCCTTAGAATCAATGAAGGTTTCTATCTTGTCCAGTCCTATTTTGTAAGACATGGATGTCTCTTCTGAGGATACTACTGATTCACATTCTGCTATGACCTCATCCTCCTTAAATTTAAGGAAGGGTAACATCATCTTATGAATCTTCTTTCCTATCTCACAACTTAAATGCAATTGAGCAATATTAAAGTATAAACGCTTAGCAATTAAACAAAAAACATTCCTTTGTTTTAAAAACTTTAAATTGTCTCTTTGCAAATAAATACTTTCATCCCTAGCCCTAATTAACTCTGCCTCCTTCAGCTCAATCCACATCCTTCTCTCCTCACTTTTTGAAGACACCCTGCTGAGTTGGTCAGTTAGGTTAGAATTCGCTAAGCGAGTTTGCATGAGACTACCACTTAAGTTAGAAAATTTAAATTTTAATTCATTTATTTCTTCTTCGTAATCTGTTATTGGAACTTTAAGTGATTCAAGGATGGATTGTACCTTTTTGATCAACCGATCGCAGTCGTTGATCTTCTCACTCACAGGCTTGGCCGCAAAACACTTGTCCTTAGTCAGGTTCGGTTCCTCACTTGCACTTTCGGTTGATGAACCAGCTGTGACAATTAAACACCTTCCAGCCGAACCTACTTCCTTTGCCACATAAGCCTTTCCATGAGTGGGCTTTCTCACCTCTTCATCTTCAGAGTCGGTTGACCAAACTTCAACGCCACCGAACTCATCTTTATATGCATTTTCCTGCACAATTAAGGCATTCATAGAACTATTAGTCGCCTTCTTTTTCTTGATCTCTTCCAACTTGCGCATATAGTACGCCTCATCATCTTCACCATCTCTTTTCTCAGCCATTTTCCTTAGCATGCAATCTTTGGCAAAGTGGTTCTTGCCGTGACAGTAATTGCAGTCGAACCTAGAGTCTCCCGCAAGCTTGCTCTCCTTCTTGTCTTCATCCTTTTGAGAAGAGACTTTCGCTTCATCCTTCATCTTCTCAGAACTGTAACTTCCCTTCCAGTTTCGGTTCTTGTTGACAGGAAATTTTCTTCGTGCAAACTTCTTTGGATTGGTGACCATCATAGCATACTCTTCACTTGTAAGATCACACTCAGACATATCAGACTCTTCTTCTTCTTCTGCAATGCTTTTTCCTTTTGAGATAAGCGCTAACGATCCCACACCCGAAACTACTTTCGCTTCTTTGGTTACTACACTCTCATGGGACTTAAGTATTCCCACAAGTTTCGCTAGCGAGTAAGATTTAAACTGTTCATGCGCTTTCACGGTTGAAACCACAGCCATCCATTCTGGTCTCAGACCGTTCATGAAGGTCACCTTCTGCTCGATCAACTTTCTTTCTATTCCATGCTTGATCATCTTACTTAGGAGATGATTGAACCGATAGAAAGTTTGTATGAGTTTTTCTTCTGGTTTCTGTTCGAAAACTCCAAATTCTGACAGCAGCAAGGTTTGAATTGAGTGTTCCAGATCTTCATCAGTTGAATAAAGTTCCTTCAACCTATCCCAGATTTCTTTGGCCGTCGTGCATGATCCAACCAATCGAAAAGTGTCAGATTGCAAGGCGAATCTGATCATTCTCATGGCCTTCACGTTACACAGCAACTTGTCTTTCTCATCCTGTGGCATCTTCTCTACATCCGCCACCAGATTGTTATATTCCTTTTGGGACTTAACTGTCGTGTTCGTTCCTGAATGAACAAACAGCCCAAGTGTGATAGCTTCCCAGATGAGATAGCCATTATCTTCAGATCCAACCACGTAGTCTTCAAAGTGATGCGCCCATACTTCATAATCTTGAGTGTAGAGTATGGGTATCCTTGTTGTTGATCCAATGCTGTTTGAGATGTTGATGGGATTTGTTTGCGAATCTTCGTGAGACATGGTGAGCTGCTAGAATCAAACCTGTAAACTTGGGATTAGGGTTTTATCTGAAACAGAGTTGTCGTCGATACGAAGAAGACGGCTTCTATTTATACGATAAAAGCGGAAACCCTAAAGAATTCTGAATACAGAAGGAATGTGTATTGATCACACAGTCTCCTGCTCTGATACCAATTGTTAGAACAAAGTTCTTTTAGGATCGTTAGATTCTATGCAAGCAAACAATTAAGAACGTAATCAAGAACACAAGAATGACTTTGAATATGTCGAATGATTAAAACTTCAACACCTCAGAAGAGCTCGATTAAGAACTTTGACTGTAGAGGTGTTTAGGGTTACAAAACAATGAACATAACTATCAACTAACTCTAACGCATACATGCATGCATATTTATAGTATAACCCTATTAGATAATCACGGATGGACAGGCCCAATCCGGATACAAAACATAAAGCCCATGACGCAACACAATTAAACTCAACATAAATCATACAAAAATAGATAGAAATCAACATACATTTGATATATATAAACATTATTATCCCCTAAAACAAATCGTGTTGTAATAACCATTGATGCGATAAAACTCATTTTTTTCGACACTTCATATTTAAAATCACAAATCTCTTCAAACACATGATTTTTTCTATCACAACTTACTTGTATACTATTAATACAGTTATAATGTGTATAGGTAAGAGGAAAATAAAAATACATTACATATTAATAACCATATGTTAAAAACTCTTGAATGTGTAAATATTTAAATAATAACATGCATAAGTCTAATCTCTATATACAATTATAATAACTCAAAATAATAATAAAAATATGTTATAAATGTGATGTTACAAATGTGTTTATATATATATATATATATATATATATATATATATATATATATATATATATATATATATACACACACACACACATACACACACAAACATTTTAGTCACCAATAACTTAGATAACCCATCTTCACGAAGTCTTCCTTACCTATTTTGCTTCTTGTCTTGATCTTTTTGGAAATGAGAAAGAAATTCATCTTAAGTTATTTTCCATACATAATGAAATAGTCTTCAGTTATTGTGCTCGGATTTGTTCATCATCGGTTAGTTGTCATACAATGAAGAAAATCAACTCCCGCTTACTTTTTTCATATATAATACAATATTACCTGTAAAAGAAAAATCATGTTAAAACGTTAAATAAAACAAATCAAAGTTTTTGTTCGAAAGACGAACATGCATAATATAAAAATAGACCTTGAAAAAAAATGTTTTCTTCACATAAGTCATTTTGTTTGACGCTTCCAATCTACCATACAATCACCCAAAAAATTATAAATCCTACCAAAATAATCTACCAATGTGAACTATATATATATACCAAGATTAATCAATTAGTGTCATAAGTACCATTAAGTATAAAACTCATAAATGGTAATTAAATATCATTATTACAAAGAAATATGAAAAGTCATAAATTTCAAATCAATGTAGTGCTTAGAAAAATGCTTATATTATAAGATATATATGAGGTGTTGAACTTATAGAGTGTGTAATTTTCTTGGAATAAGATTATCAGTGATTAATTACTTTGAATGTGAAAGGGTGTGTGGGTTTCAAATGCATGAGGTATTGACAAATTTTTATGGGGGTTTCAAATGTACGAGATTCAAGAAAAAATGTTAGCTTTATAAGTATGCATGATATATATATATATATATATATATATATATATATATATATATATATATATATATATATATAGGTTTAGGTTCTATGGAAAACAAAAAAACCCTAAAAATCATAAAAATGCATAAAAAAATACTTAGAGATCCCAAAAAATATTTTTGAATTTTTTTTATAAAAAATCGCAGGTTTTTGTTGAAATTCGCTGAAAAAAAAAATCAATTTTTTTTTTGTAAAAAAAAAAAATTCAAAATTTTTTTCACTGATTTTGTATAAAAAGCTGCGATTTTTTCAAAAAAATTTTCAAAAAAAAGTTTTGTGATCTCTAAGTATTTTTTTTATGCATTTTTATGATTTTTAGGGTTTTTTTGTTTTCCAAATAACTCTTCCCTATATTTCCAAATAACTCTTCCCTATATATATACTGTGTTGTTTTTTCCCATCCTACTTCAATAATAAAACTGACCTGGAGCACCTAACGTTCCATATTTTTTTTACTACCATGCATTCAAATTAAAGAAAAACATAACACAAAACATTTCGCAAACTACCGGAAAACTCCGATAAAGTCCCAAAAATACATAATGCAAAATATTTCGCAAACTGCCATCATTTAAAGGGAAAGCTTCAATAAAGACTCAATATTTTGGATCAGTTTACGGTTTAATCTCAACCTTTATTTTTTGGAAAGAAAACTCCTGATTATTTTATATTTTGCCCAAATTAACAAAACAATCTTTATTTTTTTTCTACAGAAAACGATAGATTATCGTATAAAATTAGGTAATCGAGACTTTTTTTATTAAAAAATAAATGTTGGGATTAAATCGTAAACTGACAAAAATATTGAGATTTTATCAGAGATTTCCCTCATTTAAAATCCAAAGTATAAAATAATACATCGTATCAAGAAAAAATTGATAATTGTGTCTTAAAAACATGTAGATTTGAGGATAGGTGGTGGTTTTAGTTTATAAAAAATTAATGATGTTTATCAATAAATTATTTTACTAAAAATATTAAAATATAATATTGTTATAAAAATTAATATATTTTTTGATGTGATGTTTTAATATATAGCGGAGATGATTTTTTTTGTGTAAAACCATAACATTTTGTTTTATTAGTGTTATGTTTGGCAATGGTTTTATCGGTACTATTTTTTATGTTCTAACTATAAGGTTATCATGTTCTCATGTGGTTAAGGACGACATTATACATCGTATAAAATTATGATAGTTAAAATATAGGGCACCAACATGAGTTTTATATGACAAGAATGTGCTTCGAAAACTATAAGAAAAAATTTATAGGATGGTGATAAGATCAATTTTATTGTATGGATTTGAATGTTGGCTGATTAAAAAGAAACATGAGATGAAGATGGAGGTCACATAAATTAAAATTGTACAGTGGACATGATAAGACTATCAGGAACTCCTTAGGTGTGACATCGATCGTCGATAAAATAAGGGAAGGGAGATTATGTTGTTTTGAACATATCCATACGAGACAACCAATTGTTGGAGATGATTATTATCGAGGGTGCAATGATGAGAGGTAGACTGAGAAGAAAGTGAGAAGATAGCGTGAAAGTGGACTTGAAAGAGTTATCCATTAATGAGGACAGGACCTCATATAAGAGTGTGTAGAGGCTTATAATAAAGGTAGTAGAGTAGTTTTAACAGGTCTAGGTATACCTTCCTTTTATGTATGTACTTGATTGATAGTCTCAACCTTCTAATCTTGTTTCCTATGTACGTTAGTTATGTAGCTAGTATTTGTTTCCGACTTATTTTGTGTACCAACTTTTACTGCTTGTCTATTCATTCAAGTTTTTAATTGTTGACCATTCCACTATTCTCGCATGAAATTTTATTTAACTTATCACCCTCTTTTTTCAGATAAACTCCACCATATCATTCATTGCAGACTGACATTTTGAATGTTGACAATGTTTTTTAAAAAAACGATTCAAACCGGCCGATCAAACCAGTTGGATCGGAACCAGGAAATCGATCGGTTAAACTAGCACCTAGTTTATGTCTATTTTCAGACCGAGAACCAGACGATTTTTATAAAAACCAAGGTTGAATCGATTAAATTGAATAAAAACACATAAAAAATTAGGTATTTTTTCATAGCAAACTATGGTGGTCTATTTCATATCTATTTATACTTATTATATTAGTATGTACATCTTTTGTTTGATAACTAGTTGCAAATTCATTCTTTACAATTCTAGAAAATGAATTTGAATTGATTTGTAATTCTCATATTGGCTAACAGCCCTCACGATTACTTAAGTGGTGTGGTTTTGTTACTAAAAAGGATATATACTATATACATTTTTAATGCTTGAATATTCGTGTAAAACTATAATTTGTTTAACTTACTAAATCTAGCCTAGACGTGCACCCGTAAGTAGATTAATGGGTAATATGACTTGGAATCACTGACAAATCTTATTTATAAATTCGTAACAACAACTATGAATAAATATAAATTACACTTAAAGCAATATAAGGGTAGGATAACTTACATAGATTTTCTGACAAAAGTCAGGAAATTGTAATGGCAGAACTTCGACCCGATAACTTATAATTTTCAAGCTCCTAGTTACTCCAAAACCTAGCAAATATACACAGAAGTCCAATAAAAGTCAGATTTTTGGCTAAGAAATAATTTGAGAGAGATTGAGATTGATTTGTGTGGAGAATGGAAGGAAAATCAACACAAATATATAGGAAACAAGTAACGCACCAACCAGAGGCGCACCGCACCCATCAGCCGACATCGCTTTTGCCCCTTACTTCCACGTGTCAGGTCCATATTCGTCCGTGACTCCTACTTCTATAAGGGTTGCACCCACAAAATTTTCCAGATTTTCAAAAAATTCATATCTTCGTCATTCGAACTTCGTTTTTGACGTTCTTTATATCAACACGTAGCTATCGACGAGATCTTCAACTTTCATTTAGACTCTATCGACTAATTCTCACTTAATTTTTAAAGTTGTATTTTTAACATACGTAGACTGTTAAAGTCCGTATAAAAATCATAACTCTTTCGTACGACATCCATTTTTGATTGTCTTTATATTGATGGACTCTTAATCCTGAGATCTTCGACTATCGTTTATATTGTTTTGTCTAACAATCAACTAATTTGAATTTCGATTTTTGTGCTAAGATAGTTGCGCTGAAACGTCGAAAATCATAACTTCCTCACGTGAAGTCCTATTTAGGCGTTCCCTATATGCACGCTCTCGGATTTACGATTACTATGAATTTCGTTTATACTGCTTAGGATAATAAACAACGTATCTGTCACACCCCCAAAACGGAACGGTAGAAACGTTCGGGGGCGGAGGACGTCATGATTAGTATCATAACACATGCATCATAGTAATCAAAGTAACAAACAACCATTGCATTAATATTAAAGTGTTTACAATGTATTAGATTCACAAAAGATTGATTCCAAAGTAAATAACAAAACAAGACATGAAGCTACAATGCTCCATCTTCTGAATCCCTGAGCGCATACCTGTCTACTAGTTTCCTGAGAATACAAGTTATTTTGAAAGAGTATATCAGCATTAAAGCTGGTGAGTTCATAAGTATTTTAGTTATGAAAAGTATACTATAACTTCTTTAGAAAAGTTTGCCTGTTCCTCCAGAAAATCCTATATTTTCTGATGTAATGAATGATAAGTAAAAATGACTCTACAATTCCTTCTATGAGTACTAAATGGATACAAGTTATATACAATCCATAGTAAACAGACAATCGATTGTATGAATCTGCCCTAAGTCCACAACCAAACAAGAAACAGGAAATGAGGCGGAAGTCACACATCCCATTTTTTGTTAGATCTTCATTATATATAACCCTGGCGTATTCATTTGGTACTTACGGAGTTAACTGTAATAATTCTATTATATTTGAAGAAAACGTTCCTTTAAGAAAATCATATATTTCCTTTAGTAAAATGGTAACCACAATAGTTCTTTCTATAATCACTTAGTTTATACTAGCTATATATAATCTAATATCGAACGGACAGTTAAATGTATGAATCTGCCCTAAGTCCACAACCAAACAAAGAACAGGAAGTAAGGCGGAAATCACACATTCAACTGCCTATCGGATATTAATTATATATAACCATGATGTATAAACTAAGGTATTACAAAATTAACCATTTAAGGTCCTTTTAGTTATACTGGTTTAATAATGCGTATCAAACCTTTTATAGATAAGTTTCTAGTTTCACCTACTTGATGTTCTATCCGAAAAGTATGTTTTTGTATTAACAGTGGTATACTGAATTTGTATGTTATGACCTGACCCATACTTGTTACTCCCTATGATTACTTGGTGTATACAGGATATATATATATATATATATATATATATATATATATATATAACTAAGATCGAATAGATAGTAGACTGTGTGAATCTGCTCTAAGCCCACAACCAAACAAGGAACAGAAAATGAAGCGGAAAGCACACATCCTACTGCCTGTCGGATCCGATTAATATATATCCCTAATGTATCCACCAATGAATCATAAAGTTAGCATTATAGGCCCCCTTCTAACTGAATGTTCATGTTACTAGGAAGTTATGTGGCGTTGTTCTATTGGTTAGGAAGACTACTAGAAGTAATCAAATCTTGTACTTTAAACGCCTCGATTGATACTTTTGTGAGTTTTATATATTGCTATGTTTTATTTATTATTGTCCGGTACTTTGTAGATGTACCCTTTTTAAATAAAACCTGGTACTTTGTAGATGTACCCCATATATAACCCGATACTTTGTATATGTACCCCATATATATAACCGATACTTTGTAGATGTACCCCATATATATAACCCAGTACTTTGTAGATGTACCCCATATATATATATATATATATATATATATATATATATATATATATACCATGTGTATTATCATATTTTGTTTTAAACAATGAAATAATGATACCTTCCCTTCCTAGGTTACTGGGAGTGTATAGTATATGTACGTAAATCATGTATTATTCCTCTGTTCTAGAATATAGTATGTACTGAACCCTAAATTATACCTATTATAGTTTACTAGTATGTTTGTTTGAACTGTTCCTGATTTGTAGAAAAGACTCAATTAGCTACTGAGTTAAACATGTACTTTAAAAATGGAGTTTTATAAACAACAATCTAACATCTTTTTAAAAAAGTTTTTGAATTTATTTAATCACTTACAAAAGCATAAGAAATTCTTTAATGTGATGGTTATCACAGGTAAATATTAACACAATTTAATTGTGTTCAAATTGTATTCCCCCCCTTAAAAGCATTTAAAAACATTTAAAAGATAGATTATATGGGTATTCACGAATGAAGTGGGTGGTTCAATTGAGGTGTTCACGGCCCTATGGGGTGTTCACGACCCAAGCTTGATGGTTCACGGCCCACTTGACGGTTCACGACCCAAATGATGAAGGGTTCTCGACCCACTTGATGGTTTACGGCCCAAATGATGAAGGGTTCACGGCCCAAAGGTGAAGAACACTTGAAGATGTTGGAGATTTTGGTGTTTTGGCAAGTGTTTGAAGATCCTAGTAAGCTTCTATGGAGTAGCAAAGGAAATGGGTGTTTAAGAGTGAATGATGGTGTTCTTGAACTATGATACTTGAGAGAGAATGGGATGATTGTGGCCAAGAGAAGAAGAAGTGAAGGAAAAGTGGCTAAAACTCATATATATCTATCATGAGTTCACGGCCTAAGAAGGGTTCACGGCCGTGAATATGGTCCTTGGTCGTGAACCTCACTTGTTGAGGTTTTATGGCTCAAATGTTGTTCTAGGCTCTTGGTTCTTACGTGGTTCACTTCCTAACACGCAACCCTTACTTATACTAGGTCTAGAAACCCATAAGTTTGACATTAAATTGATGTGTTTGACCTTATCAGATAGAAATTTTCGGGTTGTGACATCATCCCCCCGTTAGATGGAATTTCGTCCCGAAATTGGCTTTCTTAGCAGGACTCCTGGGGTCGTACTCCTATGAATGGTAGAATGCCCACTCATATACCTGGGCAACTATGCGCTGAAGTTTGTGATAGGATTCATACCTGGTCCATCTATCATCACCACGTGTATACAAGTCGTATATAATTAAGATTAGTAAGACGGTCGGATGTGCGACTCTGCCCCAGGTCCACAACCAAACAAGGAACATGAGATAGGGCGGAAACACACATACTAAATCCGCATAATCATAATTATATACCACCCTCGCGTATACACTTAATAGGGATAGGTTAAACGTATTCGTCCTTAGCCTATGTGCTTGAACTGGACCTATTAGAGGAGTGGTAGTTCTGGACGATCTGTGGGGTATACGTCGGCAAGTTTTCGAAGGGCAAGGCACTCCTCGCAGGAGTACTTCGGGGTTTATAAGACAAGAGACAATTCTGAGGTCTGGGTCGGTCTGTCGTTACGAGTGATGAGGGTTTCGTTAGTCGGTCGATTAAGGCGATGGATTTTTTTGAAACGCATGAACTTGGTATGGTGAGGACCACGCCAATCCACGACAAAGGATGACGACAGACTCTTTATAGAAACAAATGTTAGGCCGATTTGAAAGAAACTTTTGTGATACGATGGTGTATCCCGAGTGTGCTTGACAGTGTATTCTGTGTAGGCTTTCTAGTGCTTTTTGTTTTCTCCTCGATATTACCACTGACACATATCGTACCGCGATAAGCGAGTACTAACAGTGAAAGTGCTTTGATAACTAGTGTCGATACTCCATATTATGATCCTCCTCGGTACCTCTATGATCGCCTGGCATATACAAGTTATGTATAATTAAGATGAATAAGACGGTCGACTGAGTGACTCTGCCCTAAATCCCCAACCAAATAAGGAACAGGAAATGAGGCAGAATCACTCACTCTAAGCCTGCAAAATCTTAGTTATACATAACCCTGATGTACATACTAAGCCATCATAGCTCACCTAAACGGATCTTTAGTTCTCTTATGAATGTTGTGACTTGTTCGGACGAGTGAGTTATTATAATTACTTTTTAATTTCCCCAATTTTTAATCTTAAAATAAAATATAAATCAAAATTTTAAAGTATTTTTATTTAGAAGACGTACCGCTGTTCGTTGGTGGTTCCGGGGCAGTCTCTCCTGCGGTGATCATCAGTATTTGTCCTTCCCCGCCCGAGTTCTTCGTTATTGGGCAGTCCCTCTTGTAGTGCCCAATCTCACCACAGCCATAGCAGGCCTGGTTTACTTCTACTCCGGGGATGTGGGAGATTGGTTGTGCTGGCGCCCTGCAGAAACGAGTAGTGTGCCCCTTCCTGCGACAATTCATGCACTGCATTTCCCGGCATACTCCTGTGTGGTGGTAGTTACACTTACCACACTTCGAGAGAGTTCCAGTATATCGACTAACAGGTGCTGGAGTGGCAGGTGTTGTGGCGGTGTGTATAGTAACCACTTGTTACTCCTGCGAGGGTTCCTGTGTTGTTCGCTCCTTCCTCTTGTTCCCCGACTTCTGTTTATAGTTCCCTCCCTTTGTTGGCTCGGGAACGGGGACCACCACGCCATGGCAGACTCCATGGTCAATGAGTCGTTGGGCCAGACGTTTGGCGCTATCGAAGGTAGTTGGATTAGAAGACAGTACACCCCCCTGAATCGGGGTAGATAAACCCCAGATGTACTTTTCTATCTTCTTCCTCTCCGGGGTAACCATCCCGGGGCACAGTGCTGCCAGGTCGCTTAACCTGTCAGTGTAGGCCACTATGTCTGAGCCGACCATGGTATGCTCCCATAGCTCTTGCTCCAACTTTTGAACTTCACCTCTTGGGCAGTATTCTTCCAACATCATCTCTTTTAGGTTCTCCCAACCTATCGAGTTAGCCACTGGTAGGGTCAGTGACTTAACATGGCAATTCCACCATGTTAGGGATCTGTCGGAGAAGGTGCAGACAACAAACTTCACTTTGCTCCCCTCTAGGCACAGACAAATTTTGAAAACCGAATATGTTTTCTCGAACCATCGCATTAGAGCAATGACTCCCCCATTTCCATTAAAGGATTTGGGTTTGCAGTTCATGAAGTCCTTGTATGAACATTCCCGTGGGTGTCAATCGGTAACTCCAGGGTTAGTTAGGTGGGTACCGCTACCAGATCCATTGGTACCACTTGCGCAAATGTGAGTTATAGCAACTGTTACTGCGGCTGTTACCGCTGCTTGGAGAGCAGCAGGATCGAATTGTGGTGTTGGAGGCGGTGCTGGATTCTCTGTTGTGGTATTGACTACGCGCCTTACAGGTCTACCGCTAGGCTTCTTTTGCTAGAATGAATACAAATATGAAACAGAGATAAGTCTATACCAGTGGTTATAAGCCGAATGCTGAATAACTAAGTTATCCTAGTTTTGAGTGTATATGGTTCTGACTTTCATGGGGTTCTGAAAAACAATTCATAATGGGAGTCTATATAAAATAAACTTTATGAATCAGAAGCGGCTTTTCTCGAATGAATTTTTGTGAATTGAATAATTGTTAGCAGTTGTACGAAAAAGAAATATTCCTAACACATAATGTGAGTAGTGTATTCACTAGCTCACTAAGTCATTTTTAGGTTATTATTTATTAGTGTGACGCATAAGACGTTTTGGTTTCTTCGGCTGATCCCTCCTTCGAATAAGTGATCCTACTCCAAAACCACAACCAAACAAGGAACATGAAGTAGAGCATAGATCACAAATTCTAAGTCTATAAAATCTCAATTATATAAAACCTTGGGAGTATACACTCCAAAATTATAGACCTACCGATAAGGGTATTTTTAATTTTCACATATGTTATTTATAGTGCCTAAAATACTCCTATAGTATTATAATAGTATGAACTTGGTAAGTTTTAAACTTGTTGTTATCTTATAGTATCATAAAATACTCCTATAGTATTTTAACTTTATGTTCTGATCTAGAAATCCTTCGTATATAGAGTTAGGTAAGTTTTAAGTCTGTTGCAACACCACATCACTCCCAAACAAATGTTGGTCATATCTTAAATAAATATAGTTGATCAGACTATATTGATCCCAGATATGATTACATAACTGTCTAGGTTTGACCGCAGTGTCCAACCTTTAAATACTTATGTTTTGTTCTTCTTGTGATACTTGTTCGAGTGTGTATATATGTATGCATGTATGTATACTTTTATAAGAATATTGTTATATTTTTAAAAGTATACTTTTAGTCAGAGCACTTCGGCCTGTATTTAGAGTTGTATATCTTTTATAGGTTGATATACTTAGTTCACTATAAACAATGCTCTGATACCAATCTGTCACACCCCCAAACCGAAACGGAGGAAACGTTCGGGGGCGGAGGACGTCATGCTTAGTATCACAACACATGCATCATAGTAATCAAAGTAACAAACAACCATTTCATTAATATTAAAGTGTTTACAATGTATTAGATTCACAAAAGATTGATTCCAAAGTAGATGTACCCCATATATATATATATATATATATATATATATATATATATATATATATATATATATATATATATATATATATAACCCGGTACTTTGTAGATGTACCCCATATATATAACCCGGTACTTTGTAGATGTACCCCATATATATAACCCGATACTTTGTAGATGTACCCCATATATATAACCTAGTACTTTGTAGATGTACCCCATATATATATATATATATATATATATATATATATATATATATATATATATATATATATATATCCATATACCATGTGTATTATCATATTTTGTTTTAAACAATGAATTAATGATACGTTCCCTTCCTAGGTTACTGGGAGTGTATAGTATATGTACGTGAATCATGTATTGTTCCTCTGTTCTAGAATATAGTATGTACTGAACCCTAAACTATACCTATTATAGTTTACTAGTATGTTTGTTTGAACTGTTCCTAATTTGTAGAAAATACTCAATTAGCTACTGAGTTAAACATGTACTTTAAAAATGGAGTTTTATAAAAAAACAATCTAACATCTTTTTAAAAGAGTTTTTGAATTGACTTAATCACTTACAAAAGCATAAGAAATTCTTTCATGTGATGGTTATCACAGGTAAATATTAACACAATTTAATTGTGTTCAACTTGTATTCCCCCCTTAAAAGCATTTAAAAACATTTAAAAGATAGATTATATGGGTATGAACTCACCTTCTGTGGGTGATTCAATTGAAGATTCGAGTAAGGATGATAAGTTTCACGAATGAAGTCCCGAGGCACAAATGAGTCCTAAATGACATATAAAGATACATATTGGCATGTAATTAGTGAATCTAACTACAAAGGTGATTAGGAAACAACCTAGGATGCAAGAATAACTCACCAAAAGAGTGCTATAAGCAAGTTAGGAGGCTGAAAGGGTGTTCACGGTTGGGCTTGAGGTGTTCATGGCCCTATGGGGTGTTCACGACCCAAGCTTGATGGTTTACGGCCCACTTGATGGTTCACGACCCAAATGATGAAGGGTTCACGACCCAATTGATGGTTCACGACCCAAATAATGAAGGGTTCACGGCCCAAAGGTGAAGAACACTTGAAGATCTTGGAGATTTTGGTGTTTTGGCAAGTGTTTGAAGATCCTAGTAAGCTTCTATGGAGTAGCAAAGGAAAGGGGTGTTTAAGAGTGAAATATGGTGTTCTTGAACTATGATACTTGAGAGAGAATGGGATGATTGCGGCCAAGAGAAGAAGAAGTGAAGTAAAAGTGGCTAAAATCATATATATATCATGAGTTCACGGCCTAAGAAGGATTCACGGCTGTGAACCTCACTTGTTGAGGTTTTATGGCTCAAATGTTATTCTAGGCTCTTGGTTCTTACGTGGTTCACTTCCTAACACGCAACCCTTACTTTTACTAGGTCTAGAACCCCATAAGTTTGACCTTAAGTTGATGTGTTTGACATTATAAGATAGAAATTTTCGGGTTGTGACAGTATCTAAAACTCACTTTTTACGACACGTATAGCCGTGTCGGTTTAATCTTGAAACTTCGAAGAAGCATAACTTCTTCATACAAAGTCGGATTTCAGAGTTCTTTATATGTACAAAATCTTTCTTACACCTACTACAACTTTGGCTAAGATTATTTATCCTAAATAACCTTCTATCAAAATGTCGTTTTATTTCTTATCGATAAATTCCCTAAAAGACTTATAATATGTAGTCTGCGACGCGCAAGACTAGCGATCTCCCTATTCTAGGGCTAAAATCATAATAATTATCACTCATTATATCTTAATTTTCTAGCCCGAAGTTGCGGGCGTTGCATATATCCCCCCTTATGATGACTATACCTCGAAATCATCTGCAAAACAGGGTTGAATGATGACCCGCACGTCACATTCCCATCATAAGTGATAACAGTAACTCATATGTCTTTCCAGGTGAGTATCAACTCTTGGACTTCTTATCTGTTGGCGGTGCTCGACCTCGCGCCTGCTCTTCCTTCTTTATCGGACCTTTAGTCCTAACCTTTAAATTACAACTCGATCTTCATCGGAGACTCCTGCTCCTTCTCAAACGGACTCGATCTATGATAAGTTCTTTACCTCGACTACCGTAACAAACCAAATGGTCATGCTCTAATGACCTTACATCGCATGATGCAATGGATAGACTCAAGTCTCTTTGAGTTAAACTCTAGCACAAAAGACATCTTCCTTCATGTTCTAATGTGTTATAATCACATCATAGCAAGTAACATTTCTAGCCACTGACTGCTTAGCCTTAACGACGACTGTGACACTTATGTCGATCGCTTCGATTACCTTTTCCTTCAATATCCTGAGTTAAGTCAGATACTACATCGAACATGATTCTCATAACCGAGTAACTCACTTTGTAGATTTATTTTATTCGGACTCGATTTGATATGACCACTAGTGTCAGAATAACATTTATCTTTGTAGTCACTACCGAAATGAAGGTATTGACAAAAACAAAACAACTCAACTAATGGTGTCTTAGTAGCATTGTGAATTTTCCTAATCCAAGTGTGAGTTATGTGCTTTCGGTAGTATAGGCCTCTACTACCTTTCACACTTACTCATACTCATCCCAAGAATTGCCTCGCAGTTTCCCAAGTAACAAACGAGAAAAGTATCACACAACAAATTAACACATTGAATGGTATAATTAGGGTTGTATAAATTCTGAAAATGATTACAATATTATTCAAGTTCACCATACTCCACGCCTCTTACATCGGGCTGCATAGTATAATACTATCTATATGACTACTTGGTATCTTGAACTTCGGATAAGGAGCTTCATCCACTTAATCCGCTTCATCTTCTGATGCCTCAAGGGTCGTCTGAAATGCCCGTGCCTTTGGTTTTGGTGGCACATTTGGCTTTAAAGCTTCTTTCCTCTTTGTACAGTCCTTCCGTATATGCCCCTCTTCTCTGCATTCAAAAGATACCCTCCTATTGTACCTGCACTCATCAGCAAAGTGATCGGGGCTTCCATATTTATAGCATGTCACTTATTCTTTGCATTGACCGAAGTGCTTCCTTCTGCACTTTTCACACCACTTTGCTCTGTGGATGTCCCCAGACTGCTTATAATTGGGTACTATTTTTGAAAACCCGCTCTTCTGATCGGACCTTGAAGATCCCTCAAACTTCTTTTTCTCTCCGGTTTTAGTTTTCTCCGGACCTTTTTCCTTTATCGGGGTCTCCATATTCCTAGCTGCCCAGACGACTACTTTCAGAGTAGCTGCTAGCTTCGTCGTTGGCCCATAATCCGTTGGCAGTTCGATATCAAACTTGTTTACTTTGTAAAGTTCGGTAGGAACCAAGCTAGAAACTAGCTTCATCTTCTCAGTGAAAGATGCAACATGCCCGTTAACACTTATCTT
Source organism: Lactuca virosa (assembly GCF_052849685.1). NCBI lineage: Eukaryota > Viridiplantae > Streptophyta > Magnoliopsida > Asterales > Asteraceae > Lactuca > Lactuca virosa. The sequence continues at coordinate 333,107,466 of NC_136430.1, forward strand.
TCCTTTCTTCATATTCTAGAATTTTTTGTTGATCTCCAGAAGATCATGTTCAAAGCAGTATTACATATTCAACTCCATAAGGAAGTTCTCCCAATACATCTTAACGACTTCTCCCTTCGGCATAGTATCAGCCAATAGCTTCCATCAACTTAACACTCCAGTCTTTAGTTGTTTGACTACGATTACAGTCTTCTGTCTGTCGCTGTAGTTACAACTTTCAGATACCATTTCCATTTCAAAGATCCAATCTACAACTTGGTGTTGGGATTCCAGAATGACTTGGTGGTTTGGAAGCCATGAAGTCCTTGTATTCATCTTTTTCAATCTCCTCATTAGGGTTGTTCCTACTAACCCGTCATGGTTCAACTTGGCTAACAGTCCGGCTATAGTTTCCTTCCTTTGACTGTTCTTCATTGAGCTTGAGTTGCACAACTAGTGAAGTTGATTCATCCCAATTACTTCATAGCAGTTGTCCCATCTCCTCCATTTGCTCGGCTAGCATGGCCTGAATCATTGCTTGGGCTCCTTCCATCATGACAGGTTCAACTACTGGCACGTCTTCAGGTGCACGCTCATTCACATGAGGATTAGGCTGTTGGTTTCCATTACCGTTTCCTATTCCATGTTGTGTTCTTACCATCGTTCAGGGTACGCGAGTTTACTTTGATAGATAAGATTTTAGTTATGTTTAGACGCATAATTCTCTTTATCACTCCAAAAAGTTATATGCTAGTTATAATACACTAATTAAAGGTTTAGAAGCATGAACACATTAAATTCCTTATCTAAGTTAAGGTCGACAATAGAGCTTAAATCTAATCAAGTAGTAGCAATTTAGGCAACCTAAAGCATGTTGTAATTCATTTAGCACATAAAAAGAAATTAGACATCTTATAATAAACTAAGCTAGTACTCGTGTTAATTCAGATATACTACCTAAAATAAAATGGATACACACCTCACGATCATTGCTTAGCAATCTAAGTTTAACTCTAGAAATCCTCAAATATTCCTAGTACGCTTAAACTAATGCTCTAATACCAATTGTGACATCCCCATTTTCAAGGTTAGAAAATACCTTTTTATTTATGTTTATTTTAAAACAGGGTTTATTTATAACTGCAGAATTTGTCCCATAAAAAGTATTTTCAATGAAATGTTTTCCATTGATACAAGAAACATAAGCATAAACGTAATGGTTACAAGCCTGCACATCTTTTATAACACGGCCTATATTTCCTTTAATATCTCACCGAATCCAAATATCATAATCTTTGTACTACTTCCTGTGATACAAAAAACTGAGTGGGTCAGGTTGGAAAACTTGGTGAGTACATAGGGTTTTTAACCCACGATGTTAACTTGGTGAGTACATAGGGTTTTTAACCCACAATGTTGTAATCTTTAATTATATATTTTCAACAATCATATAACCCAGTTATCCATTCTCGTTATTCGTACTTCCTAATCCTTAAACAATGGGCTCGAGTGATCTCTCATAAGGATCTTTATCAGTAATGATCGTCATCTGCTCTCCCTTAAACATCTAGGCACATCAGTACGATGGTACTTTGGGCACAACTCAACCGTACGATAGTACTTTGGGTAAACACAATAGTACGATAATACTTTGGTCACAACATAGCAGGTCACAACTTATTATTTCGCACAATCTTTTACTAACTAATATTTTCCTAGATGACTAGGCACAACAGTACTATAGTACTTTAGGTGTGCACAACAGTACGATAGTACTGTGGATAAGCACAATAGGTCAGAACTTATTATTTTGCACATACCTTTACTAACCTATCACATCCTCCCAATTATTATTTCACACAACCCTTCACAATCCTATCACAACCTCTCATCTATTATTGCACATAACCCTTCACTACCCAATTATTTTTAAGTATAATTAATATAGAGATCAATAAAGTAATAGTCATATCATGTTATATATATATATATATATATATATATATATATATATATATATATATATATATATATATATATATATATATAACACAACTAAACAACACACATAACATTTAAGCATTTAGAATACTTGTATTTATGTGTAAGTTGAAAGTAACTATGCACTCACTTGTTAAAAGTGGATGATTGGTAAATTCAGCAGCGCTTCACCTAACACGTTGACTTTTCATTTGATGTGACCTAGGCACGAATATTACTAAGTCTTAGTCTTATATTCATGGTGACTAATGATAGTCTAGATTCCTCACTAATACCGATGTCTACATGAAGATTTATCAATTAAGGAGCAACCAGGTAAGATCACATCGGAGGTAGGGTCCGTTTGGTATATATAGTATACTGTTTGGAAATCTCACTTTAAACACCTCATTAAATCTAGCCTAGACATCACATCCGTAAGTACATCAATCAGTAATCCGACTTGGAGTCACTGAAAAATCTTATTTATAAATTCATAACAACTATTATGAATATAAATAGAAATTATACTTAAAACAATATAAATGTAGTTTAACTTACAAAAATTTTTCTGACACAAGTCCGGAAATTATACTGGCGGAACTCTGACCCAATAACTTCTAATTGTCGGGCTCCTAGCTACTCTAGAGCCCAGCTAAAATACTCAGAAGTCCGAAAAAGTCGGATTTTTGGCTAAGAAATCGTTTGAGAGAGATTGGGATTGATTTGTGTGGAGAATGGAAGGAAAATCAACATAAACATATAGGAAACAGGTAGGCGCGCTGCACACCAACCAGAGGGCGCCCATCATCCAACGTCATTCATCCCCCTTGCTGGCACGTGTCAGCTCCAGATTCGTCCGCGACACTCTGCGCGCCGCTCCCCGCACACAAATATTCGCGCGCAAATTTTTTTAGATTTTCAAAAATTCATATTTGTTTCGGTCGAGCTCCGTTTTCGATGTTTTTTTATATCAACGCGTAACTACCAATGAGATCTACAATTTTCTTTTAGACTCCGTCGGTTAATTCTCACTTCATTTTAAAGTTATATTTTTAACATGTTTAGAGTGTTAAAGTCCGTATAAAAATAATAAATATTTCGTACGACATCTGTTCTCGAATGTCTTTATATTGACAGACTCCTAATCAAGAAATATTCGACTATCGTTTAAATTGTTTAGTCTAACAATCAGCCGATTTGAATTTCGATTTATGTGGTAACACAGTTGCGCTGAAACTTCGAAAAATCATAACTTCCTCATGTGAAGTCAGATTTAAGCGTTATCTATATGCACACTCTCGATTTTACGATTAATATAACTCACGTTTAGATTGCTTAGGCTAATAAACAACATATCTAAAATGTACTTTTTACGACGCGCATAGGCATGTCAATTTACTCGCGAAACTTCGAAGAAGCATAACTTCTTCATACGAAGTCGGATTTCATAGTTCTTTATGTGTACAAAATCTTTGTTACACCTACTACAACTTTGGTCAAGGTTAATTATCCTAAATGACCTTTTATAACCAAACATAACCTTCTGTTAGAATACTCGTAACACTTTCTCATTCTTTGATTGTGTTTTAATCTTTCATAACTTTGCAAAATGATAATTGGTTGGTAAAATGGTTTTAATTTATTCAAATGTAAAGTTGCTTCCGTTGCTAATCACCTCAAGTTTGATAGTATAATTAGAATATTTTTAAATAAAAATCCAACAATAACCTTATTTCCGTGTATTGCCTTTAACTGGAACCCAAAAACACGTAGAAGTAGATAAAAATATCCACACACTTAAAAAAGAAGAGCACGATTTAAGACAAACATGCTACTCACTCCAACCCTCCATAAAAGAACATTTTTCCAACTAAGCCTCTAACTTAAAGTCTTAAACCAAATTCCCAAAGGAGATTTATAAAGCGACATAAAATAAGTAAGAACCGCAACCAAAACTGACTTAAAAATAGTCGGCCTCCCACCTATCGAGTAATGTTGTTGTAATACAAGAGTCCTACTCTTTGCCTCGACTTTCAGTTTTTATTTTCTGTTAGTAAATTTTGTTGGATGTAATCTTATAAAATATAAACATCATAACTCTTTTAGTTTAAATAACATCTATCAAACAATTACTTTCTTGAAAAGAAGAACGATTTAATTAACAGATATCATTGAAAATATATAAAATAAAGATAAAAACACGATAACAATAGAAAATTGTTGACTAAAATTACAATTATTGATATGAATTTACTGTTACTAATAGCTAAAGTAATAAAAATTACAATTAGTTCGTCATGGGCAGGATTACTGGGCTTGGACTTTAGCATGAAGATATGAAACAGAAACATGGCCTTTTTTGTTATTATACAAGGCCTTTTAGGGTTCCTAGTCTTATATAAACAAACAACGAACACCGACTCTTTCACCCTGCAAATCTCATTGACTCATTCGGAAAGTTGTTGGTAATTCTATTTTGATTTTCAATCTATCGGTAGTTAGTAGTCTTTTGTGTCAATGGTTCGATGTGTGCCTTCATAATCCCAGATAAGCTAAGAAACAGAGTGCTTATTCTGATTCATGGGAGGCCAAAATCAAACACAATGGAAGTTTCGCTGAGAAACCCTTCTTACCTTTCAATCGATGGTGTTTCCTAGTAACTTCTCCATACATGTTTCCCCCCTTTTTATTGATAAATTCTCTATCTTCGATCCAACTATTGCATCTCTTATTTTGGAAACTTCCTTCTCATTGTTGTCAATTGTCTTTTTTTTTTTTGTGGCAAAAATCGCACAAAAGAATTTGAGGTTTTCATAAATTTATACTTTAATTTTATCGTTGTGATATATCCCGTCTGATTATTATAAAAGATTGTCTAGTTAGTATCTTTATCCAGCTAAATTGGCTCTTTGTTAGAAATTTTCATCATTTGAATGTATTTTTTTCATTAACTATTTGAACAGTACTTTTTAAAAAATTTGATCAATTGAAATTTTATTTTCCTGAACTATTGAAACGTTACTTTTTTGCTTTGTAGGATATTTTTTATCATAGAATCAAGCAACTTCTAAAACCCACCACTGTAGAGATTGATTTGACTATAAAAACCATTTTTATGTTAAATAGTCATCAAAATATTTTGTTTTCTGTGGTTGAGAAAACTTTTATAGGTTATCAAAGCTTCTCTAACCAAATTCTATAATTTTGATTATTGCATTCAAACGAAGATAGTGGTGTTTTGAAGGCTTTTATATTTGACATTTATATTTGGTACTAAAAAGTAAAAAAACAATTGAGGTTAGTTGGACTAAAAATGGCCTATATTTAGTGTTTTAGAGGTATATTACAATTGGTTTAAGTACATCTAACACTCGGTTATCTTAAGTCTTTTAGAGGTATATTACAATTGGTTTAAGTACATCTAACACTCGGTTATCTTAAGTCTGTCCTACACAATTTTTTTTTTCATATACATCAATTTATGGTATTAGAGTGTTACAATACAACACTTAAATAAATAAATTGTTAGTGTAAGAAAAAAACAAAAATGTAAGAAGGATGGTCCTGCAACTATTACATAAATGAATTTCGGGACAAACTTTTTTTAATAGGGGTGGATAAGGCAACCTGGAAAGTACATATAGATCTATATATGGGATTGACACTCACACTTGAATTATAATCGTTAAATTTATTTATTGATCTATATGTGATTTACAATCACACATGTGGTTGTTAGCTATAACCCGACAAGTCAAAGTAGGTATAACTTTCTAAATACATTTAGGACATTGAATGAAGCATTGTGGTTTTCGAGGATCAACATTCATAGCTCGAGTATAAAAACTTATTGTAACTTTTTTAAACTAAAACAAACTTTCAAAGACTACTAATTACATAAGTAATGATAGTACACTCAAACTTAAGAAAACGAGTTTAGGAAGTAGTACACGCAACACGATAAATGAGTACTAGGATAATATTACCTTAGGACCAACAATGGATTTTAGTGATTAACAAAATTAAAGAATGTAATTTGATACATATTTCTATCAAAAAATTCATGATCATCTAGTTACTAAATCTCATTACCAAAATATTAGGAAACAACCTAATACACATAGGTTAAGAACACAGCTAGAACTGACTCAACAAACTTGAAAAAGCCTTTTTAAGAATATAAAATTTATGGACTTACCAACATTATGTTGATCTTTCAAAATCTACATGTATTTCTAGGTCACCAATGGAAATAGAAGACCTTTCAGCAAAAGGTTATGAACGAATCACAATCTCCCAAAGACAAAACTCAATGTAATAAAACTAAAGTTTTTTTTGTAAGTTATCAATTGTTGAGTGGAAGTGATATTTATGTCATGAATGACATGTGAAATCTTTATATGTGATCCAACATCCTAAAGTAGCACTACCCGACGTTTTCCCTGCCAGGTCGGGGGTGTGAAGCTCGACTGTTCACACACATTCACAACATGTTTTCGCATAGTGTAACCACACTCGGATATGTTTTAATAAATAAAAATGAAAATTTTGGGTTGAAATTCGGGACGTTACAAGTTTTAATACGATTTATTTGTTTTATGCTTACAATGGGGGCATTGTATAAACTAAGTGTGGGGTGGGGGATGAAAAAGGAACACATGCCTAGATTAAAAAATGAATATGCTATGTTAAAATATTGAAATATAAAAACTTAAAAAATGGTATAAGATAAAAAAAATCTAGTAAATTAAAAATAGTGTTTTGATATTATTCTGTTAGAGTTAAGTTTGTTAGTTTAGTGTGAGATAATTTGATGCAAATTTTAAAATTTAGTTTAGCCGATATATTATAATATGTTTGTGGCTTCCCAATTGTAGTGAAATCATGAGACAAAAACACAAACTTGTGTAGGTTGAGGGACATAAAAAGTTTTACATTGTTTGCTGAAATGTACCCCGTAAATTTTATGTAGTCATTGCATATTAGACTAATATCTGTAACCAATAAATATTGATGTTAAGTTCCTAAGCGTAAACGTATGCTTTTCATTTAGTATTTTAATTGAGAAAAAAAGTGAAAAAAAGTTGTGAAAAAAGAAAGAGAAAAAATTAAAAAGAAAAAAAATGTTGTTGAGTGAATTAAAGCTTGCAAAACTATAAAGGTCTTGAAGAAAATGAAAAAATAAGACAAATTGCCAAAAGCCAAAAGCCAAAAGCTTAGTAGTCAAATTGTAATTTTTATTTCTAAGTTATTTTATGGTATATATGCTTGGATCTAGACACAAATATATATACATTGAGGTGAAACATAATTGGTGACTTTATTTTGGGTTATTCTATGTGATATTAGTAGACAGTTTTGATGTATGTCAATGGAATAGAATGATAATAAAAACAAGTGTCGGACTATAAAGACAAGTGTCAATGATAGTTTTGCTTGGGGACTATAAAGACAAGTGTCGGATATTTTTATATCACCATATTTAGTTATATATTTTAGGCGATGTTTTGATATTTTTAGCTACATTTGGTCTTATTTAAAGATAAAAGGTACTTAATATGTTCATATTTTGCTTTGTAGTAACTAGGGGTGTAAGTGAGCCGAGCTACTCATGAGCTATTCGAGACCGACTCGTTAAAAAATCGACTCGAGCTTGAGTTAAAAGAGCCCGATCCGAGCTCGAGCTCAACATAGGTCTCACTTATTAAACGAGCTCGAACCCGAGCTTCTATTATCAAACTCGATTAGGCTCGCGAGCCTAAACGAGCCTATATATATTATAATATAAAAATACTTTTTTTTACTTTATATATTAAATTACTACTCTATTTTTGTTTTTTGAAAATTCACAAGTCAAATGGAAATCACATATACCTTAAAGTTTTTAACACATGTTCATATTCACTAACATTTTAATTGTGTTTTTCCGGGTATGCGGATTATGAACCACATTTTTATCACATGCCAACTGATGAAGATTGGGAAAATGTTTAAAGTGTATGTGAAAATTTGAAGGTTTTTAAGGTGTGTATTTAATAGGCATAATATCTATCTAATTTTTTATTCATAAATGAATTTTTTTGTTGACTACATCAAACGATTATGTTTAGGTGTACACAAAGAGAAATCTCAAATAAAGTCCTAATATTTTAGGTCAGTTTACGGTTTAATACCAAATTAAATTTTGTTTATAAAAAAGGACAGAATACCGGCTAGAACTTCGGAATAACCCTTTGTGGCTGGTTTCGCAGATTTAGCCAGTATTCCGGCTTTTTTCGTTATTTCGTCAAAATATTGGGATTTTTTCGTTAATTCAGCTAAAACTTCGGAATAACCATTTTTATCAATATATTAAAAAGGGTTTGTTTTTTAAATGAGTGAATTTTTTCATATCTTTTTATACAACGTTATATATTCAATTTTAAAGTCACGAAATTTATAAAAAAAGTATCTATACAATTTACAAAACTACCAAACTTCATAAACTTGTCTGAAAAGCTTTACCGAAGATAGAGTGCTCGATGATTGCAAGATGAAATTCATACAAAAATATTTTGTATTTTTTTTTGATTTCATTATTGGTTTAAGTATTGAGATAACCACAACACATACATAATAATACTAATCAGGTATACTTAAATCTATGGGATAACCTTTCTCGTTAATACTCGTTTTCTTCTTCATTCTATTGGTTGTTTAAAACCTTATTCCATGTGCCCTCTTTCTCCCAGTGTTTCTTTCTATCTATTGCAAAATTGGGAAGGATGCGATAAGGGATACATACACACACCCCTCAGATAGATCTCTGTCTTTCCTTTTTATATGCACACACACATATAAACGTTTCTAATCTGGAACGTGTGTGTACATGTGTGAAATGAGGGTATGGAAATTCAAACGAATCTGTGTTTTATGGACTCTCCAAGGCAAGACTAGCTGCTTCCAAGATATTGCTACTGTCCTTGGCAAATTGAGGTACGAGTTTAACATGAGCATGTTGAAGTGCGTGATTCAACCCGTTTATTTTTGTGTCAATCAATTTATTTTTGTTTCAGGTTGATTGGTTTAGAGTATAGACCTTAGACGTATGTCGTTTCGTGCTAGAATAAAACACTAAATAAGTTGAAAGAGTACAACTTGGAGAGGTGGGTACGAAAAAGTGAAAAACAAAAAGGAGTAGTAGTTTGAGACGCGGATGAGTGAAATTTACAATAAGTTTAAGGGTAATTAATCAATTAACGAAAAAGCCCCAAAATTCTAATCAATTAACGAAAAAACCCATAGTACCGGCTAAATCTGCGAAACCGGCCACGAAGGGTTATTCCGTAGTTTTAGCCGGTATTTTGTCCTTTTTTGTAAACAAAATTTAATTTGGGATTAAATCGTAAATTCACCCAAAATATTGGGACTTTATTGGAGATTTCCTTGTACACAAATATCATCTCAGGCAGTGATTATCCTACTACTAATTTATATCTAATTGAAGTGTTTATAGTGAAGAGAACTCTTGATAAATGTTCATTGTCTGAGAATGATTTTATCCATGATATGGTGTCAAAAATGAAGGGAAAGTATGACAAGTATTGGGGTGAGTGCCACCATAACTTATGTGTTAGATCCACAGTTCAAGATGAAGTTGGTTGAATTTAGCTTTCCAACACTTTATCAAAATTTAGACGAAAACATTAAAGAAGCGAAGAGTGCACTTTATGAAATGTATTCAAAGTATTTAGAGATGCATGATACATTAGTTAGAGAATTTGCAACACATGGAAGTGGACGTGAAAGAAATGATGTTTTAGGGTTGAAAGAAGATACATCACTTGGATCGGGATGGGAGGCGTTTGGAGAGTTCATAAAGATTGTGAATTTGGAGAGACTAGAAAATTCAGAGCTTGATATGTATTTAGAAGAAAGTGTTTATAAGGAGAAAGGAAAAAGAGGAATGAAATCATTTAATGCTTTGGAGTGGTGGAATGTGCACAAATTAAAGTTCCGTGTTTTGTCATTGATGGCTAGAGATGTACCGGTAATCCTAATTTCTATTGTAGCATCTAAAACAACTTTTAGTGTCGAGGGTAGACTTGATGATCCGTATCGAGCTTCATTGGGGACCGACACGGTACAAATGCTGAGGAGGAGATTGGATTAGGCAACTTCATGGAGTCAAGAAAAAATTGAAGTTATATTTGAAAAATTCAAAACCACATTATAATTTTATTTTATTATTTTTAATTATTAATCATCAATTGTTTTCTTTGTGTAGAAGGAGGAATTTCCTATTGAGGTTTTACTGCCTGAGGTGAACACAAACTAATTGAAGACAATCAGATGTGTTAAACAAAAAATTCTTAATCTAAAAACTATTTCAAAAAATGATTGCTTTGTACATTTTGCAAGTATTGTATTTGAGGAGTGAAGTTGTATGGAGGAAGATTTGTCTATTTCTAGTCGTCTTGTAATTAGGAGTTTAACTACTATTTTTGTAATTTGAGTTTTTATTCTTTATGTTCTTATGTTTGGTTATATTTTATAGACATTAAATCATTGGAAATGGGGAATAAATGAATGTATGTTCTGATGTTGGATTGTTCACTTGAATGTATGATAAACAATTAAATGAGCCCAAAAACCATAAACAAGCTGGATTCGAGCCTAGGCTCATTTAGGCTCGCATAACAAACAAAACAAAACGAGCCGAGCCGAGCTCGAGCTTGTTATTTTTCCCACGAGCTGAGTACGAGCTTTGAAACTAGGCTCGAAATGAGCTTAACTCAAGCTTGAGCCAACATACATTTATACATGCTCGATCTGAGCTTAGGTATGTTCGGGCTCAGCTCGGCTCATTTAAACGTATAGCAGTAGCGAAGACATGCTCGGGATAAAAGGAGCAGAAATAGGGAGCTGGAAGCAAGATTGCTAGATGGAGTCAACAAAAGTCAAATCATGAAAGATTTTTGAAGCCTACGACGTGGTCACATCCATACCACAACATGGAGGAGAGTCCTTATTCAATACATTTGTCGGTTGACTTACAAGTCAGAAGTCTTAGAGGACACGCAAAGAAATGTCCACCACGTGTTGCGAGCTATGTACCACGACGTGGTGGCGTGAAATTTGGAAACATTATAAATATGATTCTAAATTATTATCTGAGGAGAGTTGTAACATCCCAAAATACCAAAAAAAAATCGTTTTTAAACCATAAAATCCATACAACCATTTGTTCAAAATCAATCAGAGTAAAATGTATTTTTCAAAGATCAGAGTAATACAATAAAAATCGGTGCGGAAAAGCCATCAGGGGATGCAATGCAGTCAAGTCGGGCCCTTCCCTTTGGAACTGGATGTACCACATATCATACATAGGATAGGGAATGTTATGGGCCACCCATAGTCTTACTGTTACTATCAGCCATGGGCTAATCATGGTCTTTTATTGCCACACCAGGAGCCAAATCATAGTCTTTACGTACAAGTGCCAAGAGCTACCTCGTAGTCTTCCATGCAAGCATCACAAATACAACTAACATCCTACATATAATTGTCAGATCCAAACCCTGGTCTTACATACAATTACCAGGTGCCACCACTTGGTCTTTCATACATATGCCAGGGGCCACCACCTGGTCTTCCATGCAAGTATCACGAAGACAACTATCATCATACATAGTATAGTGAGAAGACTCACCTTTCCGACGCAGTCCACAACCAACAACTCTCACAACCAAAAGCTCAACCATGCCAAAAGTCAACGGCCAAAGTAAAAGGTGAGGTTAATAATTATCCTCAACAAGCGTCCGCTTCGTGGCCTCCATGTGTCCACTTCATGGTAAAAAATGCCAAAACAGTAGGGTTGATCCCCAATCGCCACGTCGTGGCTACCAGAAGGTCACGCCATGGGAACTGGGTCCAAACATCTTAATGGATTAAGTTGTTTTCCTTCATCCATAAGAGCTCTAAATATCAGATCTGATACCCTCCAAGGTCTTGATGGATAAAGTTTCCAAATTTATCCATTAAGACATCTAAATAATATAAAAACCTCTAAACCTAAGTTCTTAATGACCCCATGAAGCATGAACTTATCCATTAAGCTCTTAATCACCAAAGGCATTCATTCATATTTTCTAGAAGGATTTCCTACACCTAATGGATCATGAAAATTGGTGCTTTATGGACATACATGTCCAATGCACGTCTCTTCCATTTAGACCAAAAATATGTGAGAAAGGAACTCAAACTTATTCATAGAACCAAAAACTCCAAGAAACTCTAGATCTACAACATATGACCACAAAGGGACCTCAAGGATCCATAAAGTTGCCAACTTTATGGGATCCATTCCTTCAAACTAACAAAATCATGAAGAAAGGGGCAAGAAACCTAGATCTAGATGCATGGAAGTTAAATCTTGGATCTTGAACACGTACAAAGGTCTAAAATATACACAGGAGAATGATGATGAGGTTTCCTTGTTGGATCAACACTAGAACACCTTCTTCTTCTTCTTCTTCTTCAAGCTACCAAAAATACCAAAATGAGCCAAGAATCACCAAAAATGATTAGGGTTAGGGTTTATGAGGTTTGAGAGTGATGGAGGATGAGGGTGATGCCCTAATCCCTGGGTATGATGCTCAAATATGAGAGAAACCCTAAAATCATGGGATTGGATCCAAAGGCTAACTAGAAAAGGCTATCATAGCCTATCTGCCAACACGACTCCAATAATCCTCCAATCCCAACAAAGGACGACTTAACCAACCAACACATGGACAATAACCAGTCCGTTTCACTCTAGGTGAATGCTACGGGACAAATCGTAGTCTTACATCACATCCGACCCCAAATCGACCTACAACCTACCACAATACTATGAATATTTTGGCCTTTCCACAGTCTCACAACCATTCATGCGATGGTCTAGCTCATCCTAGCAAATGTTACGAGCCAAATCATAGAGCTACAACACTTCCACAACTAGCTATCAACCCAGTGAATGCTACGGGCCACCACATAGTCTTACAAAACTTCCACATCTGCCTACCATCCTAGTGAATTCTACGGGTTACCCCACAGTCTTACAACATCTCCACAACTACCATAAGCCTAGCCCATGGTCTTTCCAACTATCCACTAAAATACCTAGCCAATATTAATACGATTTGAAACCCAACCTACTAAACCCAAACATGCATTCGGGTTGTGCTTCGCACCCCAAATACTTAATCAGACAAGAACAAGTAGAGAGGTCCTCACACAACCCTCAATCTGAACCTGGTTATGGAACCAAAATACGTCAATATCGATGATTTACGTCCTCGGATGAGATAACCTGGATCTTCAACATTTGTTTCCCTGATTACTGCTGACCAACGAACATTATTCCTTGCATAAGCCTCGGCTCATACCACAACCATAATTGGTTATCAGCTTGTCTTTGGTTATGAAATCCCAAGTTGACCTAACAGCTTCCAATACGAGGAACACACACACATCTCTGAAGGCGTAAACCTGACAACAACTAACCCGAAACTCACGTTCTGACTAATCCATTATGCCTTGCAATCATGAAAGATCTCTTTGAATTCCAAATACCATATTCCAATATCCTTACACTGCAACTTCCTCGGACCCATTGCACTGAAACCATAAAAATAAATCCGGCTGCTGATCCTCCAAGAAGAACTCCCAGTTCTCTCTCTCTCTCTCTCTCTCTCTCTCTCTCTCTCTCTCTATCTCCCCCGTATTTAGGGCTCACTTTATCACTGGCTGACGCCTCCCATGTCGACGTCTAAAATCGGCTTAACCAGAAACACTCTATACATGACTCATGGTATGCAAAATGGCATATGATAATCCATCGAATGATAATAACCAGATAATCATAAAGAGATCCTGAGCCTTAGGTGGACACTTAAACACCTCGAACATCACGTCTCACACACATAATCATAAAAATAAATAATAAAAGTAGATGGGAATTGAATATGATATGTCCTGGGGACAACATTTGGCGAAGCTCGAGCCTCCTCGGCCTGCAACTGAAATGCTTGAATCCTCACTACTACAGTTTCCTCCCTGCCCTCACGACAATCAGTAATCCTTAGTGTGGCTAGAGCAGGTGCCCTCACCGCTCTACTTATCAGTCTCGGACAGTTAGGGTCAACATGGACTGTTGACCTTGACTGAGGACTTTGACTTTGACCAGGGGTTGACTGGTGGGTTATGGAGTACCTTTTAGAGTTAAGGACTTATGAGTATATTGTACCATGGCCATATGTGGTGGAGCCTGTGTCAAGTGATCTGAGAGTTGGAGTTTACCTTTCGAGTCGACATCTGCGAGGTGAGTTATCCTCACTATATCGATAGGGTCTACGACACCAAGGCCGACCCTTTAGTTGTTATTGTTATGGTATGCTACATATGGATTTGATCTGCTAGATCGGAATCAGAGCAGACAGTATGTTATGCTTTTATGATCCGTAAGGATTGGTATGTTAGTGACCTGCTAGGTCGGTACTCTCGTTACGAGAGGATTCTATGATTGATGATCAGTGTGACAGATATGTTTGATGTTTGTGTATGTTAGTATGTGATAGTTATGCGAACATGGTTATTTACTCGTTGGTTGGGTTGAGGCGGTCCTGCTTTGTGCTGAAGGCCAACATACCCTATGAGCGGTCCGGGGAGACTGCAGGCCCACGAGGCGGACCAGTCATGCCGAAGGCTCGATATAGATTCAGATAGACTGTAGGCCCAGTAGGGCAATCCAGTCAGGCCGATGGCCCAATATGCATGTTGATTGATTGATTGATTGATTGATTGACTGATTGTTGCTGACATGGTATTGTCAGTGTGGTATTGGTATTTTGGGGGTAGCTCACTAAGCCCTCGGGCTTACAGTTTTCAGTTTATTGTTTCAGGTACTTCAGGAGATCGTGGCAAGGCGAAGGCGTGACCGTACCGCTCCTCATCCTTATGTTATGATCTGTTTATGGGACACTCTGATGGAAATTGATTTAAAAACATTTTGTAAACAATACTATTTGACTTTCATTTATGATTGAAAAAGTTTAAATTTGGCGTAAAATTTTTGGATGTTACAAGTTGGTATCATATATCAGTATGTATTTTCCTTGGAGTTCAGGATCCTATCATTGCTATGAGACGAGATACCCCACGCACGATCTTGAGTTGGGAGCGGTGGTCTTCGCTCTCAAGATTTGGAGGCACTATCTGTACGGGGTCCGTTGTACCATATACACGGATCACAAGAGTTTGAGACACATTATGGATCAGCCAAACTTGAATATGAGGCAGCGCAGGTGGCTGGATGTAGTCAAGGACTATGATTATGAGATCCTTTACCATCCTGGTAAAGCGAACGTGGTTGCGGATGCTCTGATACCAACTTGTAACATCCAAAAATTTTACGCCAAATTTAAACTTT
This sequence comes from Lactuca virosa, assembly GCF_052849685.1. NCBI lineage: Eukaryota > Viridiplantae > Streptophyta > Magnoliopsida > Asterales > Asteraceae > Lactuca > Lactuca virosa. Next base: position 333,122,881 of record NC_136430.1, read on the forward strand.
TTCAATCATAAATGAAAGTCAAATAGTATTGTTTACAAAATGTTTTCAAATCAATTTCCATCAGAATGTCCCATAAACATATCATAACATAAGGATGAGGAGCGGTACGGTCACGCCTTCACCTTGCCACGATCTCCTGAAGTACCTGAAACAATAAACTGAAAACTGTAAGCCCGAGGGCTTAGTGAGCTACCCCCAAAATACCAATACCACACTGACAATACCATGTCAGCAACAATCAGTCAATCAATCAATCAATCAACATGCATACTGGGCCATCGGCCTGACTAGACTGCCCTACTGGGCCTACAGTCTATCTGAATCTATCCCGAGCCTTCGGCATGACTGGTCCGCCTCGTGGGCCTGCAGTCTCCCCGGACCGCTCATAGGGTATGTTGGCCTTCAGCACAAAGCAGGACCGCCTCAACCCAACCAACGAGTAAATAACCATGTTCGCATAACTATCACATACTGACATACACAAACATCAAACATATCTGTCACACTGATCATCAATCATAAAATCCTCTCGTAACGAGAGTACCGACCTAGCAGGTCACTAACATACCAATCCTTACAGATCAGAAAAGCATAACATACTGTCTACTCTGATTCCGATCTAGCAGATCAAATCCATATGTAGCATACCATAACAATAACAACTAAAGGGCCGACCTTGGTGCCGTAGACCCTATCGATATAGTGAGGATAACTCACCTCGCAGATGTCGACTCGAAAGGTAAACTCCAACTCTCGGATCACTTGACACAGGCTCCACCACCTATGGCCATGGTACAATATACTCATAAGTCCTTAACTCTAAAAGGTACTCCATAACCCACCAGTCAACCCCTGGTCAAACTCAAAGTCCTCAGTCAAGGTCAACCTCCCTGACTGACTCTACTCGCCGAGTCGACCCGTCGACTCGTCGAGTCCCTATACTCAGAAACTCCCATAACACGACTCTACTCGCCGAGTCACCCCAAGACTCGTCGAGTCCAACGATCTCCGAGTCCCATCCTGCTCAACTCACCGAGTCACCTCCCGACTCAATGCTTCAAGGTTTAACCAGAAAAGATTGGGGTTCTGCGACCAGACTCGTCGAGTCCAAGAACAGACTCGCCGAGTCCAAGACAATCTTCAACAGACTCGCCGAGTTGTTCTTCCACTCGCCGAGTCCATGCACATGTTCATACGACTCGTCGAGTACACCCATGTGACTCGCCGAGTCCCTTTAGTTCTCAATCCATACAGAGGCTTTTCGAGCCATGCAGAGGCTCCAATCCATAGATCCACTCTTCTACAGCCTAACCCTCACATAAAGTTGCAAACTTTACGTGAAACCAAGGAGATATAAGTCCAAAACACTCTAGGGCTAGGGTTTATGACAAAGGGGCTTCACCAACAACTCAAAGACTGATGCTTTATGACTTTCTGGACCAACACAAGTCTAGATCTGAATTAGACCCCTGAGATCTAAGCTTCTAACTCGAAATAGCTCACAAACAAGCTATGGAATTCCACATCAACCACCAAGGATGAACCAAAAAGGAAATCAGCATAAGATTATGGCTTTTTACCTCTGAAATGTGCCCAAACAGATGTAGATCCCAGATCCACACAAGCCCCTTGATGTTAGCCTTTGATTCCTCAAGCGCTTTTCACCAATTTCCTCTTCCAAGCTCCAATCTCCTCAATAATGAAGCCTTACACGAAAATTAGGGTTTCTGGAACTCTCAGGGGGATTAGGAGGCTGGGAGAAGGACTTTATGTCGAGTGTAAAAATTCAAAGTTCGGAAGCAAGAAGTTGGAGGGTGCAAAGTGTAAATTTAGGAAAGGGACTCGACGAGTAGGTCCGTCTACTCGCCGAGTCGGAGCGGGATTCTATCAGGGTTTAAGTGGCCAACTCGCCGAGTCGGAGACTTGGACTCGACGAGTTGGTGCTGTGGGAAGAAAACCCTAATCCCGAGGGTTGCACCCTATTTAAAGGACTTTATGTCCTTCTCCCAGCCTCCTAATCCCCCTAAGAGTTCCAGAAACCCTAATTTTCATGTGAGGCTTCATTATTGAGGAGATTGGAGCTTGGAAGAGGAAATTGGTAAAAAAAGCTTGAGGAATCAAAGGCTAACATCAAGGGGCTTGTGTGGATCTGGGATCTACATCTGTTTGGGCACATTTCAGAGGTAAAAAGCCATAATCTTATGCTGATTTCCTTTTTGGTTCATCCTTGGTGGTTGATGTGGAATTCCATAGCTTGTTTGTGAGCTATTTCGAGTTAGAAGCCTAGATCTCAGGTTGCTACTTCAGATCTAGACTTGTGTTGGTCCAGAAAGTCATAAAGCATCAGTCTTTGAGTTGTTGGTGAAGCCCCTTTGTCATAAACCCTAGCCCTAGAGTGTTTTGGACTTATATCTCCTTGGTTTCACGTAAAGTTTGCAACTTTATGTGAGGGTTAGGCTGTAGAAGAGTGGATCTATGGATTGGAGCCTCTGCATGGCTCGAAAAGCCTCTGTATGGATTGAGAACTGAAGGGACTCGGCGAGTCACATGGGTGTACTCGACGAGTCGTATGAACATGTGCATGGACTCGGCGAGTGGAAGAACAACTAGGCGAGTCTGTTGAAGATTGTCTTGGACTCGGCGAGTCTGTTCTTGGACTCGACGAGTCTGGTCGCAGAACCCCAATCTTTTCTGGTTAAACCTTGAAGCAGTGAGTCGGGAGGTGACTCGGTGAGTTGAGCAGGATGGGACTCGGAGATCGTTGGACTCGACGAGTCTTGGGGTGACTCGGCGAGTAGAGTCGTGTTATGGGAGTTTCTGAGTATAGGGACTCGACGAGTCGACTCGGCGAGTAGAGTCAGTCAGGGAGGTTGACTTTGACTGAGGACTTTGACTTTGACCAAGAGTTGACCAGTTTGTCTACCAAGGGTATTTTGGTGATTTTGGTATTTATGGAGTTGGTTCTTTGGTAGTATTCGGTGGTGGAGTTCGTGTCGGTGGTCGGAGCAGCTGATCTTATCCTTTCAGTCGGCAATTTCAGGTGAGTTATCCTCACTATATCGATAGGGTCTACGGCACCAAGGCCGGCCCTTTATCGGATGGAAATCCGGGTATTGTTGTTATGTTATTGCTTTGCTAGATCTGCATCCTGGTATTTAGGATGGTGTTATGTTAGTGACCTGGTTAAGGTCGGTACCCGGTATATAGGGTAATGTTATGCTAGTGACCGGTTAGGTCGGAATCCTGGTTAGGATGTTGATATGCTATGTGATCTGTTAGACTGTTTGTCTGGTTGAGGATTTGTTATGTGATTAATTGTTTTATGTGCACATGGTTGTTTGATGGTGTTGGGTTGAGGCGGGTCCTGCTTTGTGCTATAGGCCAACATACCCAGGGCGGACCGGATATTCCGAAGCCCAGCGAGTCGTCCGGATAGGCTGAAGGCCCCAAGAGGGCGGACCAGACGTGCCGAGGCTCGGAGAGTGGACCAGGCCGACTGAAGGCCCGGTGTGGACGGACCAGTCATACTGTAGACTCAGGGAGTGGACCAGGTGGATTGAAGGCCCGGTGCGGGCGGACCAATCACACTGTAGACTCGATGTACATGGCTAGACTCGGAGGGTGGACCAGGTGGACTGAAGGCCCGGTACGGGCGGACCAGTCACACAGTAGACCCGATGTGCGTGGCTGTTCTATTTGTGATATGTTATGAGTATGTTTATGTGTGGTTGGTATTTTGGGTGTAACTCACTAAGCTTTCGGGCTTACAGTTTCAATGTATTGTTTCAGGTACTTCAGGAGATCGTGCTTCCGAACTTGGGATGTTACAATTCTCCCCCACTTAAATTAGGCTTCATCCTCGAAGCCTACTGCAGTATACGCTTCAGAACAAACCCCTTGTACTGCAGACTCCGATTTCTCATTTAACTCAGGTTCTTGCAAACCCTATTACCGCATCTCTCTTCTAACGACTTCTTCTCGCGTGGCATCCTTGCCACTTCTCCAAGCCGACCATTGGCCTTTCAACTCAATAGCACCACGTATCATCCACGTATCACCCGATGACACTATCCCTTCATATCAGGGACGTACCTCCGCGCCCTGCTAGCACTAGCTACCATAATCACCCACTGAACTCTGTTGAGACACTAATTCATCTTCCTTCGCCCAAAGTTGGCGATAACCCTAATAACTCGCAACCCGGAACAAATCCGGTTCCACCCTCTGGTTCTATCCCTTACACGCTGACAGGATACTACATCCCTCAGCTCCCGTAACCCATCAACCAATCATATCGCGTAACCACTCGTACCTGGCCTAATCAGCCTCGGGCTGGAATACCAACACACCAGGTCCAATCAATCATAGGATCCGGTCATCCTCATGATGGAATACCCCAGATTGAAATACCTCCTCATACACAACTCAAGCCTACAACCATACTCGGAACCAAGGACCTTGTCCTTGCGTCACCCTCGAACCCTTCGGTTCGACTCAACGGAGTGCAATCTAAACACACCTCCCTATCACGATCTCTAGGTCCTTGACCTCCGACCGTAATATCCTTATGCAGTCCTCAACACCGGTCCAGACTACTCTCGAGTCTGTTAACCTGCTGTCTCACCTTCCTCTGTCCCAATCTCTAATCGGGAATCCCTCTCCTTCTCCTCTTCCAAGGAGACCGAAAACATGCATGCGCATCATCCAACATTGCCACAACCTCAACGGGCATCCAACCTGTATGTGCTTCCATATATCTGGTACAATTCCAGTGCTTGTTACCAAGCACTTTCGATCCACTATCACATACAGAGTCTTTAGCATTTAAAAACATTGCTATGATAGCAATGATAGCATTTAAATTGTAACATCCCAAAAAAATTGAGCCAAATTAAAACATTTTAATTCATTCAAAAACCATTAACTTCATTCATCTCGTTTTCAAAATAGTTTATTATCAGAGTATCCCCCAGAACCATATCATATAAATCATAAAACATAAGGAGCGGTACGATCACGCCTTGGCCTTGCCACGATCTCCTGCAGTACCTGAAACAATACACTGAAACTGTAAGCCCGAAAGCTTAGTGAGTTACCCCCAAAATACCAACCACACATAAACATACTCATAACATATCACAAATAGAACAACCACGCACATCGGGTCTAATGTGTGACGGGTCCGCCCGCACCGGGCCTTCAATCCACCTGGTCCACCCTCCGAGTCTAGCCATGTACATCGAGTCTACAATGTGACTGGTCCGCCCGCACCGGGCCTTCAATCCACCTGGTCCACTCCCTGAGTCTACAGTATGACTGGTCCGCCCACACCGGGCCTTCAGTCGGCCTGGTCCACTCTCTGAGCCTCGGCACGTCTGGTCCGCCCTCTTGGGGCCTTCAGCCTATCCGGACCGCTCGCTGGGCCTTCGGAATATCCGGTCCGCCCTGGGTATGTTGGCCTACAGCACAAAGCAGGACCCGCCTCAACCCAACACCGTCAAACAACCATGTGCACATAAAACAATTAATCACATAACAAATCCTCAACCAGACAAACAGTCTAACAGATCACATAGCATATCAACATCCTAACCAGGATTCCGACCTAACCGGTCACTAGCATAACATTACCCTATATACCGGGTACAGGCCTTAACAAGGTCACTAACATAACACCATCGTAAATACCAGGATGCAGATCTAGCAAAGCAATAACATAACAACAATACCCAGATTTCCATCCGATAAAGGGCCGGCCTTGGTGCCGTAGACCCTATCGATATAGTGAGGATAACTCACCTGAAATTGCCGACTGAAAGGATAAGATCAGCTGCTCCGACCACCGAAACGAACTCCACCACCGAATACTACCAAAGAACCAATTCCATAAATACCAAAATCACCAAAATACCCTTGGTAGACAAACTGGTCAACTCTTGGTCAAAGTCAAAGTCCTCAGTCAAAGTCAACCTCCCTGACTGACTCTACTCGCCGAGTCGACTCGTCGAGTCGCTATACTCAGAAACTCCCATAACACGACTCTACTCGCCGAGTCACCCCAAGACTCGTCGAGTCCAACGATCTCCGAGTCCCATCCTGCTCAACTCACCGAGTCACCTCCCGACTCATTGTTTCAAGGTTTAACCAGAAAAGATTGGGGTTCTGCGACCAGACTCGTCGAGTCCAAGAACAGACTCGCCGAGTCCAAGACAATCTTCAACAGACTCGCCGAGTTGTTCTTCCACTCGTCGAGTCCATACACATGTTCATACGACTCGTCGAGTACACCCATGTGACTCGCCGAGTCCCTTCAGTTCTCAATCCATACAGAGGCTTTTCGAGCCATGTAGAGTCTCCAATCCATAGATCCACTCTTCTACAGCCTAACCCTCACATAAAGTTGCAAACTTTACGTGAAACCAAGGAGATATAAGTCCAAAACACTCTAGGGCTAGGGTTTATGACAAAGGGGCTTCACCAACAACTCAAAGACTGATGCTTTATGACTTTCTGGACCAACACAAGTCTAGATCTGAAGTAGCAACCTGAGATCTAAGCTTCTAACTCGAAATAGCTCACAAACAAGCTATGGAATTCCACATCAACCACCAAGGATGAACCAAAAAGGAAATCAGCATAAGATTATGGCTTTTTACCTCTGAAATGTGCCCAAACAGATGTAGATCCCAGATCCACACAAGCCCCTTGATGTTAGCCTTTGATTCCTCAAGCTCTTTTCACCAATTTCCTCTTCCAAGCTCCAATCTCCTCAATAATGAAGCCTCACATGAAAATTAGGGTTTCTGGAACTCTCAGGGGGATTAGGAGGCTGGGAGAAGGACATAAAGTCCTTTAAATAGGGTGCAACCCTCGGGATTAGGGTTTTCTTCCTACAACACCAACTCGTTGAGTCCAAGTCTCCGACTCGGCGAGTTGGCCACTTAAACCCTGATAGAATCCCGCTCCGACTCGGCGAGTAGACGGACCTACTCGTCGAGTCCCTTTCCTAAATTTACACTTTGCACCCTCCAACTTCTTGCTTCCGAACTTGGGATGTTACACATTAAACTGTTAGCTCTAGAGATCGAGCAAATCCTAGGGTTAGGTAATATTAATTTGTAACTTTGATTGTGTTAGAGAGCATTATAAATCCATGCTATCTGCTTGATTTATTGTCTTGATCATAGATAAGAAATCATTAGATCATATCAATTCTAGTCCGAATCAATTCAATCAATTGTGTGTTAACTAATTACATGATCATTGTATTAGTCGTTCATAAATTGTTAGCACTAGGAAATCCGATTAAGATAACTAGTCACATTAGAATTCGGTAACCAACTAAATAGTCTATTTCATTGTTAAAAACATCAACCATAGGAGAGAGGCGAGTCGAAGCTAAATGGTAGTACTCTTTTATCTTGATTTAAATCATATTATGTTTTGTTTGATTTAGTTTAAGTAATCGTCGCTAATTTAATTGTTTTAAGTTGATGATATAGGTTTTTGAACTTGAAAAATAAAACCCCCCTTCTTTTATAGTATTTTCCTAGTTTAATTAATAGCATGTATTTTTATTAAAATTATACTCGTTCCCCTAGTGTTCGACAAACCGTACTTGTCATTCATATACTGTCAAACGAGTACGTACACTTGCCTAGTTGTGTAGCACTCTGGTTATGACCAAGTATAATTTTATAAATATAAAACTAATAGTAGTAAAATACACGTCATACCCCTTAACAAATATATTATTAACACAAACAACTATAACTAACAATACAATACACAGAAAACCTAACTAACATCATCATGACACCAAGATAAGAAACAACTATAAATATCTATATGTGCAAACACCAAAGGTATCAAACAACACACCATCTTATACATGCATAACAAATATATTATTAACAAAAACAACATAAGACGCATAATATATTTGTAAACAAAACACCGACCATAATACACAATACAATACACCGAAAACATAAGTAACATCATCATGGCACCTTGATACGAAATAACTACAAATACCATTGCATGCAAACACCAAAGGCATGAAAGAAATCTTATACATACATAACACATAACATGATATTGAGTTAGGCATCGAAGAGTGTTCCCAAAGTTTTTTCTGAGGCTGCCATGTCAGCTATAAATACCCATGATGTGACAATTTTTGCTAACGTGGCAAACATAGTCTATATGCCACGTAGCTATAACCTATTGGTAACCGACCAAAGGCTAAAAGCCTAAAACTTATGATTTTTATGATATTAACCCAAACAATTAGATAACATCTAGGAAAAGATTCAAACACATGCAACACCTCTTTGTTTTTCTAGACTACACATAATTAGATAATTATCACTAAACCAACCATGTCTATTCATGGTTCCCAATATTCATTCATCAAGGACATCCGTATGATACAACGGTTTCAATTATATTACAATTTATCGATTATAGATTATATTCTTGAGACTTACAAAAAATGGGTCAATCTCGATAGTCCTAATGAATAAACTGTAGACAGCTTGCGACAGATTCTCATCCTATTCCTTTGGTTTTGTTATATACAGACACACTATGCCTGCCTAATCTCTTAGGAATGAATGCCTCATTTGCTTTGTGTTTATTGTTCCTGCTTCCCATCGCCATTAATATCTGACCTCACCACACCTCACAAACTCAGCAAATCTTTCAACTTTTCTACAAATTCTCTTATCAAAATGAACCCCGACTCAATCTTCGACGATCAGTTTCCGGCGCCGGAAATAGGGAACTTGGCCGTTGACGAAGAACTCCCTCCATTGGAAGACGTAGACCACACCATCAATAATTACTGCAATCCATTTGATGCGCAAGGATTGTCAGAGCAGGTCCAAGATCTTGATAATCATGATCAAACACCATTTTCCATACCGGATTTCGACATTTCAACCATCGGAATTTCATATTCAAAGTTAAAGTCAAAACTAGCGTATCCGGAGCAGAATTCTCCGGCGTCGCTAGAGCTTCTTAGTTACCGGAGAAAATTTAAAGGTTTACCAGAAGCTTCTACAGACGAAATTGTACTGGATTGTGTCGGAAAACTGTCGACGGTGGAAATCATCGAACTGGCGGCGGAGAAGTTTATAAAGTTTTCAACCCAACGGGGCAATGGGTACACCATGTTCACTCATCCGTATGGGTCGTCGGCGTTCACGAGCTTATCGATTGACGAGACCAGGGAGGTTGAGCTTGTTTTCCAGCTTTTGACCGCCGCCGAGAAAGTTGGCCGGAAGCAGTTTGATATCGCCAGCAAATACATAGCACGGTGTGGGTGGGTGGCGTGCGACAGCGGCTCTCCGGTTGAGCGGCTGGTGTATCACTTATGTGATGCATTACAGAAAAGAATCGGAAAAGAAATTGGTATACCCTTTGCTACGAAACTAGAAAAACAGGTGAGTGATTATGATTGGTCAAAAATGGATCTGTGTGGGTTGGAATGTTGGATTCATCAGTCAACTTCTTTTTTCTTTGAAATTAATAATTAACCAGTAAATTAAATATGAATATACAAATTACAAAGTACAAAAACCAAACCTTTAATAAACTAATAATCAGTCTTCGTTTGAATAAAATCATCTAAACAATTAATTCCATACACCAAGTTTTTGAATATTTTGAATCGATTTTTGTTTTAATATTTCGGTTACTCATGTTACTCGATTATGTGTCTTAAATTATCATATTGAAAAATAATGTATCTTGTAACTTTAAACATTTTGTGACGTCTGTCATTAGTATTTCTTCGTATGTCTTATGTATTTGCTTAAACAAAGTACTTCGGTTAAAAAAGGAAGAATTTTAATTTTTGAGGCCAAACTTATTATATGTAGGGTATAAAAAATGAAAATCCTATGGCATTGGGAACAAATATGACATTCTTGGCCGTTTATCAAGCCCTTCCGTTCAATCAAGTGTTGCATTTCACAGGCATACAAGCGATCCTCGATCAAGTTGGGACATCAAGCAAAGTGCATTTGATCGACATCCACATTAGATGTGGCGTACAATGGACGGCTATGATGCAAGCATTTGCAGAACAAAGTCCACAACCCGAGCTTTTGAAACTAACCGCATTTGCAACAACCTTAGACTTCCAAAAAGTAGAGGAAACTGGAAGAAGATTGAAGAATTTCGCGAAAACTTTAAGTTTGCCTTTCTTGTTCAAAACACTCGTGCTATCAGACATCACCGAAGTGGAAAAACATCAGTTTGAGGTTCAGGATGGTGAAGCAATCGCAGTCTACTGTAATATGATTCTAAGAACTATGATTTCCAGACCCCAAAGGTTGGAAAATATGATGAGAGCTATCAAAACAATCAACCCTGCTATTATTGTTGTCGCCGAGGTCGAAGCCAACCACACTTCAACTTCTTTCGTGAAGCGGTTTACTGAGACATTATTCTTTTATGGTGCTTTTTTTGATTGTATTGACGTGTGTATGAGTCAAGATAATGCTCATAGAGCAGTGATGGAAGGTGTACATTTTGCTGGCGGGATGCAAAACCTAGTGGCGGCTGAGGAGGGTGAGCCGATGAGTAGGAGTGTAAAATTGGATACTTGGAGGTCATTTTTTGCAAGGTTTGGAATGGTGGAGTACGAGCTTAGTGATTCGTGTATATATCAGGCAAAGCTCGTGTTGCAACAATTTCCATGTGTGAGTTCTTGCATGCTTGAGAATAATGACAAGTTTTTGATTGTTGGGTGGAAAGGGACCCCATTGGTTTCCTTGTCAACATGGAAGTTCATTTAGTTTCAACCAACATGTTGTAATGCATTGGACGTCATAAGGACATAACTAGTTTAGGAACATGTACGTCTCATTTGTTATGATGATGTAATAGTTATGATCATATCATAGGACATATATAACAGGTTGTATTGCATTTAATATGTATTGAATATTTGGATTGATACATAAACTAATGTTAATAATACAAATATTGTAATATTTTGTCCCTCAAAAAGGTTAAACTAGATAGAACAATGAATATCTTATGTTTCGTTTGTACAAAAGACACAAATATCATCTTATTCATATGCCAACACCAAAAAAGTAAAAAGTGTAATGAAAATTTTATGCCTTCGTGTACTATATGTTGTGTTAGGCTAAAGGGTGTTAGGCAGGCGTATTTCTTCAATGTCGTCATTATCATCATTAAGATCAACACCAATGTGACCATCCGATGATATTTGTTGTGAGCTCGAATATAAAGATGTTCAACTTCTTTTTGGCGGATTAGCAATGTCTTCATGTGTTGCAAGCTCCTTCCACCTAATGCTTCTTTTCACAACTTCCCACACATGAATGAACTTAAAAGGCTTCAACATGTCATCTTGGAATGTCGCTGTAACGCCCCGATTCTCAAATATCAATTTATGGTGATAAATTCTCATGAATTCAAGGTCTACTCGACGAGTTGGTTGCCTGACTCGTCGAGTAGCAGCGGGTTAGGCCGCACACTTAAGTGACCTACTCGCCGAGTCCAAGAAGGGACTCGACGAGTAGGAGCTGGAGGATGAAACCCTAAATTCCGGGGTTTTACACCCTATTTAAAGGATCATTTTCCCTTTAGCCTCCCTTTGCAGCCTCTAGAGAGTTCAACAAAACCCTAATACGTGTGTGTGTGCTCCAATTATGTGTTTCAAGTCTTGGAAGAAGATTCTTAGAGAAAGGAACTTGAAGATCAAGTAGCTAGCATCAAGGAGCTTGTGTGGACCTGAAATCCACCTCAGATAGCACCATTTGAAGGTATCAAGTCGTTACCTTGACCTTCTTTCCTTCTAGATCTCTTTTGGGTTGAAGATTAGGGATTTTCATCATGTTATGAAGCTGTTCTTGGGTATGAGCTAAGATCCGAAGTTGCAACTTCAGATCTGAACTCTCCTTGGTCTTTAGGTCCATAAAGCTTACAGCTTTAGCAAGTATGAGCCCTTCCTTTTGAGTTAAACTCCATTTCAAGTTTAGATTTGGCATTATGAGTCATTAGAGCCTTGCATGCGCGTAAAGTTTGCAACTTTACGTGATAAACATGCATTGGGAAGCTGGATCTACAATTTGGAGCCTTAGCATGGCTTAAAATCGTCTGTATGAATAAAGGACTGAAGAGAATCAGCGAGTTGAATGAACGAATCGGCGAGTCCGATGAAGGTTGTCGTGGGCTCGGCGAGTCAGTCGAGTGACTCGGCGAGTCGGCGAGGGTTTTCCCAACCTTTGGACACGTATGAACGCGGCGAGTTATAAAGGTAAAACTCGGCGAGTTGGCCAAGGAGTTACGGCCACTGACACTAGGAACTCGACGAGTCACACGAGTGACTCGGCGGGCTGGCAAGTTATGCAAGGAACTCGACGAGTAGCTAAGGGTACTCGACGAGTTAAGGTCAACATGGACTGTTGACCTTAACCAATTGACTTCTGAGGGTATTTTGATAAATTGGATATTTATAGCAAAGGACATTGGTGAATATAGGTGTTGGAGCTGGAGCTACATTTGTAGGAGTTTGACACCACCTTCCGAGCTACTTACGAGGTGAGTTATCCTCACTATATCAACAGGGTCTACGGCACCAAGGCCGGCCCTTTATCAGATGTGTATCCGGGTATTGTATGATATGTTTATTGATCTGTTAGATCTGCGTCCTGGTAGTTAGGACGGTATTATGTTAGTGACCTGGTTTAGGTCGGTATCCTGGTATATAGGATGATGCTATGTTAGTGACCGGTTAGGTCGGTATCCTGGTTATAGGATGTTGCTATGCTACATGATCTGTTAGATCGGTTTGTTTGTCTATAGACTGTTATGTGATTATCTGTTATATGTGCACATGGTTGTTTTGATTGGGGGGTTGGGTTGAGGCGGATCCTGCTTTGTGCTGTAGGCCAACATACCCAGGGCGGACCGGATAGACTGCAGACCCGGGTGGGCACATAGTCAGGCCGAAGGCCCGACGAGCGGTCCGGATAGGCTGAAGGCCCCGAGAGGGCGGTCCAGACGTGCCGAGGCTCGAAGAGTGGGGCAGATAGACTGAAGGCCCGGTGCGGGCGGACCATTTATACTGTAGACTCAGAGAGTGGACCAGGTAGACTGAAGGCCCGGTGCGGGCGGACCAGTCACACTGTAGACTCGATATGCATGTTTGTTTTGTATTTGTTGATATGATATGATTATGGTTATATGAGGTTGGTATTTTGGGGGTAACTCACTAAGCCTTCGAGCTTACATTTATCGATTATTGTTTCAGGTACGGTGGATGACCGCGGGAAGGCGAAGGCGTGACCGTACACTTCCTCATATTTTGATTTGGATTTCTGGAATACTCTGATATGAAACTATTTTGAAAACAGATTTGTAATAACTAATGGTTTGGAATGATTTAAAAAGTTTTAAATTGGCTTGATTTTTATGGGTGTTACAAGTTGGTATCGGAGCCTTGGTTTGAGTGAATTGGAGGAACACTCGTGTGAATCCAGTCTCAAATCAAGGAAAAGATTTTAAAATGATTTTTAAATGGTTTTCAAAATAAGTAAAGGAGGATGCAGTGTGTACGATCAGCCGGAGCCAGTAAGTAGACCCCAAAATACCATACAGTTATTTGATTATGTGATATGTTAGAACAACATGCTAGTACTAGGCTAGGGTTCTTCAGGACTTGCATGATAGAATTGCCTGATTGTATGATGCCTGATAGCCTAGGGTTTTCCTTATATGAAATTGACATCATGACTGTAGTTGCTTAGTGTATGCATCACGGCCTTACGTAATTAAGATCTTATAGCCTGAGAATGTTTGATTTAGCCTTATGTTCTGTTCTTATTGATTAGGGCTTAGGGTAGGATTGGATATTCGAAAGTCTATATGGTCCAGCGTTATGTATGGCTAGCATACACTGGTGCTGCAGGGTTGGTGGAAGTTTCATGGATGGGTGAGTTGTGTGAGGCCGGGAGGCCATTTATGAGATATTTAACATTCCTCTAGGAGTGAGGATTGAGCGTTCGCTATGTTTATGTATATTGTTAGGGTGTTGTGATGATACTTGAGACAAATATGGGTAGGTGTGGAAGGTAGTATGGGCCCGTACTACTGAAAACACAGGACCCATACGCGTAGCAAGGAAGTCACAACCCCTAGGGTTTAGTTAGGAGTTGGTCCCCTTTATTATGCAGATTATTTGATACCTGCTAGGTATGTTTTCAGAATGGTGGTTACGAGACGCCTTGTGACTGGATCCGGGTCAGGATCAGGAGCAGGAGACGGAGACCAGGAGGCGCCGACAACACCCGAGACTATCGGCTAGATGAGGCCAGACGAGATGGATGCCAGGATCCGGGAGATCCTGCATGATGAGGTTGCTGCTATGTTCCGGGCTCAGTTGCCGGAGATGTTTGGGTCTATCAAGACCGCTATGCTGGAGTATTTTGATGATCGCTATGCAACCCTTGCTGAGGCGGCTGTCGTGGCAGCTACTGCAGCTGTAACAGCGGTAGGGATGGGAGTCAGTCGGGCTTTTCAGTATCGGGACTTCATTTTGTATGAGAAGGATTTGTAACGGTTTCTTGTAAAATGATTTTGTATACTTCTAGAAAATCCGATATTTTCTTTGAAAACGAGTTGTAAGTCTTATACCCAAGACATAAAATGTATGTATTTCCTTTCTTTCTTTTTCCTTGTAAAATGATAATGTATGTTTCCGGAAAATCCAATATTTTCTTAAATATGAACTGTAGTCTTAAACCCTAAGACCAAAAATGTAAGTATTGTTGTACTGAAAATAGTATGTAATTTTATCATTTTATATAAAATTACCTGAATGTATGTTTAGCCCGTAAATCAAATGTGTTGTCGATACTCTATGTGAGTTATTATAACCATACTAATACGACTAGTGGCCTGAACGACGTTCTTCAGGCGTCAGAACTGTTACGACATTTGTCACCTCAAACCTGCCGGTCTAACTACAGCTAACGGTTTAGGTGCGGGGTTGTCAATCCCGTATAGATCTATACACAAGTGTCACACTCTCCCTACAAGAGACTCTGGTTATAATTCACGACTTTAGTGGGTACTCTACTGGGTACAATGAAGTAGTGCCTCACAAGTCTATATCAACTGGTTTACGTCTATAGTGCTGAAAATTTGTTATCTTGTAAGCAAAGTAATTATACCTTTAGTAATTATTTGTTTCCTCTGAAATGATAGTGTAGTGTTTGTAACTCCCAAACTATACCAATTATAGTTTATTATGTTTTGTTTGTCAAGAATATTTATATAAACATTTATATAAACACATAGCAAATATTTTGGCTAGTTTCAAAGTGTAAGTCAACATAATGTCTTCAGGTTGTGACCTACAAAATAGTGAAATACTAAAATGTACTCCTTTTTGTTATGAAAGTCATATTATAGTAAAAAGCTTCAAAAACCAAGAAGTTTTTACAATTCTTAAATTTTCTTATGATCTTATAACATAGATTCTGTTTGTTTTGTTAGTTTTACATTTTAAAACTAATATAACACAAATATTTGGATAAAACTAGTGATAACCACATCTTATGCAAACTATATCTTATATTTTAACAGCAAGATAAAACATGCAAATATTTGTATGTTAAACAAATTTTGACTTGTATTCCCCCCCCCCCCCCCCCTAAAAACATGAAAAAGCTTGAAAATGTGGGGGTATGAACTCACCTTGAGTGGTTTTGTGGGTTGTAACCCACCAAAGTGGTAAAAAGGACTACAAAATACCCTTTTTTGTTAGAAAACTATCCTTTAGTAAAAAGTTTCCAAAAGAAAAACTTTATAGTTTTGTATATCATAACTTTTCTCAAGAACATATAGTATGATTATACTCATTATTCATAGATTTATTTGTATTTTAAACAACATACCACTCATTATTCATAGATTTCTTGTAAGCAAAGTAAGAACTCTGCAGTTAAGCGTGCTCGGGTGGGAGTAGTACCGGGATGGGTGACCCCCTGGGAAGTCCTCGTGCCGAGTGGCCCAAAGCGGACAATATTGTGATACGTGCCAGAGGGGGATGTTACAGATCATGGTATAAAAACCTTTATTTTCACTAGATTTTGATGAACCCTAGTTGAATATGTTTTGATTTCGTTAGTTGGATCATGTGAGCTTGGTTAATACTTGTGTTCAATTCATCACCTTACCTTTCGTGTTAAAGTTATGATTTTTATTGCCTATTGTTGAATTACATGTAGTTGAGAGGACCAATCTAATTACATTAACTAGAATCTTAATTAGTTTATGACCATTAAACTATTAGGACTAGATATTGACCATATCCTAGGGTTAGGTAATATTAATCTATGACTTTGACTATGTTAGAGAGTATTAGATATTCATGCTATGCTTTGATTGATTGTCCTGACCATTGACAAGAAATCACTAGATCATATCGTTCATAGTTCGAATATATATAATTAATTATGTGCTCAATAATTGTATGATCATTTGTTAGTTGTTCATTAATTACTAGTACTAGGAGATCTGACCAAGATAACTAGTCATATTACAATTCGATAATCAAATCATTAATCCATTGCACTTCCAATAAATCAAGGATATAAACTTAGGGGATTCGTATTCTAGTGGAAGTACTTCTTATCTTTTGTTTTAATTTAGTTCTTTACTTTCGTTTGTTTTAGTTAAATCAAGTTTAGTTGTTTTGAACAAAAACCTTCTTTTACTTTATTGGTATTAGTTTAATTAACATTTGAATTATTTGATCAAAACCATCTCGTTCCTTGAGTTCGACACCCTTTCTTACCTTAAACTATATTACTTCACGACAAGGTACACTGCCTATTTGTGTTTAAGACTAGCTGAGATTTGAAAGGACTTTATAAATAAAAACTAGTGCATAATGTAACATTCATGATTCAGGTAATTTTCATTTTTGACCCTTATTATGTAATTGTTTGCAAATTGGTCCCAAATGGCACTTAAGTGAAAACGCGTGGCCTTACCTAGTATGCTGGGCGTTCTCATCTTACGCTGGGGGTCAAACCCTAATTTTTAGGGTTTGGACCCTATTTAAACATCATTAAATCCCCAATATTTCTTCCCTCATTTGCCTCCAGCCCCATTTCATACATTGAAAACCCTAATCCACCTTTGTGAGCATTTTGAGCCTTAGAGTGTGTTGTTGGTGTTCCTGAAGGAGGAAGAAGGAAGACGATTCACCTTAGAAGCTCAAGACCATCTAGATCCAGAAGTATTTTGCACCCAAACAGCCTTTGGAGGTATAAAGTTCAGACCTTGATGTTTATTAGCTTTGGATCTTGTTAACGCTTAAGCTTTATGCTTTTTGGTCCCATTTGCTTGGTGTTCATGAGTATGGATTACTCCAACCCATAAGGGTTGTCCTTCCTTGCGTTTTTAGTTGCTTAGAACCATAAAAATATGATCTTGGTCCCTTTCCTTTCTTCATGCATGAGATATGAGGTGTTGGTTTATGCAATAAGTTAGGGTTAATTTGTTGGACTCTTTATAGCCTTGGAAAGTCATAAAGTTAGAAACTTTATGACTTAGGATATTATTTGGAGCTAGATCTGGGTTTTGGACGAAGTGTCTTCATGGATTAAGCAATTTTTGTTAGGAAAGTTGGCTAACGTGTACGCTGGGGGTACCTGATGAAATGATGCGTGTACGTGGTAAAGCCCCTGAAAACTGTTCAAGAAGCATACTACGTCGGGCGTAGTAGCTGAGTATGTCGGGTGTACTTAGCCTGAGTTGGCTCGGTTGACTTTTTGGCCTTTGACCTTGACTAGGATTTTGACCAAGTTTGACCTAGGGGTATTTTGGGTACTTTGAGCTGTGAATTGAGTGTAGGTCACTGTTTTCTATATATGTGACCCATAGAGTTGACAGTTGGAGAAGTGTTCTGTTCTGCTATCTCTTCAAACTGTGAGGTGAGTTTTCCTCACCATACTTATGGGTCGAAGGAACTAATGTTGGCCGAGTAAATTGTGTTTTTTGGTTTGGAATATTGCTATGCTATAGTGATATGTTAAGATCTACATGATTATCTGGATGGTGTTATGTGTTTTATCAATTATATATGTCGACATAGTGGGGTTGAGTTGAGACTGTACTGCTTTGTGTTTCCATTCAACAAACCCGGTCAATCCAACCGAAAAGTTGTGGGCCAGGGGTAATACAACCGGGAGGTTGTGGACCCAGTATGTATTAGGCAATCCAACCGAAAGGTTGTGGGCCAGGGCAATCCAACCAGAAGGTTGTGGGCCAGGGGTAATCCAACCAGGAGGTTGTGGACCACGTATGTGTTTTGTATATGTTATGTTGTGTGGTAATTGGGGGAACTTACTAAGATTTGGATTACGGTTTAACTTTTATGTTTCAGGTACTTCAGATGATCAGGGAAAAGGAAAGGTGTGATCGTGCACATCCGTCTAATTTTATGATACTCTATTTTAGGATACTCTGATTCGTGATTATTGCATTTGGGGACAACATTTTGTAAACAATTATGATTTGTGGTTGGATTTAAAAAAAAGAAAAATTTTCCTTGATTTTTGGGATTACAAGTTGGTATCAGAGCCCTGGTTTGAGAGAATTGGATGAGCATTCGTGTGAATCCAGACTCAAACTAAGGATCTGCAAAAGTTTTCAAATTGTTTTCAAAATGGTTTTCAAAATTGATTTCAAAAGTAACCAAGTAAGGAAGAAAAATGCACGATCAGCCGGAGCAAGAAAGTGTACCCCAAGATACCCAAACTGTTATCTGTTTATGATTTCTATGATAGAACTGCATGCTAGTGATAGGATAGGGATCTTCAGGAATTGCCTGATGTATGATGCCTGATATTCTAGGAGAACTTTCTGTGTGATATATGAAATTGACATCATTACTGTAGTTGCTTAGTGTGTGGATCATGGTTGTACATAACTAAGATTCTATAGCCTGAGAATGTTTGGTTTAGCCTTATTTCTTGTTCCTTGTATGGTTGTAGGATTAGGGTAGAGTCAAGTATTTGACTGTCTATGGAATCTAGCGTTATATATGATTATCATGTACGAGTGACTACATGGTTAGTGGAAGTTTCATGAGTGAGTATGTGAGCAGCCAACCAGACGAGGAATGATTAACCACTATCTCGAGAGTGAGTATAGGATGTATGCGTATCCTAGTTATGGGGTTGTTTTTGGTTAGTTTGTGATGATCCATTGAGACAGATACGGGTAGGTATAAAAGGTACTATGGGCCCATACTACTGAAAGCACAGGAACCATACGTGTAACAAGGAAGTCACAGAACCCGATGGTTTAGCATCTCTGTGATGATTGTATAGTATGAATGGTGGAATTTTATGATACATTTATTGGTTCATTCTCAGTATGCTGTTCACGAGAGGATCTGGTTCTGGATCTGGAACGGATGGCCAGGATAGGACAGGGTTGACTGATAATCAGATTCACGAGCTGATCGCCACTGTGGTGGCTACTGCTATCAGGGGTTTTATTCTGGAGTTATTTGGGTCTATCAAGACCACTATGATTGAGTTGTTTAATGATCACTATGCTGACCTCATTGAGACTGCTACTGCTGCAGCCACCGCAGCCGTCGCTGCTGCAGGAGGTCGAGGAAGAGGATCAATCCAGGATTAGGACTTCAGCAACACAAAGCCCCCAGAGTTCAACGGGGTCAAGGACCCGATCATTGCTATGAGATGGTATCAGATGTGGAGGGATGTTTCTTCACCTGTTCCTGTCCAGAGGACTAGAAGGTCAGGTGCGCCCTGAACCTCCTTCGACTGGGCGCGAAGGATTGGTGGAACCTGGTGACCGGTTCCTACACTCCTGAGCAGAGGACTGTTGTGACCTGAGATTAGTTCTCGGAGATGTTTCACACGAGGTATGTTCCCTTGGTGGAGAGGGAGAGCTTGGTTCAGGAGTATTTGGACTTGAGACAGACGGCTGAGACGGTGATGGAGATGGCCAAGATGTTCATAGAGAGGGCTCTTTTCTGCCCTGAGTTTGCTGCTACAGAGCAGGCCTAGAGGACTCGGTACTTGAGCATGCTCAAGAAGAATATTCAACAATTTGTCTCTACCCAGCGGTATGGTACCCTTGCTGAATTTCAGGATGCCACGAGGATGCGAGAGGTTGAGATAGAGAGCCAGGCGAGGGCGCAATGTTAGGCTCTGGTTCCGTCCCAGCCTGCAACAAAGCAATTTAAGCCCGTTAATTCACGATCTGGAGAACAGAGGGGTCATACTTGTGGCAATTGCGGCAAGGTTCATGAAGGTGTTTGCTGATCTTCTTCTGGATACCACAAATGTGGAAAGGAGGGGCATTATGCGAAGGACTGTCCCCAGCAGGCTCCGCTGCCAATTTATAGGATTTGTTTCCATTGTGAGCAGGTGGGCCATGTGAAGGCCCAATGTCCCTTTCTTGCTGCCAGAAATGTGTATGCACCAACTACTTCTACCTTGAGGATTACAGACGGACTCCAGGGCAGGGCGAAGCCCCCGAGGGCTCGAGGTCGTACATTCCAGCTCACAGCAGAGGAGGCCAGGGTGGCGCCAGACGCCGTTACTGGTATCTTATCATTTATTATTCTGTCAGATTATTTTATGGTATGCTTATGTTTATATTTCTGCTAGGTACCTTCTTAGTGAACTCCTTGCCTGCTCTTGTGCTTTTTGATTTGGGTTCGAGTCGGTCTTTTGTCTCTCAGTCTTTCAGTAGGAGGTTTGATATGATTCTTAGAGAGTTGGAGTGTTCGTTGTGGGTTTCTATTGCCAACGAACATGGGGTTTCGGCATCGAGTATTTATCAAGGTTGTGTTTTAAAGATTTTCAGGGTGTCTTACACGATTGACCTGATCCCTATCCCCATGGGGGATGTGTGCGTGATTATAGGGATGGACTGGTTGAACAAGTTTGGTGCGATAATTGATTGTGAGGGTCAGTGGGTGGTAGTTCGAACCCCAAGTGGGGGAGAATTGATTATATATGGAGAGGGTACCAGGGTTGGATCAACCTTTTGTTCTCCTAACAGGGCTCGATAGTACCTGCAACATGGGTGTTTGGGCTATCTCACGTATGTGGTTGACACTCGCGTCAGGAAGGAGGTTTCAGTTTCGGATGTGCCTATAGTTAGGGAGTTCCCAGATGTGTTTCTGGAAGAATTACCCGGTATTCCCCCTGAGAGGCAAGTTGAGTTCAGGATTAGTGATTGGCCCACCCCTCCTGGCAAAGAAAGAAAGGCAGGTTCAGGCGATTGATCAAAAAAAGATTTCCTTCCCTTTCTTTATGACAGAGCAATTGAATGCAATTGAATGCAGCGGTGCAGGGCCTCTAAGATTATGAATAAGCTATTCATTTTCCGTCCTATTGAATAAATTCGGCATGATGGTAGTAGAGTAGTCGATCTGATCTCGCGCGCGGGCGGATAGAAATGCCTATAGATGAGGTAGGCGAGGCTAGCTTGCCGGCAAAAGGCGATTGTCTTTTGTTTGATGAGAACGAGAAGGGCAATTGACTGCAGGCCTCTTGGGTGGGGGCAACTGGAGGAAGACAGCACGGGGCAAAGCAAAGGGCAGAGCTTCGAGTGACTTTTTTCTTTGCTCTTCGACAGCCCGTCACTCGAAGCTCCTCTGTCGCGCCCTAGCCGAGCGGTCATCGCCTGCACAAGCAAGCAGATTAGCTCCATCATTCCATTATTGTGCCGGCAGGCCTGGGCGAGCGAGGTAGGCTTAGATTAGAGGGAGGGGGACTGCGAACGTCCCATGAAGGGGGAACCATGCATTCCTCTCGGGCTGGGCTCTCGCGTGTCCGGGGTCCGATCAGATCAACCAGCGACCGGTTTACGGAACAAGGAGTTAAGCAAGGGCCAGGAGATTGATGAAAGAAACTGGCCGAAGTCAGTGTTGTGTTTTTCAATGAAAAATTTAACTAATAATTCAATATTTTTTATTTTTTAATATTTTCAAAAAAATAAAGGCCTCTACATTTATATGTGGATATTTTCTTTTGAACCACGCTTTTTTGTCACAAGAGTGGTATTCGGATAAGAAAAAGGGAATGCCACCCCCCGAACCGCGCGAAATGGTCGCCTATTACACGGCTCACTAACTCTGCCTGGAGTGGTGGTACCTATTATTCGTCGGCGGGGGCGGTCCGGCGCGTGCTCGTCCAAGGAGGGAGTTTGCTTTACCCAACCCCCTTTTTGATAACAAGGCAGAAAGCCCCGACCTGACATTCATTAGTTTCGAATGAAGAGTGCCCTGCCGCACCTACTCCTATAAAAAAGCGAGACTTTACTAAACAAGAAAAGCCCCTTCTATCTTATTAGTAAAGCGCTAACGCGCGCCCTGCAATCAAACTCAAGTTTAGCCTTGATCGATACGACAACCTTACTAATAGAAAGGGTCCAATTTCTAATGAAGCGAAGGTCCCCCTTACTCCCTATTCTCTCTTCAAGCTTTATAAAGCTCTAAGAGAAAGGGTTGGTTAAGAACTATTGACCGCGATCCACAAACTGACGCATGGGACTCACCCTTTACTTGGGAATAGAGAGGGGAAACATAGCATGTCACAAGAGCGAGGCGAGGTTTGGAACTCTACTGCGAGAGGGACGCCTCGCGAGCCGGGCTTTTAGAGATGAGGCCTTTTGGCGAAGCCAAGTCAATTTCGGGCCACCAAACCCTGCAACTGATGAAAAGGCCCTATGGTATGGAGTAAAGGGAAGCGTGTACGTTGTCACACTCCCTGCCTTCCAAAGGTGCCTAGAGGACGGGCCAGACGCAGCAGAGCGACGACCCGGGAGCGGATTCCCCACCGGCGGGGGGGGGGGGGGGGCAGGAGACGGCCATCTCAAGGCACATCACGACCTACAGGCAACACCGGCGAGACCTGGGAAGGCAACCCGATTGGGAGTCAGAGGATCCATAGTACCTGCAGCCTCCCGGACTTCATATTCATCATTTTTGAAAGCGGGGGGAAGGGATCTTTTTTCTGCAACGGAAAAAAAACGGAGCAGATTTGACTCGGCACAACCTAGCGGCTAGCTACTTCCTTAAGTTAGAAGCTGAGGTAGGACTAGTCTGGGTATGAATCAAATCCATTCCTAGGGTGAGTCCTTATGTAAATGTAAGTAGAAGGCAGCCATCTAAGAGATGTTACTAGTCTGATCTGGTACGATGTAGGTTGGGGGTTTTGAGTCATAGAGAGTCTGTATTTTATTGGACTTGGCGAGAAGTGTTAAGAGCAGACTAAGCTAAGGAATAAAAAGAGGATTTGGATGCTTATCTTCCTTCCTACACCTAACTTGGCTATCGCTTGTCAGCTTCAGTCCCTGTTGAATCGGTTCTATCCGTTGATTTCTGGTTCCACCCTAGGATTCTTCCTTCAGCCCGAAAAGCCAAGCCACTGAAGAAGGCGAAGGCTGGGCGAGAGACTAGGCCAACTTACTGCTTACTGCTATGCCATGGTTGAAGCTTTAGGCTCCATAGACGGAACTATGTATTAGGTATTAGGGAGGGGAGGACACCACTCAGCACCCCACGGAGCGGTGGGGTTCAATGCCTAAAAAAAAAAAGAAAGAAAAAAAAAGGGGGGAAAGATGACTCTATGGCTGAGGGGAGGAGAGAAAGAACGCTTGTCTGGGACCATACCTGATGAAAGAAAGGAGGTCACTTGTTTAAGTCAAGCAATCGTAGAGACCGGGAAGAGTTAGCTGTGAAAATTCTACCTCTACTGGCCTCAACAAGGCAGAACCAAAGAGAGTAGTGAGGGGAGAGGAGTGAAAACCCGACTCAAGGCATAGTAGATCTATTCCTGCTACCTTACAACCTCCCCCAGTCTCGCACAAAGACAAAGAAGGAAGATAGTTTCAGCATGAAGCTTGCTTGGCTAGAAAGAGAAAGTCTTCAGCCTAGCTCGACTGAAAGGAGAGGAAGCGCCTAAAAGAAAGCCTTTTTTCGAGATTTGAAACTCCTAAGAAATCTTGCCTTCCTCTGCTGCCCCGGGAGAGTGAGTTTGTATGCCTGTTGGGTCTTTTCCTGGCTTTCTCACTAGGCAAATTATCAAGTCGATGCTCATATAACTGCATTTTGATACTCTCACTTTTCCCTTCGATGAGCTGATCTTGAATTGCAAAAGTGATAGCTTATATAACTGCATTTTGATACTTTTTTGAAGACGAGAAAGAGTTAGCCTTAAATGTTCGGTCTTTCATTTCAATAAGTAGTCAGCTGCGGGAGCTTCGGGTAACCAAATATGAACTGGTACCATAGGCACTTTGACGGCGAAAGAGGCGAAAAAAGCAATCCATAGAAAGATTTGGCGCCGCTCACTAAATTCTGTGGTTAATAAAATTTGTAAATCGGTGGTTCCTGTTTGGAAAAGAATCAACAGAATAGCTAATAGCATAAAAACAGATCCAAGTAAAGTATAAAGGAAAAGCTGATATGCTGCCTTGATCTTTCTTTGTCTCGAACCCCATACCCCTATAATAATGGTAGAGTAAGGGGTGGCCCCAAAGCCTCACCGCCTTCAACCCATTAGTCTCCGTTACAAGGTAGGGCGGGGGTGAGGAAAGGCAGAAATGAGTTCATGCCACAACGATCCCTATGGAAGGGAAATTTATCAATATTTTTGGCTCGCAATAAAGCTAGGGTCCTGTTCGGGCAAGCTATTGATTCCATTACCGAACCAAACAAGATTATTCCCTTAGTCCTATCTATCCACCTCTCCAGACACAATATCTTGAGTACCTATGATGGTGACCACATCTGCTGGCATGTGATGGATAATCCTTCAGTGCACTATCAAGTAGTCGATCAAACAATCCCTTTATGACTCCGCTTTCTGAGTCGTCCACTAATTCAACTAGATCAAGGCGTCTGAGTATAAGTTAACAATCCTAAGAACGTTCTAAATTCTTGATTTAGAAATTCCGTCAATCAATGGCTAGTCAAACTAAGAAAGAAAGCCAGAACCTCCATGACTAGGACAAAAAAAGACGAATGGAATCCTTGCCTTTTGCCTCTATGGCCATCCAACCCTCTCAAGAAGACCATTAGTTAGAGTACTTTCTTTCTTTGTAGTTATCAGGCATGTGAAGATACAATCAACTTAGAAGGAAAGTTGCTGTTGCTCAACTTTAGAGCACCATCTCACCATGTCATAAGCTTTCCAGATGTCAGTCCAGTGCCAATTCAAAAGAAACGCTCTTGGCCGATTAGTTGGCTTAAAACGGCCGATCGTGTTTTTCACAGGATTTATCGTTACTCATGTCAGCATTCTCACTTCTGATATCTCCAGGTCTTGTCACCAAAAACCTTCCCCGATTGACAGAACGTTCCGCTACTGACACTTGAAAAAGCTGCTTTCAAGGTCTCGTCGCTTCGGTGAATCACTTGAGCCCTGATACATTTTCGGTGCCATGGAGCTAGACCAGTGAGCTATTACGCTTTCTTCAAAGGATGGCTGCTTCCAAGCCCACCTCCTGGTTGTCATCGCTCGATCACTTCCTTTTCCACTAAGTGATTGCTTAGGGACCTTAGCGTACGATCTGGGCTGTTTCCCTCTCGACTTTGGATCTTAGCACCCAAAAAGTCTGTCTGTACAAACGATCTAGGCCTGTATTCGGAGTTTCCTTGGGGTTGGTAAGGCGAAATGGGGCCACCCTAGCCCATTGAGTGCTCTACCTCGGGCCATCGACATCATACGCTCTACTGAAATAGATTTCGGGAAGGAGCCCTATCAAGGCCATAACCAGTCTCTTTATTTATGTACGTACACCTTTGTTTCAGGGTGGGGCCGCCCTTCCTCCTGCTAATCCGGCCATTTCCGAACCTGTCTTTCTCATCCCATTCAATGGAGGACTTTTCAATTCTTGCGATTCCCAGCCCCCTTAGCTTATTATTTTATATATATATATATTATTTGAAAAGGGTTCCGCTCGGCTAAATAGGCTCAATGATCTCTTTCTTCGCTTCGTTCGATAGGCCGGTACGGCGCTCCGCGTGGTTATATTCATACATGTTCCGACTCGCCGGTCATTATGGATCTAGTGGCATGGCGGGGCAAAAGAAAAAAGGGGGGGGGGGAAGCAACTACGAAGCTTCGTAGACTCGACAAGTCGCTCCGCTTATAGAATATAATGAAGCAAGCTAGCGACTCTCCTAGTAGCGAAGGAAAGGGGCATTCGGGAAGCGACTAGTCGCTTCTGGCGAAGCTTCTAGAAGGCCTGGATAACAAGGAGGAAACTCCTTGTTAGTCTATTTGATTTACGGTAGTGAGAAGGATTCTTGCCGAATCTATTAGAGTCGTGAGCTTACCCTTTCTTTCTATTAGAGTCGTGAGCTTGTTGTAGTCGGTCCTAAAGAACCTTTCTGTCAACTGTCCTTTACCGGTAACTGGATCAATCGCTAGCTGGAAAGTTTCCACTGTCAACTGCCGTAAGAGGTCCTTTTCCAAAATAGAGAATAGGGCATGGAAGCTTTCTGCTATTAGAGGAGAGTTTTGACTGCAAGGGAGGAAGGGGGATTACGCGACTTACAATTCATTTCCTTAACCCCGAAATAGCAACTTGGTTATAGCTGACAGAAAGTAGAAAGACTCTAAACAAAAGGTACTGGACAATTGACCCGTATCTGACAAAAAGGGTAGCCACTCAGTTGAAAGCTATCTTAGAATAGGAAGAAAAAGATTGAAAAAACTGTTCAAACCTATACCTAATTTTCTTTGATTATTCAATTTTGATTAGCGTTGATCGCTCTTTTCTTTAAAGCTTATGCCGTAGAAGCGGACATCCGGCTATTGGCGTTTTATCTGCATCTTCCCGACCGGAAGGGCTTCGCTTTGTTTGGGATGAACTCGCAAAGACTCGACCCGGGGACTTCCCTCGTAGAGTGGCCTCTTTTATAAGACTCGACTTTATCAGTGGAACTAAAAAAAAAAAAAAGAATCTAACGCTCTAGTCTAATTGAAGACTTTCAACGCTCATGGGCTGGAAGGCAAGAGCGCTATAAGAGGTCTTGAGGGTCGAAGGATGAAGGTCCGAGGCTACTGGTGGCCAAGCTTCTAAGTACTTAGCCAACGGATACGAATTCGAAAAAACGGGCGTAGATAGGAGGAAGCTGTTGGGGAGATAGAGGCTAAGACTACTCAATCTTTATCCTCATTGGACTCAAGGAAAAGGAGCTAACCCGACGAAATGCCTTAAGAATATGGTTCGCGAAGCATCTGGCTTACCGGTAATCTCCCATTCCCGCCGTCGAGAGACTTAAATAACTATAGCATGCCAGAAACGGGGAGTTGAGATGGTTAGACCTAGACCCCGATATCGATATGCTCTGCCGGAATATACAGATAAAATATGGATCGGATCATGGCCCGGATACACTCGTCCCTTCTTTCTCCGTCTAGATGCCCAGAGAGGAGGGAACTAGGCCTACTAAACTCTACCTCCACTACGGTATAGCTTCAACTGGATTCCCCACTATACACTACGAGAAGGGTATTGGCCTTTCCCGAAACAAAGGCACTTGCTGGCATGAAAACTTCCGCTCGTACATACTTTTCTTTCCGTTTCAACTTCAACCGCTATCTATAACATCTAAAAAGCTGCTAAAGCCCTACTCGCCTCAATTACATCGAGCCTAGCTTTACGGGTCAAAACCAACCCCATTAGGGGCTATGGAAAGAGACGCTTCCTTGCTTCAGGGACTCTCGAGAACGAATTGGGACTGAGACTTCCCTACCACTACCCTTTCTCAAGCTGGAAATGGGGAACTTGTTTTTGGAACTGCCTTTGATCTTAGGCTCGCAGCGACTAGGTGCGTACCCTTGAAACTATATCGGGGACGAAACTCTTCTTTTAACGCCCAAAGATAGGCCTCTGCAGCCCTTTCTAATGAAGATGGTGCATAGGCCTATCGAAAAGCTGTTGTCGTCATTTCTGCTCTTTGCATCTTCCCCGACCCCTCGTCACTGCTTTCTGATCATGTCTCTTAGAGAGAGAATCTTTTGAAGCTGAGATGTACAATCTGAGGGAGTCTGGTCTTTTTTCAATTGAATCACTAGTCTACTTATTGATTAGACTAAGAACCTTCTCCGTCTAAGAAAGCTGCTTCACTTCTCCCCCCTGTCATGTATTGGCTCTCTCTCTTTCCGCTGATAGAGGAGTTAGCTAGTTTGCATTCCTCTATCTTCATCTCTAATACTAATAGGCGACAATCACCAACTTCATCACTGCCTTCTTGTGACACATCGATTGTGTTCCCACCCAGTTCACTATTTCAGAGCTCTATCCCTTTCTGGGTCTAGTTTTCCTCTCACCCGGGATCTGTCTTAAAGTGGTCAAGGAAGTATATATTATAGCAATCGCGCTCAAAGTATAAATGAAAGGAGTGAAACAAAGTGTCGCTTCAGGAAACATGGGTATTGAAAATCTTAAAAAGCCGTAGGTTCCCAATTTTAAAAGAATTCCCGCCAAGATGACGGATCCTGCCGTAGGTGCCTCTACATGAGCTTCGGGTAACCAAATATGAACTGGTACCATAGGCACTTTGACGGCGAAAGAGGCGAAAAAAGCAATTTGGTTCCCGGTGCGACCCCGATTGCTAAGGCGTCGTACCCGATTAGCACCAGCAGAGATGCATGAGTTGTCCTCTCAGCTACAGGAGCTGTTCGACAAACAGTTTATCAGACTGAGCAATTTTCCTTGCGGAGAGCCGATATTATTTGTGAAGAAGAAGGATGGGTCCCACCGCATGTGTATTGATTATCGAGAGTTGAAAAAGTTAATGGTGAAGAACCGTTACCCACTTCTACAGATTAATGACCTATTCGATCAGTTGCAGGGTGCATCTTGGTTCTCCAAGATCGATTTGATGTCAGGATACCATCAGATGAGGGTTAACGAGGAGGATGTAACATCCGGATTCCCAGGTATCTTATTTTAGTTATTTATTTTGGGTTTTATGGAGGGACTCGGCGAGTAGACGCTCAGACTCGCCGAGTAGGATCGCGAGTTCTTGACTGGATTAATGACCGGACTCGACGAGTAGATACGTGGACTCGGCGAGTACACGCTGTAAAGTGAAACCCTAAATCCCCGGGCCTATGCCCTATTTAAAGGCCTTTATGGCCTCCATTTGCGGCCAATGCACCCCAGAGAAACCCTAGAGAGAGCAGTGAGAGAGTTGAGAGCAAGAAGAGGCTAATACATCACTTTTGGTGTAGTTTTGCTAGAAGGAAGAAGGAAACACCCATCTAGAGCGTGAAGGGAGCTTGGATCTGGGCTAATCATCTTGAGAGTTCATCTCTGGAGGTATAATCCCTCTATTTCGTGTTGATATGATAGATTTCATGATTTTAGGGTTTTTACCTCCATTTTATGTAAGATCTAGTGAGTATGAGGCCCCCTTTATGTTAATAGCATCAGATCTGGACCATGAGAGGTCCATAGAGTCACTATCCCTCAGCTTTATGCAAGCAAATGAAAGATTGGGGACTAGGTTGCCATTTTTAGAGTTATTTCTCCATTTATACCTTGTTGTGGGTTGCATGCACGTAAAGGTTGCACCTTTACGTGACATTTGAACATTTGAAGGGTAGATCTGATAGTTAGGGAAGCAGATCTGACCTTAGGAGGTCATTTGAGGATGAACATGGAGGCAACTCGCCGAGTCCATAAGTGGACTCGACGAGTCGAGTCGGGGTTGCCCCGCGATTCGTGACAGGTGTAACCCGTCGAGTGGAAGGATGACTCGACGAGCCAAGAGAGGCTGAAAGGATTCAGAGGACCCGCATGGACTCGCCGAGTCGCCCTTGTACACTCGACGAGTCGGGTCAAAGTTGACCGTTGACTTTCGTTGACTTTAGGGTTCTGGTCAAGACTGATTCAGGAGAGTTCAGGGAAGGGTAGAATGGCCTTCTACCCAATCTGTAGAGATAAGATCATGAGTGAATATTGATCGGGGATGTTATCTGAATAATAGGAGGAGGCTAAGTCGGGACGTTGAGCACGAGAGTTTATCCGATTTCATTGAGGTGAGTCTTCTCACTATACATTACCTAGAGTGGTATTTATGTGTAGACCAGAGGGTCTTGTATGCTATGTGTATATATATGAGTTATGTGCATTGTGTTATATGTATGCTATGTGTTGAATAGACCGGGCCGGAGGGCCCAACGATATAGACCGGACCGAAGGGTCCAACGACACAGACTGGACCGAAGGGTCCGACGAGCTATGACCGGACCAGAGGGTCCAACGAGCTACGGGACTGGAGGGTCCCGCTGAGACACATCGACCGGAGGGTCGTATTGTAGCCTCGAGTGGCGTATGTGTTGCATGTGGTATTTTGGGGAACTCACTAAGCATTTATGCTTACAGTTGTTGTGTTATGTGTTTCAGGTACTAGCGAGGATCGCGGGAAGGCGCCGACATGATCCGTACACACTGAGAGGATTTATGTATTTGAGGATCTTGGGATTTGTTTATTGAGATAACATATGTTACATTGGATTACTATGATATTTTATGAATGAGAGTATGTTTTTAAAATGAAAAATTGTTTTGGAAATTTACGTCGTTACAGAGGATGTGGACA
Organism: Lactuca virosa; assembly: GCF_052849685.1. Lineage (NCBI taxonomy): Eukaryota > Viridiplantae > Streptophyta > Magnoliopsida > Asterales > Asteraceae > Lactuca > Lactuca virosa. The sequence goes on from NC_136430.1 coordinate 333,153,551, forward strand.
AGAAAATGTCCCTTTCTTGCTGCCAGAAATGTGCATGCACCAACTACTTCTACCTTGAGGATCACAGATGGACTCCAGGGTAGGGCGAATCCCCCGAGGGCTTGAGTTCGTACATTCCAGATCACTGCAGAGGAGGCCAGGGTGGCGCCATACGCCGTTACTGGTATGTTATCATTTATTATTCTGTCAGATTATTTTATGGTATGCTTATGTTTATATTTCTGCTAGGTACCTTCTTAGTGAACTCCTTGCCCGCTCTTGTGGTTTTTGAATTGGGTTCGAGTCGGTCTTTTGTGTCTCAGTCTTTCAGTAGGAGGTTTGATATGATTCTTAGAGAGTTGGAGTGTCCGTTGTGGGTTTCTGTTGCCAACGAACATGGGGTTTCGGCATCGAGCATTTATCAAGGTTGTGTTTTAAAGATTTTCAGGGTGTCTTACACGATTGACCTGATCCCTATTCCCATGGGGGATGTGTGCGTGATTGTAGGGATGGACTGGTTGAACATGTTTGGTGCGATAATTGATTGTGAGGGTCAGCGGGTGGTAGTTCGAATCCCAAGTGGGGGAGAATTGATTATATATGGAGAGGGTACCAGGGTTGGATCAACCTTTTGTTCTCCTACCAGGGCTCGGCAGTACCTGCAACATGGGTGATTGGGCTATCTCACGTATGTGGTTGACACTCGCGTCAGGAAGGAGGTTTCAGTTTCGGATGTGCTTATAGTTAGGGAGTTCCCAGATGTGTTTCCGGAAGAATTACCCGGTGTCCCCCCTGAGAGGCAGGTTGAGTTCAGGATTGATTTGGTTCCCGGTGCGACCCCGATTGCTAAGGCGTCGTACCCGATTAGCACCAGCAGAGATGCATGAGTTGTTCTCTCAGCTACAGGAGCTGTTCGACAAACAGTTTATCAGACTGAGCAGTTTTTCTTGCGGAGAGCCGATATTTTTTGTGAAGAAGAAGGATGGGTCCCACCGCATGTGTATTGATTATCGAGAGTTGAAAAAGTTAATGGTGAAGAACCGTTACCCACTTCTACAGATTAGTGACCTCTTCGATCAGTTGCAGGGTGCATCTTGGTTCTCCAAGATCGATTTGATGTCAGGATACCATCAGATGAGGGTTAACGAGGAGGATGTGGACAAGACAACGTTCAGAACTCGTTATGGTCATTACGAGTTTATGGTGATGCCGTTTGGGCTCACCAATCTGCCTGCAACATTTATGGGTTTGATGAATCGGGTATGCAGGCCGATGCTCGATCGATCAATCATTGTTTTTATTGATGATATCCTGGTCTATTCCAAGACCAGGGAGCAGCATGAGGAGTACCTTCGAGAGCTTCTAGGATATTTGAGGCGGGAACGGCTGTATGCCAAGTACTCGAAGTGTGAGTTTTGGTTACGGGAGGTCCAATTCTTTTGACATCTCGTTAACCAGAACGGGATTTTGGTCGACCTGACCAAGATTGAGGCAGTTATGCAGTGGGAGGTCCCGAAGTCTCCTTCAGAGATCATGAGTTTTATGCGATTAGCAAGGTATTATCGAAGATTTATTTAGGATTTCTCCAAGGTTGTTGTATCCCTCACTCGTTTGACAAGGAAGGGTGTGGATTTCCGTTGGGGTCCTGAGCAGCAGGCTACGTTCGAGACATTGAGACAGAAGTTATGTGATGCCACAGTTTTGACCCTACCTGAGGGTGTTAAGGATTTTGTTGTTTTTTGTGATGCTTCCATCACTGGTCTAGGGGCTGTTCGCAGCACAGGAGGGTTATTGTGTATGCTTCTAGGCAGATGAAGCTGCATGAGGTTCGATATCTGACACATGATTTAGAGTTGGGAGCAGTGGTATTTGCTGTCAAGATTTGGCGACACTATCTGTGTGGAGTCCGATGTACCATCTACACGGATCACAAGACTCTGAGATATCTCATGGATCATCCGAACCTGAATATGAGACAACGCATGTGTCTTGACGTGGTCACGAATTATGGCTGCGAGATTCTTTTTATCACCTGAGGAAAGCGAATGTGGTCGCTGATGCTTTTAGCCTCAAGTCGGCTAGTTCATCGGTTGGGAGCTTATGTATGAGGATTTCGATCGATTCACCACTTCTGGATTTGATTAGGGAGGCTTAGGCCGAGTGAGTCAAGAAGAATAATTGGAAGCAGGAGCGAATCAGGGGTGAGATCGACAGGTCTTCTACCGACAGTTGTGGATTGTTGACACAGTGTGGTCGGGTTTGGGTACTGAATTTTGGTAGGATCAGACAGATTGTGCTGGAGAAGGCACACAATTCCAGACTTTCGATACACCCTGGAGCCACCAAGATATATCGGGATTTGAGACTTAGCTAGTAGTGGCCGATTTTGAAGAGGGAGATAGCTTGGTACGTTGAGATGTACTTGACATGTCGGATGGTCAAGGCCCAACACTAGAGGCCACATGTAAAGCTTCAACCTTTAGAGGTTCCCATGTGGAAATGGGAACATATCACCATGGATTTCATCACCAAGCTACCTCGGACGGCTAAGGGATTTGATGCGATTTGGGTGATAGTGGATCATCTGACCAAGAGTGCCCACTCTTTAGCTATTCGGGAGAGATCCTCGGTCGAGAAATTGGCCGATGTTTATGTGTGCGAGATTATCGCTCGACATGGTATTCAAGTTTCTATTGTATCTGATAGGGATGTGCGGTTCACTTTTCCTTTTTGTTAGAAGTTCCACGCGGAACTAGGTACGAAGTTTCATTTTAGCACTGCTTATCATCCGCAGACTGACGGCCAGAGCGAGCAGACCATTCAGACACTTGAGGATACGTTGAGAGCTTGTTATTGGATTAGGTGCCTAAGCTCATAACTGTAATTGGTATAAACTTGAATTGATGGTAGCACAATCTTTTTGGGTTGCCCTCAAACCTAGCAATTGGACATGATGTTTTGGAGAGAGAGCTTGATTTATTATTTGATTAATAAATTAAATTAAATAATTTATTAATATATTATGAGTATAATATATTAATTAGAAATAGTAATATCTAATTAATAATTAATTAAAAATTAATTGGAATTAATTTTGGGATTAATAGAATTAGTTAAAAGTGCAGGGGTTAAAGTGTAATTGTTCAATAGTTGAGCAAAAGGCATTCTAGAACCTCCCTAGGCTATGGACGGTTTTAGGAGTGTTCTAGGGGTTGTAGAATTATCCTTGGAGGATAATCAGGAAGCTGGATAATTACCAAAAACAAGATAATGTTACTATATTGGTTTTAGGGTTATCTAGGGTTTCCTTGTTGCACTATATAAGGAGACTTACCCCTTCATATTTCGACTCACTCATACCTTAGAGAGCTTAGCCGAAATTCTCACATCCTTCCTCCTCTCTACTCAATATCCTTTTTGCTTGTGTTGAGTGTGAACCATTAGAGGCACGACGCTTGTGGTGCTTGCTTCCAAAAAATCAAGAAAAGGGATTCTTGGTTGTTTACTTCAACAATCAACAAGGTATGTATTCTTACTAATGAATTCACATTATGATAGGAAAATTTTTGTAGTTTGATAGTTCATAGTATGTTGTCTTTATGTGAAAGACACAGATCCTTCTTAGGTTGTATGTGCCTTAATCATTTAATATTTAAATGTTTTTCCGCTTAGAGCATTGGTTTTGTAACCTCCATAACTCATCAATGGTATCAACCCTATAGCTATCTTTCATATGATTCCGCATTGGTGAATTGATCAAAACTAAAATTTTCGGATTAATAGCATCTCACGACGTGAGCATTGCTGCTTACGACGTGAGATCTGAACATGTCCTTTTTTTGAGATTATATGCCTAATCTGCTTTTATTTGGTAATTATCTGCTTTAAATATCTTCCAAATCCGAATTTGCTGAATATTTGGTGATAAAATAAAATCTGAATTTGTTTAGTTACTTTTAAGTGTGTAAATAATTGATTTAGATATTAATCCTAATAATTAATGTCAAATATTATTTGGTTTATATTAAATTTAAATTAATTGTTTAATTTTCGAAATTTAAATATAAACCTAGTATTTTGAAATTTTTTTAAAATACACCTTATACTATATATAAAATTAAATGTTTAATAATTACTATACGTATAAGACTAAGTCAGTCGAACTGCTAGTACGCCTCATTCACGAAGCTAGTCTATATGAGGGTATAAGGAATCTACCAATAAAATGGTAGTTGAATGAGTGTCCACTCTCAGCCACCACTTCCTTGATTAGTGGAGGGTAGTTAGCCGAACGGGTTTGATAGGACAATTAATTCTCATTAATAAGTATAATGCGATTAAAAGTAACTAAACTTTTTTTTAAAATCCCAATCTTAGTTAGTTTAGAAAAAAATGTGAATTTGTATGCTAACCCATGAAATTGCACATTATACTTTATAGTAGTTAGTGGAGCGTGTGTGGTTAACCAGCACACTAATAGTGACTATACAGAGTGATAATGGGCATCTAAAAAGTTATCATTTATTAATAGAGCGTGTGTGGTTAACCGACACATTAAAGTAGTTGAACAAGAAGAAAGCCTATAAGGAAACTGTCTATAAAATGGTAGTTGAATTGGTTGTTCGAGATGAACAAGGACCTTATGGAAAAGTACCATAAGCGAGCTTGTCAAGAAAAGTATGAGGTGTTAAAGTACCTCATAGCAAGCAAGATGAAAGAGGGAGAATCTGTTAGCAGCCACGTGCAAAGAATGCAATAATATGTGGATCGCCTTGTTAAGCTTAATGTGAATTTTGATGAGGAGTTGGCTATCGACATAGTATTGAACTCCTTACCAAGTTCTTATGATCAGTTCTTCTTGACCTATTATTTGAACAACAATGAGACCACTTTGTCTCAGTTACACAACCTCCTGCGAACAGATGAAGCAGGGATGAAGGGAAAGAGTGTTGCCTCCACCACTTCTAGTGCTCCCGTTCTGGCCATTGGTCAAGGGAAAGGGAATAAGAGGAAAGGTTCTCCAAAACAGAACTGGAAGGGAAAGTCTTAAGTTGGGTTGTCACGCAATGGACCCAAAGGTAAATCCAGTTATGATGCTCTCCCTGTCTCTGATCCGAAAAAGGCCACTTGCTTTTACTGCAACAATAAAGGGAATTGAAAATGAAGCTGACCAAAGTATCTGCAAGACATTAAAGATGGCAAGGTGAAGCAGCCTTCTGAAACAAAGCGAGGACATGGAGCATGGTAGAATAAACTTGATCATGGGGAATAGACGATCTTCACCTGTCACCAAGATTGGAGGTTATAGTCTAGTGCATGGTGATGGAGTTAGTTTAGATTTATTAAATTGTTGCTACTCGTCAGAGATGACTCGAAACATTATTTATTTTTATGCGTTGTTCATACAAAGTTTTAGATATTCTTTTAATGATAAGAATGGTTCTATTTCTGCTTATAAAAATGATATTTTTTATTTTGAAGCTTTACTTTGTGATGTGTGTAAACAATTTAGGCAATAGTGTATTTCAAATTGATCCGTCTAATGGTATAGACAGAGCATGCTTGTGGCCTTGTCGTATTGGACACGTGCTAACAAGAAACGCATCGCCCAACTCCAAAAGGATGGAGTGTTGGAATCATTTGACCTAAGTTCAGATGATGCATGCGAATCCTGTCTATTGGGTAAGATGACAAAATCACCTTTCACTGGATCTTCTGAAAGAGGCGAAAGTTTGTTGGATCTCATACACATAGATGTGTGTGGGCCCTTCAGATCTATCACAAGGGATGCTAATCGATTCTATGTGACTTTTACTGATGATTATAGCAGGTATGGTTATATCTACTTAATCAAGCATAAGTCAGAAACCTTTGAAAGGTTCAAAGAGTTTAAACAAGAAGTCGAGAATCAATTGGGTAGGAAGATAAAGATGCTTAGATCCGATAGAGGTGATGAGTATCTTAGTATCGAGTTCCACGAATACCTCAAGGAATGTGGAATAGTTTCACAATTGACACCTCCTAGGACACCACAACTTAATGGTGTGGCTGAGAGGCGGAATCGAACCTTGTTAGACATGGTTCGTTCCATGATGAGTCGAGCTTCTCTTCCAATTTCATTATGGGGGTATGCCTTAGAGACTACCGCCCACATTCTTAATCTTGTCCCAACTAAGAAGGTTGCCAAAACACCTCACATGATGTGGACAGGGAAGGTTCCCTCGTTAGCACATATCAAGGTTTGGGGTTGTGAAGCTTTCGTTAGACGAGAGACTCACGACAAGCTTGAACCTCAAAGTGAGAGATGTATTTTCATCGGCTTCCCACAGAAGTCCTTTGGATATTTGTTCTACAGACCTAGTGAGAACATGGTCTTTGTAGCACGAAGGGGAGTCTTTAGAGAGAGAGAGAGAGAGAGAGAGAGAGAGAACACATATGCAAAGAGGACAGTGGGAGTACAATTGATCTTGAAGAGATTCAAGAATCAAATGATGAAGGAACCTATGAAGACGCTAGGGTTCAACCAGAGGAAGAAATTCCGTTTGAACCAGTTGACGAGTCATTACCTCTTAGGCGTTCTAGTAGAGTTAGAATCCCACTTGAGTTCTATGGTTTCCATATAACTTCAGATGGTGATACATTTATCAGTGATGGTACACTGGTAAAATTGGATGAACCTGCTTACTACAAGGAAGCAATGGCAGGCCCTAAGGTAGCCCAATGGAAAGAGGCAATGGACAGCGAGATCAAGTCCATGTATGACAACCAAGTTTGGAATTTGGTTGATAATTTACCAGGTCGTAAGACAGTTGGGTGCAAATGGATCTTCAAGAAGAAGACCGACATGGATGGAGAGGTACACACTTTCAAGGCTCGACGGGTTGCGAAGGGCTTTACTTAAACCCCAGGGGTTGACTATGATGAGTCCTTCTCACTAGTGGCTAAGATAAAATCTATTTGGATAATGCTCGCCATAGCTGCTTTTCATGACTATCAAATGTGGCAGATGGATGTCAAAACCGATTTCCTTAATGGGAAGTTGGCTGAGGATGATTACATGAGTCATCCAGAGGGTTTTATTGATGCAAAAGTTTCCCAATAGAGTATGTAAGCTTGAGAAATAGATCTATGGATTAAAACAAGCTTCTCACAGATGGAATCTTTGCTTCGATGAGAAAGTCAAGGAATTTGGTTCTCAAGACGTGAAGATGAGTCCTGTATATATGTCAAAGCTAGTAAGAGTATAGTAACCTTCCTAGTATTGTATGTTGATGACATACTTCTTATAGGAAACTACATTCCAACTTTGCAAAAGGTTAAGTCTTGGCTTAGAAAGTGTTTCGCTATGAAGGATCTAGGAGAGGTTGCTTATATTCTAGGGATAAGAATTCGGAGAGACAGGAGTAAAAGAATAATTGGACTTAGTCAGAGTACATACGTGGAAAAGGTGCTAAAACGTTTTAGTATGGAGAATTACAAGAAAGGAGAACTGCCTATACAAAGTAATACCAAACTGAGTAAGACTCAAAGCCCGAGTACCGATGCAGAGATAGCAAAAATGAGTAGAGTTCCATATGCTTCCTCCGTTGGATCTATCATTTATGCTCTGACATGTACTCTCCCTAATGTGGCCTTTTCTTTGAGCATGGTCAGTCGTTATCAGGGAAATTCAGGTAGATCTCATTGGATAATAGTTAAGAATATTCTCAATTATCTGCGAAGAATTAAGGACCGGGTCCTAGTACTTTGTGGCAGTGATACATTGAGAGTAATTCAGTATAGTGACGCCAACTTTCAAACAGACAGAGATAACTTCCGTTCTCAATCTGGTTGGGTGTTTACCTTAAATGGAGGAGCGGTGATCTGGAAAACTTCCAAACAAGAGATAGTGGCTGTTTCTGCCTGTGAATCAGAGTACATAGCAGCGAGGGAAGCATCAAAGAAGGAAATTTGGTTGAAGAACTTCATCGGAGACCTTGGAGTTGTGCCAGCCATCAAGGAGCCAATGGAAATTTTTTGTGATAATGAAGGAGTAGTTTCCTTGACAAAGGAACCAAGCGATCATGGCAGATCAAGACATATCAACAGAAAATACCATTTCATCAGACATAGAGTAGAATAAGGTCACCTCGTAGTGAAGAAGGTATCATCAGAAGAGAATCATGTAGATCCCCTCACAAAGGGTCTGAGTAGGGCAAACACATTCAGCATACTAGGAGCATTGGTCTGAGAGATGATATTATTTTTAGTAGTTAGATAGTTAGTTTCATACTTGCAACAAGTAAATGTAATTGACTTTTGGTGATTAAATAATAAAAAATTATTTATGAGTTTGTATACTACCTTTTGACAATTGTTTATTATTGTGTTTCATTTTTGCATGTTTTACTTCCCGAATAATTCGATTATTCAAACTCCACAGTCGATCATACTTTTGGAAGTAAGTAGTTGTGACATCCCCATTTTCACGGCCAGAAAAGACTGATTTTTGTTTATGCTTGTTTGAAAATCAGAGTAACATTTTAAATAAAAGTGTTGCGGAATTTGTCCCAAAACAAAATATGATAAAGATTTATCAAAAGCATTTCCAAAGAAATGTATTTCATTAAAAGACTCGGGATGTCATGTTCGATACAGATCAAAAGCATAAACAGTACAACATAAGCCTTACTACATTATTTCGTATCTACAGGCCTATATCCGTAATCCCTCATCCAAAACATCACATCTATGCTCGAGCGCCACTACCTGTAATACATGAAACTGAGTGGGTCAGGCTTGGGAGCCTGGTGAGCACATAGGGTTTTCAACCCACAATAAATAAGTTTATTAATTTCATCAATCAACAATAACCCGATTACCCGTTCCCGTTATCCTCACTTTACATCATACGAAGTCAGATTTGGGCGTTCTTTTTATGGACGCTCTCGGTTTAACGTTTTCTACGACTTTCGTTTAGATCGCTAAGGATAAAAATCGCTTTATCGTAAATTCACTATTTACGCTTCCCGGTATCGTGCCGGTTCCATTGCGAAACTTCGATGGGTCATAACTTCTTCGTTATAACTCAGATTTCGGCGTTCTTTATATCCCCGGAATCCTTGTTTCGACCACAACAACTTTATGTAAAGATATCGGGTTTATCTCACACTTTAATTTTGACGCTTATTTTTATTCCTTATTTATTATACATTTATAAATAAATAATAAGCATATAAATTCACATAATTCACATAATACTCAAATATTTCATCTTTATTACATCAAAAGAGTTACAATAGTTGACCTAGACTATTACATCGTCTAAAAATGCTTAGCCCTAAAACACGGGCGTTACAATTCTCTCCCCCTTAGGATGATTCCGTCCCGGAATTATGCATCAGCAAACAGATGCGGATAGCGACTCATCATGTCACTCTCTGTTTCCCAAGTGAGATTCGGCCCATTCGAATGTTTCCAATGGACTAGCACCAAGTCGACCATCTTGCGTCGTAACTTCTTAGTCTTACGGTCAACAATTGCCTCGGGCTCTTCGATCAACCTCTTATTCTCATCCATCCTTAACTCTGAGATTGGAATTATGTCGGGAACTTCTCCCGTGAATTTCCTCAGATAACACACATGGAAGGTGTTATGAATACCATCGAGTTTTTCGGGTAATTCCAGCTTGTAAGCTTGGTTCCCAATCTTCTGAAGAACTTTGAACGGTCCAATAAACCTTGGACTTAGCTTTCCTCGTTTTCCGAATCTTATAAGTCCCTTCCACGGTGAGACCTTAAGCAAAACCGAATCCCCAACTTCGAAGGTCATCAGTCGTCTTTTCTTGTCAGCATAGCTCTTTTGACGATCCTGAGCTGCTAACATTCTTTCCCTAATCACCTTCAGTTTCTCAGCAGTCTCATGGACTATCTCGGGGCCCATAAATAGCTTTTCTCCAGCCTCAAGCCAACAAGACGGCGTACGACACTTCTGTCCGTACAAGGCTTGATAAGGTGCCATCTTGATGCTCGAGTGGAAACTGTTGTTGTAGGAAAATTCTACCGGAGGTAAGTGTTCATCCCAGTTACCTTGGGACTCCAGGGTACAGGCTCTCAACATATCCTCCAGTGCCTGAATCGTTCTTTCGCTCTGACCATCAGTCTGCGGATGGTAAGCCGTACTCAAACACAACTTCGTACCCAATTCCTCTTGTAGACTTCTCCAAAACCTTGACGTGAAACGACTATCACGATCCGATAAAATCGTTAGAGGAACACCGTGAAGTCTCACAATTTCCTTCACGTAAGCATTTGCAAGTTTATCCATAGACTACCTTTCGTTGGCAGCTATGAAGTGTGCACTCTTTGTGAAACGATCCACGACCACCCAAATCATGTCGTGACCGTTCTTCGTCATGGGTAGTTTAGTCACAAAATCCATGGTGATGTCTTGCCATTTACCCCGTTGGGTACAGGTAAGGGTTCTAAACTCCCATACGGTTTCTGATGTTGTGCCTTAACTCTTGCACAAGTTACACACTTGGCCACATACTTTGCAACATCGAGCTTCATCGTTGGCCACCAGTAGTAGGGTTTTAGGTCCCTATACATTTTAGTGCTACCGGGATGAATCGAGTACATGGTCTTGTGAGCTTCTTCCATCAGAAGATCTCTTATTCCTCCCGTCTTAGGTACCCAAATCCGATCTTGGAATACCTTCAGTCCTTGACGGTTTGTACCGAATACCAACGTCTTTCCCAAACGTTCTTCCTTTCGGTCATTCTTTTCTGAAGCTTCTTCTTGAGCTTTCTTGATACTTTCCACAATCGTCGAGACAACTTCTATTCTCAACGCTCTTGGGCTTTTCCTTTCAAGATTGACTTTCCGACTGAGGGCATCAACAACAACATTTGCCTTACTGGGGTGGTAAAGTATCTCACAGTCATAGTCCTTGAGTAATTCTAGCCAGCGTCGTTGTCTCATGTTCAATTCCTTCTGATTAAAGAGATACTGGAGACTCTTATGATCAGTGAAAAGCTTGCACTTCGTGCCATAGAGGTAATGCCTCCATATTTTCAAGGCAAATACTACCGCTGCCAACTCCAAATCATGAGTGGGGTAGTTCTTTTCGTGCTCCTTCAATTGTCGAGATGCGTATGCTATCACCTTTTCTCTTTGGGTCAGAACACAACCCAACCCGACTCCAGATGCGTCACTATAGACCGCGAAGTCTTCAAATCCATCGGGTAGAGAAAGAATCGATGCTTCACATTACTTCTTCTTTAGCTTCTCGAATGCTTCTTCGTGTTTCTCACTCCATGTATAAGTAGCTCATTTATGGGTCAAAGCAGTCAATGGAGCAGCTATCGAAGAAAAGCCTTGGATAAATCGTCGGTAATATCCAGCTAATCCAAGAAAGCTTCGAATCTCTGTGGGACTCTGTAACGCCCGTAGATCCGGGCTAGTCAATCTGGAGATAATAGGGGTCGAAAACGACTTTTCGACAAAAGATTATTTAGGATAAATAATCTTAACCTAGTTGTAGAATATGTCTCAAGGTTTCCGTACATATAAAGAACGCCGAAATCCGAGTTATAACGTAGCAGTTATGACCCGTCGAAGTTTTACGGCAAAACCGACACGACATCGGGAAGCGTAAATAGTGAATTTATGATAGAGCAAGTTTTAGCCTTAGTGATATAAACGAAAGTCGTAGAATACGTTAAACCGAGAGCGTCCATAAAAAGAACGCCCAAATCTGATTTCGTATGAGGAAGTTATGATTTTTCGAAGTTTCGGCTTAGCAGTGTATAGCCCGAAGTTCGAATATTAGATCGAGCGGTTTTTAGCCAACACAACCTAAACGAGAATCGAAGATCTCGTTAATATTAGCATAACGATAAAAAGACAGACGAAAACGGACGTCGGATGAAGAAGTTATGAATTTTTAACGGACCAATCCTGTCCCGGCCTGTTAAAAATATAACTTTTAAAATAAAGTCAAAATTAGCCGACGGAGTCTAAACGAAAGTTGTAGAGTACGTTCCTGCCTACGCGTGGATATAAATAACGTCAAAAACGGAGCTCGTATGCGAAAGTTATGATTTTTAGAAGTTTGGAAAGAAAAATACGAAACTGCGAGGGGGGGTGATGACGTGGCTCAATCAGGGCCGTCGCTTGCTGATCACAGTCTGGTCTTCGGATTCGGACACGTCGCCTCGCCATTACACCCCGCGTCCGAAGTTGGGTACGCCCCGCGTACTCCGACTCTTATCCGTTCCGAGTGCAAGACAGCTGGAGGCTCGCTGGCAGCCTCATCCGAAGATACGCGCCGCATAGCCAAGGATTACGCCCAGCGTAGTCCGAGGCCTCGCTGGCTATAAAGGGGGGCAAGGGTTTCCGGATTTTTCTCACCAATTCTCATTCTCTCTCTAGCTCCCCAAACCACCCCTAAGCCCTAGGAAAAATCCCTAGCCCCTAAAGGAAGCCCCGAGGCTCCCGGAGTCCCGAGAAAAATAGTCTTTCGGTTCGGAAACGCTGCTCCGAGCAAAGCCCAGTTTTCTTTAAAATTCGCTGTAAGTGAGCTACACCTACGCAATTTTTAATATAACTTTTAAATAATTATAGTAATGTTATTGGGTCCTTAAAATAATTATTTGGGCTATTATTATGAGTTATATTGAGTGTTATTTAACGCTTATATAATAATAATAATAGCTAGACTATTAATTAGTCGCGGTTAACGTTAAAACTAAACCCTAGTGGTATTTATACTAGGTTTTGGTCGAGGAAAAATTGTTTTGCGATAACGAAGTGTAGTTCAAGTGCCAAGTCACCACCTAATCAAGTGAGTGCATAGTTACTTTCATCTTACACATAGATATGAAGTATTTTATATAAATTACGTGCTATGTGTGCATATTATCTGTATACTTGCTATCTATGCTGGATGACCGATTGTATACAAGTTTTAAATGATTTAAACTGTATACGTATTTTATATCTACAAATATGTTGGGTATAACATGGGTAGATGAATGATGAGAGATAAAAGATGATATGAGTGAACATTGGCAGCTATGGACTTAGTGCTTATTGAATAAACGCTGGTGACTATGGACTTAGTACCTGATAGATAAACGTTGGTAGCTATGGACTTAGTACCTGATAGATAAACGTTGGTAGCTATGGACTTAGTACCTAAACACTGGTAGCTATGGATTTAGTACCCGATGAATGAACTTTAGCGGCTATGGATTTAGTGCTTTACGAATGAGCATTGGCAGCTATGGACTTAGTGCCTGTCTTATAAACCCTGGAAGCAAGGGACTTCGGAATGAATGAATGCAAGATAGATGACTCTTAGGGTAGACCCTTAAGAGTGAGGAAGATAATGGGGATGGGTAATTGGGTTGATTGTTTGATGTTTAAGCATAATAATTATATTATTGTGGGTTGAAAACCCTATGTACTCACCAGGTTTCCCAACCTGACCCACTCAGTTTATTTGTGTCATAGGTGTTGATTACACTGAGAGATTTAAAAGAGATGTAGATCACTAGTGTAAATGAATGTAAGTTCTGTTTATGCTTATGTTTATGTATTGACGATGACATCCCAATGTTTTAAAAGGAATAAAAATACATTTCTTCGGAAATGCTTTGATAACGTATTTATCATGTTTTTCTGGGAACAAATTCCGCAACATTTTTGTTAAAAGAAGTACTCTGATTTTTATAAAGCATAAACAAAAATCGGTCTTTTCTGGCCGTGAAAATGGGGATGTCACAGACTCTTTGGACGTTCCCACTTCATTACAGCTTCGATTTTTGCTGGGTTAACCATTATCCCCTCCTGGTTAACCACATGACCCAAGAATTGGACTTCTCGGATCCAAAAATCACACTTGGAGAACTTTGCATACAGTTTCTCCTTCTTCAAGACTTCCAACACTTCTCGTAGATGCTGGCCATGTTCCTCCTGGATTTTCGAGTAGATGAGAATGTCATCTATGAACACTATCACGGACTTATCGAGGAATGGTTTACAAACCCTGTTCATCAAATCCATGAATGCTGCTGGAGCATTGGTTAGTCCAAACGACATAACCAAGAACTCGTAGTGTCCATATCTCGTTCTGAACGCAGTCTTCTCGATATCTTGATCTCTCACCTTCAGCTGATGATAAGAAGGAAAAGAAAGAGGTGCAGAATATAATCGGTACGGTGCCTTTGCTATGGGTGTTGTACCTGGTAACAAGTCTATCTGGAATTCCACTTGTCTATCAGGTGGTAATCTGGGAAGATCTTCGGGAAAGACTTCCGGATAATCACACACAACCGGTATATTCTGCACCTCTTTCTTTTCCTTCTTAGCATCGATTACGAATGCCACTTGTCTCTCACCTCTTTCGTTCTGGACAAACATTTTCTGGATTTCATCAGGGAGATGATTTCAGAATTTACTCGGCGTTTGTCCCCGTACACCATAAACGACTCTTTTCCGGGTGGGTTTACCCTTACTATCTTCTTTCGGCATTGAATCTCAACATCGTTGGCGCTAAGCCATTCCATTCCCAGAACGATGTCGAAACCGTTCAATTTTATTGGTAACAGCTCCTCGTGGAATTCGTTTCCATTTAGGTCGATGACAATGTTTCTAATACGGTCACTAACAGGTACGAACTTGTCACTGGCAACTTCCACAATTAGGGCATTATCAAGTTTTTCTACAGGCAATGCTAATTTTCCTCTAAATCTATGCGATACAAAGGAATAGTTTGCTCTCGAATCAAATAGTATATTGGTAGGCAATCCATTTACAAGAAAGGTACCTGAAGCGACGTCTGCTGCCTCCTTTGCAGCCTCGAGCGTCATCTGGAAGGCTCTTACCTTCGGCTTCAGTGGAATGTTGGGTCTTCCTGCCTCCTTCTTCTTCGGGCATTCTCTCGAAATGTGCCCTTCCTCGCCACACCCATAACAGACTTTCTTGGTGAGGGTGCATTCATTGGCATAGTGCCCGGTCTTTCCACACTTAAAGCAGGTGACTTCTCCGTCGCATTTTCCGGAGTGCTTCTTCTTGCACTTGTCACACCACTTTGCTTCGGCTCCTCCTCCCTTCAAACCGGACTTCGAGAATTTACTTTTCTTGTTGGACCTTGAAGATCCATCGAATTTCCTTTTCTCACCAACCTCGGCCCTCTCCAGACCCCTATCCTTTTGCTGGGTCTCCACATTCTTAGCTGCTCGAACAGCTGATTTCAGAGTGGTTGTCATCTTGACTGTCGGGCCAAAGTCGGCTGGCAGTCCATTTGAGAACCTCTCAATTTTAGAGAGTTCGGTTGGCACTAGGTATGGAAACAACTTCATCTTTTCCGTGAATGCAGTAGCATAGTCGTCAACGCTCATTCTCCCCTTCTTCAGGTTTTGGAACTCATTGTTCAGATCAATCAGATCTATTTCTGAACAGTACTGCGCCTTCAGTTGTTCCAAGAACTCATCCCATGACATCTTTAGGGCTTCTCCTCGCGGCATTGTATCCGCCAATAGCTTCCACCAGCTCAAGACTCCAGTTTTCAGTTGTCTTACTGCGAAGACGGTCTTCTGTTTCTTGCTACAGCTGCAGCTCTCGAACACCATCTCCATTTCGGAGATCCAATCCATAATCTCAATAGGCTTTGGGCTTCCTGAGAGACTTGGTGGCTTGGCACCCAAGAAATTCTTATACATCCGCCCATCCTTGTCGTTTCCCCTCTCCGGGTCATTCCTTCGTTCTCCTTGAGTCCCAACTTGACTCACATGGTGGCTATAGTTACCTTCCTCCGATTGCTCGGGACTCAGCTCGGGTTGCTCAACGGGCATGGTAGGTTCGTCCCTATTCAACATCTGCCTCATTTCTTCCCTTTGTTCCGCTAACATAGCCCGAATCATGGCTTGTACTCCAGCCATGGTGATTGGCTCGGGTGCAACTTCTACTACAACAGGTATTTGCTGAATCACTGGGGGTTGATTCCTATTCCCATTTGCATTCCCAGCTCCAATGCGGGTTCTTGCCATCTTGATCTATACACCGGATAAGGTGAATTCAGATCTTTATTCAGGATAGACGTTTAAATCATCCTTATCTCTCCGAAACGTTTATATGTTAGTTCTAATATCGTAGTCGTACGTTTAGAATCCTAATCACATAAGGTTTCCAGATCCGGTCGGAAACAGACCATAGATCTGAACAATTAACAGCACATCAGGCACAAAGCATTTAGCACATAAAAGCATTTTAGACATAATTCCTAAAATAAGCTAATGTTCACACCACACAATCATCGCTTAGCATTCTAAGTTTAAGTCTAGAAATCCTACAAATTCCTAGTTCGCTTAAACTAATGCTATGATACCAACTGTGACATCCCCATTTTCACGTCCAGAAAAGACTGATTTTTGTTTATGCTTGTTTGAAAATCAGAGTAACATTTTAAGTAAAAGTGTTGCGGAATTTGTCCCAAAACAAAATATGATAAAGATTTATCAAAAGCATTTCCAAAGAAATGTATTTCATTAAAAGACTCGGGATGTCATGTTCGTTACAAATCAAAAGCATAAACAGTACAATATAAGCCTTACTACATTATTTCGTATCTACAGGCCTATATCCGTAATCCCTCATCCAAAACATCACATCTATGCTCGAGCGCCACTACCTGTAATACATGAAACTGAGTGGGTCAGGCTTGGGAGCCTGGTGAGCACATAGGGTTTTCAACCCACAATAAATAAGTTTATTAATTTCATCAATCAACAATAACCCGATGACCCGTTCCCGTTATCCTCACTTTACGTCCCTAAACACCTACCATAAGGGACCTAGCCTAAGGATCATCATCGAGATGGACACTACTGCTAAGGGGGTTCCTCAGCAATAAATGTCCTAAAGGCAACCATGAGGGGGATGGAGTACACCGGTGAACAGATCGTTCACAAACACCTACAGGTTGCGAGCCTGCTAGCGTTCCACTGGACTGTCAAGAAGAGTCCGTGGTCGTCATCTATACTCCGCTAGATGATTGGATCACCAACAACATCGAGGCCTCTCATCATTTTATTACACATCGTCTTATTACATCTACCCATGTTTTACCCCAACATTTTTGTAGATATAAAATACATAATACAGTTTAAATAATGAAAAACGTGTATAAAAATCATTCATCCAACATAGACAGCAAGTATTCAGATAATATGCACATATAGCACGTAATTTATATAAAATAATTCATATCTATGTGTAAGATGAAAGTAACTATGCACTCACTTGAAAGGTGGTGACTCGGTACTCGAACAGCACTTCGTTATCTCAAAACAATTTTTCCTTGACCAAAACCTAGTATCAATACCACTAGAGTTTAGTTTTAACGTTAACCGCGACTAATTAATAGTCTAGCTATTATTACTATTATATAAGCATTAAATAACACTCAATATAACTCATAATAATAGCCCAAATAATTATTTTAAGGACCTAATAACATTACTATAATTATTTAAAAGTTATATTAAAAATTGCATACGCGTAGCTCACTTACAGCGGGTTTTCTTAAAAACCGGGCTTTGCTCGGAGCAGCGTTTCCGAACCGAAAGACCCTTTTTCTCGGGACTCCGGGAGCCTCGGGGCTTCCTTTAGGTGCTAGGGGTTTTTCCTAGGGTTTAGGGGGCTTAAGATAGGCTAGAGAGAGAAAGAAACTAGAGAGAGAAGTGAGAAAGGTGTGGAAAATTGGATGGCCTCGCCCTTCTATTTATAGCTGCGAGCCCTTGCTGAACGCGTTGCGTTCCTTTTGTCTACGCGGGGCGTAGCTTCGGTCGTACAACAGGTGGCACTCTACTGATGGAGCGACGTGGACCCTCTCGGAACCGCAGAAGACAGCTCTACGCGCAGCGTTCCCCTTCGGACGCGAGGCGTTCATCAGACGCGCTGCGTTCTTCTTGTACGCACTGCGCTTGCGAGCCAGGTGTCCGAATCCAAAGCGAGTACCCTGATCATCAACGGAGGGATGAGATCGCGCCACGTCATCACTCTTGCCACAGACTTCGCAAATTCGAGTACCAATTTCAAAAATTCGTATCTTTCGTATACGAGCTCCGTTTTCGACGTTCTTTATATCCACGCGTAGGCGGGAACGTACTCTACAACTTTCGTTTAGATTCCGTCGGCTAATTTTGACTTTATTTTAAAAGTTATATTTTTAATAGGCCGGGACAGGATTGGTCCGTTAAAAATTCATAACTTCTTCATCCGACGTCCTTTTTTGTCTGTCTTTTTATCGTTATGCTACTATTAACGAGATCTTCGATTCTCGTTTAGGTTGTATCGGCTAAAAACCGCTCGATCTAATATTCGAACTTCGGGCTGTACACTGCTAAGTCGAAACTTCGAAAAATCATAACTTCCTCATACGAAGTTAGATTTGGGCGTTCTTTTTATGGAAGCTCTCGGTTTAACGTTTTCTACGACTTTCGTTAGATCGCTAAGGCTAAAAATCGCTTTATCGTAAATTCACTATTTACGCTTCCCGGTATCGTGCCGGTTCCATTGCGAAACTTCGACGGGTCATAACTTCTTCGTTATAACTCGGATTTCGGCGTTCTTTATATCCCCAGAATCCTTGTTTCGACCGCTACAACTTAATGTAAAGATATCGGGTTTATCTCACACTTTAATTTTGACGCTTATTTTTATTCTTTATTTATTATACATTTATAAATAAATAATAAGCATATAAATTCACATAATACTCAAATATTTCATCTTTATTACATCAAAAGAGTTACAATAGTTGACCTAGACTATTAGATCCTCTAAAAATGCTTAGCCTTGAAACACGGGTGTTACAGTAGTGAATTAAGACTATCATGAATTAGATTGTAGATTGTCTAAAGAGTTTTAGACATAGCAATGGTATTGCTGCAATGTTCATGAGTACTTTGAAATGGAGATTTAAGTATTGGATTAACCCACGCTTAGAGAATTACTTCATGGAATTTATCACGAGTAATTTTGAGATGATAATATCTTATAATCTTGAAAACAGAGATATATGAGTTATGGTTTACATGTTAGTTGTGTATTGATGATATGTAAATGCATCGGTAACTTGATGTTATAAAACGTATTGTTGTGCAAGATCTGATGAGTAAATGGTGCAAGCATATAAGTCAAAGTTCATTCGTTCCTTTTGCCCTAACGGGAAAGCGATATCTTTGGGCCCCTCGGTGATTTGGTGTTGAATTATAGTGTCGGGCCCGATCATGTCTAAATTGATGTGTTCGATTAGAAGTTCTATGTCCTTACAAATCAGAAATCGGGAAATAAAGTATTGGACAATGATATTAATTCTGTTCCATGTCTCATATCCCAATGATATCTTGTAGAACGGAGGATTATATGATCACTTATCTTAGGACACACAACTGACTGGGCCAGAGTTCGACATATGCTTTTGGAAGCTACAATTTGTTGATCAGTTTAGAAGTTATACTAGCAATTATTGTTACAGACTTATCCAAGTGGTAGACTATTGGATTAGGTGTCTAAGCCCATAACTATAACTGGTATAAACTTGAATTGATGGTAGCACAGTCCTTTTGGGTTGCCCTCAAACCTAGCAATTGGACATGATGTTTTGGAGAGAGAGGTTGATTTATTATTTGATTAATAAATTGAATTAAATAATTTATTAATGTATTATGAGAATAATATATTAATTAGAAATAGTAATATTAATAAATAATTAATCATAATTAACTTTGGGATTAATATAATTAATTAAAAATGCATGGGTTAAAGTGTAATTGTTTAATAGTTGAGAAAAAGACATTCTACAACCTCCCTAGGCTATGGACGGTTTTGGGAGTGTTCTAGGGGTTCTAGAATTACCCTTGGAGGATAACCAGGAAGCTGGATAATTACCAAAAACAAGATAATATTATTATATTGGTTTTAGGGTTATCTAGGGTTTCCTTGTTGCACTATATAAGGAGCCTTACCCCTTCATATTTCTACTCACTCATACCTTAGAGAGCTTGGCCTAAATTCTCACATCCTCCCTCCTTTCTCCTTAATATCCTTCTTTCTTGTGTTGGGTGTGAACCATTAGAAGCACGACGCTTATAGTGCTTCTTCCAAAAGATCAACAAAAAGGATTCTTGGTTGTTTACTTCAACAATCAAGAAGGTATGTATTCTTCCTAATGAATTCGGATTTTTTAATAGGAAAATTTTGTAGTTTGACAGTTCATAGTATGTTGCCTTTATGTGAAAGACGTAGATCCTTCTTAGGTTGCATGTGCCTTAATTATTTAATTGTTAATTTTTTTCCTCTTAGAGAATTGGTTTTGTAACCTCCATAACCGATCACTTGTGTCATAGATTTCGGTGGGAATTGGGACTTCTACCTTCCCTAGCTGAGTTTTCTTACAACAATAACTATCACTCCAGTATTGGTGCACTGCCGTTTCAACTTCTCTATGGGAGGAAATGTTGTACCCATATATGTTGGGGAGAGGTCGGTAACAAGGTCATGGGGAAGACTGAGGTAGTTCTTCAGTGACAAAGCTTATTCAACTGATCAGACAGAGACCGCAGACAGCACAGAGCCGACAGAAGAGTTATGCCGACAGGTGTTGATCTGAGTTGGAATTTCAGGTCGGCGACATGGTTTTACTGAAGGTATCACTCTGGTAGGGTGTAATACGCTTCATGAAGAGGGGCAAGTTGGGGCCCTGATATATTGGGTTGTTTCGAGTGATATGCAGGGTTGGCAGGGTAGCCTATCGATTGGATCTGTCTGAGGAGCTCAGTCAGATTCACAACACCTTCCATGTCTCTTAGCTTTGGAAGTGTATGGATGATGATTCAACAATTGTTCATTTGGATGATATTCTACTCGATGATCACCTGAATTATGATGAGATACCAGTGCCAATTCTGGATAGGAAGACGAAGGCCTTGCTCAATAAAGGAGGTATCATTGGTCAAGGTCCAGTGGCAGCATCAGAAGGGTTCCAAATGGACTTGGGAACCTGAGGCAGAGATGCGAGAGCACTACCGTGAGTTATTCATAACGCTGGACTTTGAGGACGAAGTCTAATTCATCAACTGGGGGAGAATGGTAACATTCATGATTCAGGTAATTTTCATTTTTGACCCTTATTATGTAATTGTTTGCAAATTGGTTCCAAATGGCACTTAAGTGAAAACGTATGGCCTTACCTAGTACACTGGACATACTCATGTTATGCTGGGTGTAAGTGGATAAGGGTCTAACCCTAATTTTTAGGGTTTAGACCATATATAAGCATCATTAACTCCTCAAGACTCCTTCCCTTATCAGCCTCTAGCCCCATTTCATACCTTGAAAAACGTAATCCAACTTTGTGAGCATTGTGAGCCTTAGAGTGATTTTTGGTGTTCTTGAAGGAGGAAGAAGGAAGAGGATTCACCTTAGAAGCTCAAGACCATCTAGATCCATAAGTATTTTGCACTTAAACAACGTTTGGAGGTATAAAGTTCAGAGCTTGATGTTTATTTGCTTTGGATCTTGTTATATCCTAAGCTTGATGATTTTTGGTCCCATTTGCTTGGTGTACATGAGTATAGATTACTCCAACCTATAAGGGTTGTTGGTTTATGATCTTGGTCCCTTTCCTTTCTTCATGCATGAGATATGAGGTGTTGGTTTATGCAATAAGTTAGGGTTTAGTTATTGGACCCTTTCTAGCATTGGAAAGTCATAAAGTTGGAATATTTATGACTTAGGACATTATTTGGAACTAGATCTGGGTTTTGGACGAAGTGTCTTAATAGATGAAACACTTTTTAGAGAGGAAAGTTGGCAGATGTGTATGCTGGGCGTACCTGATGGTACGTTGCGTGTAAGTGGTCAAGCCCCCAAAAACTGGTCAAGAAGCATACTACACGGGGCGTAGTAGCTGAGTACGCCGGACATACTCAACTTGAGTTGGCTCGGTTGACTTTTTGACCTTTGACCTTGACCAAGATTTTGACCTAGGGGTATTTTGGTTATTTTGAGATGTAAATTGAGTCTAGGTCATTGTTTTCTATATAGGTGACCCATAGAGTTGACAGTTGGAGCAATGTTCTTTTCTGCTATCTCTTCAGACTGTGAGGAGAGTTTTCCTCACTGTGCTTTTGGGTCGAAGGCAGCAATGCTAGCCCAATAGATTGTGTTTTCTGGTTTGGAATTTTGTTATGCTATAGTGATATGTTAAGATCTACATGATTATCTAGTTGTTGTTATGTGTTTTATCTATTATATATGTTGACATAGTGTGGTTGGGTTAAGACTGTACTGCTTTCTGCTGCCAACCAACAAACCCGGGCAATCCAACCGAAAGGTTGTGGGCCAGGGCATTCCAACCGGAAGGTTGTGGGCCAGGGGTAATTCAACTAGGAGGTTATGGACCCAGTATGTATTAGGCAATCCAACCGAAAGGTTGTGGGCCAGAGCAATCCAAATGGAAACTTGTGGGCCATGGGTAATACAACCAGGAGGTTGTGGACCCAGTATATGTTTTGTATATGTTCTATTGTGTGGTATTTGGGGGAACTCACTAAGCTTTGGATTACGGTTTAAGTTTTATGTTTCAGTTACTTCAGATGATCGGGGAAAAGAAAAGGCGTGTTAAGATCTACATGATTATCTGGTTGTTGTTATATGTTTTATTTGTTATATATGTCAACATAGTATGGTTGGGTTGAGACTGTACTGCTTTGTGCTGCCAGTCAACAAACTCGATCAATCCAACCGAAAGTTTATGGGCCAGTTCAATCCAACCGAAAGGTTGTGGGCCAGGGGTAATCCAACCAGGAGGTTGTGGACTCTGTATGTGTTCTATATATGTTCTGTTGTGTGGTAGTTAAGGAAATTACTAAGCTTTGGCTGACGGTTTAAATTTTATGTTTCAGGTACTTCAGATGATCGGGAAAAGCAAAGGCATGATCGTGAACATCCTTCTAATTTTATGATACTTGATTTTGGGTTACTCTGATTCATGATTATTGCATTTAGGAACAATGTTTTGTAAACAATTATGATTTCTGGTTGGATTTTCAAAATGATAATTTTTCCTTGATTTTTGGGATGTTACACATAAAAAACACAACAGGAGGCATGACTTTGAACAAGGTTGGCAGCATTGCAAGGACGGATGGTAGTTGGTTCTCTGTATAGACATTATGATGGAAGATGACCAATTCCATACCAATTACATGTGCCATAGACAATGTTTTGGTTTGATGCACATATGATTTTTCGGTCACCTTGTCCACGATTGTTGTTAGGTCGGGATGATCCACGTATTCCATGAGTCTAGGAGCCACGATTTATATGTCGAGATCTATAATAGGCTTGATGATCGGTTAAATGAGAGCTAGGGATTAAGTTTGGTACAATGTTGAAGCCATGGGAGTTGATGCCAGTAGTAAGAGAGCCCAATTGAGCCACCAAGTCTGATGCCGAGGGTGTTGAAGCGGCATTCGTAGTTGTATAGAATGCTTGAACCTCTAGTATTCTAGGGTTTCTTGTTTTTGTTGGATTTGATGTCTAAGCCCATAACTATAACTGGTATGTACTTGACCCGATTGTAGCATGGTCCTTTTGGGTTGCCTTCACCAGTGCAATTTGATTGGATGGACTTTTGAGAATAAGGTTATTTATGATTTAATAATATATTACAAGTATAATATATTAATACGAAATCATATTATTTAATTAGTATTGTTCAAGAATTAATTTGGAATTAATTTTGTGATCAAAAGAGACTAATTAAATATATGGGGATTGATTGTGTAAATCAATGATTCTAATAGTGGGCTAATGATCAATGGTTATTTAGGATGGACAAAACCAATGAGATAATCCATGGATAGTCCATGGAGGTTAACCTATGGATCCTAGGTAATATGAAAGGTCATTAGGGTTTACAAAGTGTAACCCTAGGATTTGCCACATTATAAATAGAACCCCTTATAGCCAAAATCGGTTACACCATCTTCCCACAAGTTTCTTGGAGAGTGATATTGATTTTGTGCAAGTAACCTATTGTCTCAAGCCTCCTCTTGCATATTGGTGTTTTTGAACCATTAGAGGCATCACACTTGAGGTGCTCAAGATTTCAAAGGTCAAGAACTACAAGTCCTTCTAAGAGGTAAGTAATCTAACTAGTTGTATTGTTCATTTGACAATTTGTATGCTAGTTAGGAGAATGCTTTGGAAAATTGAAAATGCATGTATAATTAGAGAAAACATAGATCCAAAGAATTTAGGGTTGCATGTGCACCATAGGAGTGTTATGGTGCTCAAAACCCAACAGTGGTATCAGACCTAGGGTTGTTTTCTATTATATTTGATGCTTGCAAATTTTTCAAAGCTGAAAAAGTTGATTTTCCTGCACCTGACTGGTGAACTCACCGAGTACATGAACAGACTCGACGAGTCCACTCAGTAACAAAGCAACTCAGCGAGTCAGTTGATGCACTTGACGATTTGAAGGCTCTGTTTGCAGAATTTCGAGTTTTCTTGCCCTGGATTGGATTGGGAACACTACCACAAACTGTTTTGGATCATTAAAATGTTTTTTTTTCTGATTTGGTAGCGCTTGTACTCATACAACCACAAGATAATTGTCAAATTTTTGAGAAAATTGTTGTTTTATATGATAAACAAAGTTGCTTGTAAATTGTTGACTTGGAATTATCTTGTTTATGAGTTTAGTTAGATCAATCATGAATTATGTGATATTTTAGTTGTTAGAAAATTGATCTAAATGAATTTTAATGACCTCCATAACTTGTCCTCTACTTATGGAAAATGAAAAGTCTCATCTTTAAAATTGCATTAAAACTCATAAGTTATGAATACCAAGAGTTTGGACAAGTTTCAAAACTTGCCCTCAAGTTTTGGAATTTGTAAAGTCTCACTAATGAAACTTTAATTCCAAACCCTAGAGTTTTAAAAGTTAAAATTCAACCCTTATACTTTATAATATTATAAGTTTAATAATATATATATATATATATATATATATATATATATATATATATATATATATATATATAAAAGACAAGTCGGTCTTACCGTTAGTAGGCCTCATTCATAAAGCCGGTCTATAAGGGGGGTATAAGGTTACTGCCTATAAAATGGTAGTTTAATGGGTGTCCACTCTGACCCACCGCTTCCTTGAATGGTGGAGGGTCGTTAGCCGAACGGCTAGTATAGGACATTAATTCTCCCTTATTAAAAGTATAATGATAAATATACAGTAACTAAACTTTTATTTAAATTCCCAATCTTAGTTACTTTAGGAAAATGTGAAAATGGTGCTAATCCATGAAATTACACTTTGCACCTTGTTAAGTCATTAGTGGAGCGTGTGTGCTTAACCGGCACACTAATTTGGAACTGACAATGTGTGGCAAAGGGTAACTAGATGTTAATCATAGATCAATGGAGCGTGTGTGGTTAACCGACACATTGATTAGGTGATTTGTAACATTGGGTGTACTAAGCTAATTTGCATGGTTATTCACACGTTGTTTGTGATCCTCGGCATCCCAGTTACAAACTTGAAGGGCACAATTGAGATTTAAACATGCCATTGAAAAGTTCAATGAATCTCAAAGGATCTAGGAATTTCAATCCAATAAAACCTAATAATCTATTTCGTTTTTATGGTGGAAATTGGTAAATCGTCTTTTACCTACCTTCAAATATTTTACAATTGGATTACGCCATCCCTCTTCGCAATTGTAGAATATTGTGTTGGATCATAGCCTTAATATTTCATTTGGGTGTAATATTAAGGATTATCATCTAATCTAAACTTTGTTCTTCTTTTACAGATGTCTATCCCAAACAATGCTTCCAACCCGATTCCTTCAGGATCTTTCTCCCTCATGAACCTATGTGGGAGGGTCATTTTCGATGGCTCGAACATCAGTGACTGGATTCGAAACATCCGAATGGCTATTCGCTATGAGGACAAAGAATATGTCCTAGATAAAGAGCTTAAGGAGATTGATGTCACCACTGCTACTCCTGAACAAATCACTGAACACACTACTCATGAGAGGGATGCGACAAAGGTGTCATGTCTAATGATTGCTACCATGACTGATGAGCTGCAGAAGTCCTATGAGGACTACTATCCTTTTGAAATGTATCAAAATTTGATGGAAAGATACCATCAAAGTGGTCGGCAGGAGAGGTATGAGATCATTGCATCCATGATCACAACCAAAATGAAGGATGGTGAACCCATCACGGCCCACTTGCAAAAGATGCAGAGATTTGTGGACCTCTTGCTTAAATTGAATGTCAATTTGGATGAAGAGTTGGCCATAGATATTATTCTACACTCTTTACCTTGTTGTTATGATCAGTTTCGTATGACCTATCATATGAACAAGGAGGAGGTCACTCTTAGCAAGCTTCAAGGCCTTCTGAGAACTGCGGAAAGCAACTTGAAAGGCAAGTCGGTTGTGTCTACTCATACTACTACTTCTTCCTCTGTTTTGGCAATCGGACATGGGAAGGGAAAGAAGAGGAAGGCTCCCAACAAGAGCCGCAAGGGAAAGTCTCTTGATGGATCCTCTTCCAGTGGGACCAAAGCTGGTTCTGCTAATCCCTCTTCCAATCCGAAGGAAGCAAAGTGCTTCCACTGTAATGAAAAAGGGCACTGGAAACGAAGCTGCCCCAAGTACTTGCAGGACATAAAGGATGGAAAGATCAAACCCTCCTTTGCAGGTATTTACACTATTCAATCTAATAACTCATCACATGCTAATTCTTGGGTCCTTGATATAGGTTGTGGTATTCACATTTGTTCTGATTTGCAGGGACTAAAAAGAAGTAAGGATGTGGAGCACGGGAAGATAAACTTAATCATGGGAAATAGGAAAGTGTCGCCTGTGACCAAGATTGGAGTTTATTCTTTATTGCTTAGTAATGGTTTAAATTTAGATTTGAATCATTGTTGTTACTCGGCCGATATGGCGAAAAATGTTATTTCCTTTCACAGCTTGTATAAACAAGGTTTTACCTTTTCCTTTAATAATGAAAATGGTGGTATTTGTGCTTATTGTAATGGTGTTTTTTATTTTGAAGCATTACCTTGCAATGGTATATATGAAACTGTGATGGTTGTAGATAACTTAGGAAATAATGTGTTGAATATTGATTCGTGCAATGATTTGGACAAGGCATGCTTGTGTCATTGTCGTCTTGGACATGTCAACAAGAAGCGCATAACCCAACTCCAAAAGGATGGAGTTTTGGAGTCATTCGACTTGAAGTCGGATGACACTTGCGAATCTTATTTACATGGAAAGATGACCAAGTCACCCTTCACTGGTACTTGTGAAAAAGGTGAAGGTCTATTGGATCTCAAACACACTGATGTGTGTGGACCATTCAGAACCGCCACAAGGGATGCTAACCGCTTCTATGTGACTTTTACTGATGATTACAGTAGATATGGGTATATTTACTCAATCAAGCATAAGTCGGAAACTTTTGAAAGGTTCAAGGAGTTTAAGTAAGAAGTGGAGAATCAATTGGGCAGGAAGATAAAGATGTTGCGATCCGATCGAGGAGGAGAGTATCTTAGTATCGAGTTCCTAGACTATCTTAAGGAATGTGGAATTGTTTCACAATTGACGCCACCAAGGACACCACAGCTTAATGGTGTGGCTGAAAGGCGCAATCAAACCTTGCTAGACATGGTTCGTTCCATGATGAGTCGATCTTCATTACCTATCTCATTCTGCGGGTACGCCTTAGAGACTGCCGCCCATATCCTTAATCTAGTCCCTACCAAAAAGGTTTCCAAAACACCTCACGAGATGTGGGCAGGGAAAGTTACCACATTAGACCACATCAAAGTTTGGGGTTGTGAGGCTTTTGTGAGAAAAGAAACTCACGACAAGCTCGAACCTTAAAGTGAGCGATGTACTTTCATCGGCTACCCACAGAAGTCCTTTGGATATCTCTTCTATAGACCGAGTGACAATGTTGTCTTCGTTGTGAGGAGAGGAGTCTTTAGTGAGAGAGAAATCATAGGCCAAGGAAACAGTGGGAGGCAAATTGACATTGAAGAGCTTCAAGAGTCAAGCGATGAAGGAACCTCTAACACTAGCAATCAACCTGAGGAGAAAACTCCGGTTGATCCAATTGACGAGTCCTTACCTCTGAGGTGTTCCAGTAGAGTTAGAAATACACCTGAGTTTTATGGTTTCCATATTACTACTAAAGGTGATACATTTATCAGTGATAACACACTTGTAAATCTGGATGAACCTAATAACTACAAGGAAGCCATGGCAGGTCCCGAGTCTGCAAAATGGAAAGAGGTTATGGACAGCGAGATTCAGTCCATGTATGACAATCAAGTTTGGAACTTGGTTGAAAATGTACCGGGTCGTAAGGCAGTCGGGTGCAAATGGATCTTCAAGAAGAAGACCGACATGGATGGGAAAGTACACACATATAAAGCGCGACTGGTTGCGAAGGGCTTTACTCAAACTCCGGGAGTTTACTATGATGAGACCTTCTCACCGGTAGCAAAGATTAAATCTATAAGGGTTATGTTGGCCATAGCTGTATTTCATGATTATGAAATATGGCAAATGGATGTCAAAACCGCTTTCCTTAATGGAAAGTTGACTGAAGATGTTTACATGAGTCAGCCAGAGGGTTTTGTCAATGCAAAGTACTCTAATAGAGTGTGTAAGCTTGAAAAATCCATTTATGGATTGAAACAAGCATCTCGCAGATGGAATCTTTGTTTTGATGAGAAAGTCAAAGAGTTTGGATTTCCGAGAAGCGAGGATAAGTCCTGTGTATATGTCAAAGCTAGTGGGAGTATAGTGAGCTTTCTAGTATTGTATGTAGATGACATACTGCTCATAGGAAATGACATCCCAACCTTGCAGGAGGTTAAGTCCTGGCTTGGGAAGTGTTTCGCTATGAAGGACCTCAGAGAAGTTGCTTACATCCTAGGGATAAGGATATTGAGAAATAGGAGTAAAATACTAATAGGACTTAGTCAAAGTACATACTTAGACAAGGTGTTGAAGCGTTTCAGTATGGAGAACTCCAAGAAAGGTGACTTACCTATCCAAGGCAATGACAAACTGAGTAAGACTCAGAGTCTGAGTATAGAGGCTGAGATAGCAGAGATGAGTCGAATACCATATGATTCCGTGGTTGGCTCGATCATGTATGCTATGACTTATACTCGCCCTGATGTGGCCTTTGCTTTGAGCATGGTCATTAGATATCAAGGGAATCCTGGTAAAGCTCATTGGACTGCGGTTAAGAATATTCTTAAGTACCTGCGGAGGACTAAGGACTGGGTCCTTACCCTCGGTGGGAGTGATGACTTGAGAGTGACAGGGTATAGTGACGCTAGTTATCAAACCGACAGAGATAATTTCTGCTCTCAGTCGGGCTGGGTGTTTACCCTGAATGGAGGAGCAGTAACATGGAAAAGTTCCAAGCAGGATACTGTAGTTGATTCAACGTGCGAATCAGAGTACATAGCAGCAAGCGAAGCATCGAAGGAGGCGATATGGTTGAAAAACTTCATCAGAGACCTTGGAGTCATTCCATTCATAAAGGAGCATGTGGCAATTTTCTGCGATAATGAAGGGGTGGTTGCCTTAACCAAGGAATCGAGAGATCATGGTAGATCCAGACATATAGACAGAAAGTACCACTTCATAAGACATCAAGTAGAAGAAGGACACCTCGTGGTAAAAGGGATATCGTCAGAGGACAACCCAGCAGACCCCCTTACAAAGGGACTAACTAGGGTTAAGCGCTTGCAGCATGCGAGGGGCATTGGGCTACCGAACGATATTAGTTTTAGTAATTAGATAAATCAAAACTTGTAATAGCTAAATTGTAATTGACATTTGATGATTAAATAAAAGGAGTTTTATTTATAAGTGAAGTTACTGTCTTGTGTCGATTATTTACTATTGTTTCACTTTGCATGTTTTGACTTCCAGAATAATAAAATTACTCAAACCATCCACAGTCGAGCATACGTTGGACGTAAGTATGAAAGAAGACTGTCATGAGTTGGATTGTAGATTTTCTAAGGAGTTAGATATAGCAAAAGTTTGCTACACCATTCATGAGTGCTCCTGAAATAAGATTTGAGTATTGGATTCAACCCGCGCTCACCTGAATTACTTCATGGAATTTATCACGAGTAATTGTGAGACAATAATATCATATAATCTTCAAACCAAGATATATGAGTTGTTGACTACGAGTTGGTTGTGCATTGGTGGCATGAAAACGCATCAGTAACTTGATGTTATAAAACGTGTCGTTGTGCATGATTTGATGAGTAGTTAGTACAAGCATATAATGTCGAATTTTATCTGTTCCGTTTATCCTAAGGGAATTAAAAGCAATATCTTGGGCCCCTCAATGATTTTGTTTTGACTATGTGCCGGACCCGGTCAGAACTAATTGATGTGTTCAGTTATGTTTTATGTCAGACGAATCGGAAATCAGAAAACAAATTGCAGGACAATAAGTATGACTGTGTTCCATGTATTTGTCGGCATAGATATCTTCAAAACAGAGGAGTATATGATCCCTTATCTGAAGGACGCGTCACTGACTAGGTTAGAGTTCGACAGCGGCTTTTGAAAGCTTACGATTGTTAAGTCAGATCTTGAAGTCACATTGGCAGCTATAGTTGTTAGACTTATCCAAGTGGGAGACTGTTGGATTTGGTGTCTAAGCCCATAACTATAACTGGTATGTACTTGACCCGATTGTAGCATGGTCCTTTTGGGTTGCCTTCACCATTGCAATTTGATAGGATGGACTTTTGAGAATAAGGTTATTTATGATTTATTAATATATTACAAGTATAATATATTAATATGAAATCATATTATTTAATTAGTATTGATCAAGAATTAATTTGGAATTAATTTTGTGATCAAAAGAGACTAATTAAATATATGGGGATTGATTGTGTAAATCAATGATTCTAATAGTGGGTTAATGATCCATGGTTATTTAGGATGAGCTAAACCAATGAGATAATCCATGGAGGTTAACCCATGGATCCTAGGTAATATGAAAGGTCATTAAGGTTTACAAAGTGTAACCCTAGGATTTGCCACACTATAAATAGAACCCCTTATAGCCAAAATCGGTTACACCATCTTCCCACAAGTTTCTTGGAGAGTGATATTGATTTTGTGCAAGTTACCTATTCTCTCAAGCCTCCTCTTGCATATTGGTGTTTGTGAACCATTAGAGGCATCACACTTGAGGTGATCAAGCTTTCAAAGGTCAAGAACTACAAGTCCTTCTAAGAGGTAAGTAATCTAACTAGTTGCATTGTTCATTTGACAATTTCTATGCTAGTTAGGATAATGCTTTCGAAAATTGAAAATGCATGTATAATTAGAGAAAACATAGATCCAAAGCATTTAGGGTTGCATGTGCACCATAGGAGTGTTATAGTGCTCAAAACCCAACAATTTTCCCTATCATGAAGTCATGATTGCTTAGAAGAGAATGGAGTTCAGTGAATGTGGTGGGGCACTGTCTGGTTGTGATAATAGATTTAAGACTGTTGTATTCTTCTCGTAGACCAGAGATTACAATCATGACCAGATCTTTATTTAAAATTGGGGATCCAATAGCTACTAGAGCATGAGAGTATTCTTGAGTGTGATTCAAATAGGCATCAACATATTCATCTCCCTTCATCTCGATTCTCAATAATTGTGTTTTGAGAGTGTATTCTCGAGATGAGGAGTGTGGAGCATATGCACATTCAAAAGAAAGCCAAAGTTATAGAGAGGTGGTACCTTGTATATGTCAGAAAGATGCTTCTGAGATGGTGGAAATTATCATCATGTGTACGTGGCCATCATTAGGAACACAAACAAAGTAGTTTGGGTTGTCTCTTGGTTCAGGTTTCGGATCAGCAGCTGTGGCTGCTACAGTAGGAAATTGTTTTGCAGGGCACAAAATTGTATCGTCTACATAGCCATAAAGATTGTTTTCAATTAGAAAGGGTTTTATCATGGATTTCTAGTATGCATAATTGGTTGAAGAGAGGGTAAAAGCAAACTTGTGAGTATTGTGATAATGCTTTTCAGCAGTAGTGAATCTAGCGAGAAGAGCCATGGAGGATGATTGGTGGCTAGTCGATTGTAGCAGAAGATGGTTTGATTGGCAATTATGTGGCCGACAACATTATTTTTAGTGTTAGGTTAGACCCCGCTCTCTGATACCATAATGGAATTGTAATATGTTATTGATTAAAAAGATGTACACGGTTCAATATATATATATATATATATATATATATATATATATATATATTGTGTGTGTGTGTGTGTGCTAATTACATTTAGATAACCTCTATTCTAACTATATTATAAATATGTCTAATATGGCTGGAGTTTAAGCTAGATATTGTTACCTATGGAAAAGGAAACCTGACGTCATTTTTTTTATCAACTTGACATTTCGTCCGTTCTTGAGCTATAATAGGATTGTGATACAGTTTACACATAATGCTATCATGGTATCGCAAGTTCTTATAAAAAATTAGACACAAACTATACATGGAATGTAAGTTAACAAATTTGGAGATGGGATTTCATAAACAACTTCAAAGGGAGTAAATTTTGTTATATAGGAATGAACAACTGTTATATAGATGAACTTAGCCCACAGAATCCATTCGATCCATTTCCGCATCTGGTTATGTAGAAAACATCTCAAATATTGTTCATGTGTTCCTATTAGAAGGTAGTAATCTTTCTATAAAAACCATTGATACATAAGTCCATATTAAGGTATGAATATGTTGGGGGTGAAGACTTGATCAAAATGGACGGAGAGAGAATGTCCTCATAGTGAGAGAATGACGTGAGAGAGAATGCTCCCTTGGCGGGAGAATACCCCCTTGATCAAGTGAATGCTCCCTCGGTGGGAAAAGGCTCCCTTGGAAAGAGAATATTATTTTGGTGGAAGAATGCTCCCTTGGTAAGAGAATGCTCCTCTTGATCAAGAGAATGCCCTCTTGGCGAAATAATTCTAAGTCCTTAATATAACCGAACATTTGGCAAAGTGACTGAGCACTTGGAGAATGCGCTCCTCCCTTAAAGAATGCACTCCTCATGATGAGAATGCACCGAAGTATGAAAGAGATTAAAGTTAGGCTTATTTCGAAAAAAAACTAGGTCCAAAACAGGAAAAAAGTTACAAAATATAGGGTCTAAAATTACTACATAAGTAGGAAACATGTAAACATAAAATAGAAGGTGTTGATGGAAATGTGCCCTCACTAATAGGTTGAGTGTTCAACTCTCATTCGAGACACAATGGATATTTTATGAGTAGCGTAGAAAATGTACATATATCATTTTAAAATAATACTAATAATAAGGGATAATAAAAAATATTGATAATTTGAAGGTTTAATTAACAGAATTAAAACTTTTTTTGGCTAAATGGAATTTTTTTTGAGTATTCGATGGTCAATTAAGTTAAAATTCTTATATTGTTTACCTGATATCTTATTAACCAATAATTAAGTTATTGTTGTAACTCATTTATGTTGGTAGTGATTGCTCATATTTATGTAATTCATAAGTAGCATTTATGCACTTCGAGGTTGCACCATTTGGTTCACCTACTCATTGTCCTATATAAAGGGTTGTCATGTACTCTTGTATTATACATTCACATTGTCTAATAAGAATCTTTGCATAATCATTAAGCTGATCTAATTTTCCTTACAATACGTTATCAACATTTTGCTTAAATTCGGAAGTATCATACTCCATGTTTGTCGCTCGATGAGTAACACAAAATGACAAGTTTGAGGGTCACTATTCTTTCTAATTGTGAAGTAAGTCTTTATTGATACTCCTTGACCCCATCTATTTTTTCCATTTGGTATTATTTTGGGAAAAATGGAATTTTTTTGTACGTCAAAAGTGAGATAAAAGAATTTGTTGGGTATTGTTTATTTTGATCTACTCGAGTTTGGACACTGGACGTGTTTTTTTTTGAAAATGTATTCAGTATCACATAATCAGAATGTGAGACCCCTAGCGATTTATTTCCTACACCCATAGTTTTTTTTATGATGGACATATAAATTACAGTAATGGTCCTTGTAGTCTTGATAACTTATTATTTTTTTTTGTCAAAAGACCATAAGTCACAAATATCCTCTATAGTTCATGTCCATCATATTTTACTATGATTATTATCAACGTTAGTATTAATGTCATTACATAAAATTATTGGTTGGACAAACGTAACTTATATATATATATATATATATATATATATATATATATATATAGATTCCCTAAGAAATTTTTTTTTGTAGGAAGGTAAGAAGTTTTTTTTCTACATATT
Source organism: Lactuca virosa (assembly GCF_052849685.1). Lineage (NCBI taxonomy): Eukaryota > Viridiplantae > Streptophyta > Magnoliopsida > Asterales > Asteraceae > Lactuca > Lactuca virosa. The sequence goes on from NC_136430.1 coordinate 333,187,999, forward strand.
TTTTTGACGAACAAAATAAATGAATCACTAGATGATTCATTTGTAAGATGATTCACAAGAAAAATTCCCAAAAAAACATATTTATGATTCATTTTTAAGTAAATTAAGAAAAAATTCATTTTTATGACAATTTTAGTGAATAACAACAAAATCATTGTATATATGAATCATCAAGATGTTTTTTTTGAGAAATTTTTCTTGTGAATCATCTTACAAATGAATCATCTAATGATTCATTTTCTTTGTTCGCGAAAAAAATATGTAGAAAAAAAACTTCTTACCTTCCTACCAAAAATATCCTTCTTATTTGATCTTGACTCTCTCTCTCTCTCTCTCTCTCTCTCTCTATATATATATATATATATATATATATATATATATATATATATATATATATATCTTAATACCTTATAAAGCATATTTGGTCAAATGCTGAAAATTAAGTCGTACAAACCTTTAATTCATAATGTATAATAAATTTATGCATTCAATCTTATATGGTCAAACATACGTATTGGCTTTTGACAATATCTTATTCTCTATCCCGGTCAACAACCTCCTACTATTTCGCCCTTCCTTTAGCCTTATAATGCTATAGCTCTGTTACCCTTCTTGGCCATTTATATAATACCTCCACTCTTCTCCATTCGCCGTCTATGTATTTACCTAAGCCACCACTCTCATCTTTCTCCATAACCGGTGACCACACCACCGCACACCATCGTCTCCACCACCTCACACCTAATACCACCGTCGCCATCAGCTCTATATCATAGCACCCATCGCACCACTATTACACCGCCATCACTGGACACTCAACCATCAGCGTTCCCCCTTAATCGAAGACCATCACAAGCCATTTCCCGTACCCCACTCCATTTCCGGCCACCTAGGCACCCTCCTCATCATCGGTACAATGAGAAACCCTAGCTACCATAATCTCCCGCTCTTATCTCTTCTGCTTTTTGACATAAGCCCTTTTAATCCCAAACTGAGTCAATGTTGAATCTTGATATCTTGGCTGATATCCTTCGATTATGGACTGCTTTCCCTTACTTTGTTATATGTACCAACGATTCTCCTTTCCCCATACACCATCCTCAAAAAACCTCTCAAACACACTCTTAAAAGAATAACTTTTTGAGTTCTTGCTTCTTGATTTTTTCAAACATCGCAGAAAGCCATGCTTCCTTCCTCTCCATCTTTCTTCTCTCTAAGAATCATCGTCATCATATCCTCCATCATCCACCCACCTTGGAGATCGACGCCACCAAATGCCATTCTTTCTTCTTTAACCATTTACCATTTATCATTGTTCTGTATCTCTACGATTTAAAAAAAGGTGTTCGGATCTAGATGAATATGAAAACGATCAGGAAAAAAGGTTTTCGGATTTTCAACAGGTAACAAGCAATTACCTTTTACATCTTTAGATCTTTATTGTTTTTATCTTACATTGCTTGATATTTCATTGAAATTTGTGAACAAAATTGTTTTCTTCATCCTCAATTTCGTCTTTATCTCTTTCATCTATGATTTTAGTTTTTTATAGGTTTGCAGCATCATATCCACAACCACTATTGCAATTGACAAACACTATTTCTCATCTTCCCCACACTTGAGGTAAAAACCCTAACTTTTTATTATTGTTAATCTGTTTTTTGGTTTCATATATAGGATTAAAGACTTGGGCTTTGATCGATCAAGAAAGGGAAGACAAGATCATATGTTTTCATTAGATTCTACTTTAAGGCATTTACTTCTTAGATACATAAATGTTTTTGCTTCTTTTTCACTTTAAAGTTCAGTCGATATGCTAAGTAAATGATTTTTTTTATAAATAAATCAAAAGGATTGTTTATAATGTGTATTAGGTGTTCCGGTATCAATATTAAGATCATTTGGTTTTTTCTGTTTTACTTCTCCTCCTTTTTATTCTCTATAAAATTATTCAAGGACTTGAAGTCTAGCCAATGATGTTATTATGTCCATTAGAACAGAGTCGTGGGTTTAAAATTTTTATCATACGTGTTAGGTGAAGGTGATTTTTTTCTTAGCATTTAATCTTAAATCCATCAAAATAGCATAAAGAACATAATATTGTCGAGTATATGCAAGAATTTTTTCACACCCCCAATCTGGAATGGCGGAAACGTTCGGGGGTGAAGGATGTAATGTACAGTATCACAACGATTGCATAATAGTAAATCAAGCAAACACAACCATTACATTAATAGAATATTATATTTACATCTGTTCATGACATAGTTTGTATGACAACAAAAGTATAACAAAAGTATAAAAGACGTGACTCTAAAAGATCCGTCTTCTCAAAATCCTGCGGGTGTACCTGTCTACTGGTTCCCTGAGAATACAAGTGATTTTGAAAGTGTATCAACATTTAAGTTGGTGAGTTCATAAGTATGTTTTTGTAATGAAAACATGTCTTTGAATATGTGAAAACGTTTGTATGCTTCTTAAGAAAATCCAATATTTTCATTAGTAATATAAAGTAGTCTTAAACCCTAAGACCAAACTGTATGGCCGTTACTGTGTTCTGTAGTTGTATACAAAAGTGTTAGTTTGTATGTCTGGTTACCACTAGGTGTATTGTGTAGTATTGTTTTGTATGAAAACTCTTGTAGGAAATCCCTGGATACCACCAGTAATGTAAAGTACTGTATTATATGAAAACCCTGGCTAACACTAGTACGTATAGTATGTTCTTGCAAGAAAACCCTGGTTGCCACTAGTATGTATAGTAGTTCTATTAATTAAAATAAAACTATTTGAAGAATGGAAATCCCGTAAACAAATGGTTAGTTTATACTGTTGTGATTTTGGTACAACCATGCTTGATGTGACCTAGTGACCTCTACGACGTTCTTCAGGAGTCGGATGTTATGACATTTGTCACCCCAGGCATGCCTGCCTAACTGTAGCTAGCAGTTCAGGTGTGGGATTGTCAGTCCTGTATAGATCTATACACAAATCTCACGCTCTCCCTCCAGGAGACTCTGGTTATACTGTAATAAGATTTAGTTCCGTACCCCAGAGGGTACAATTGAAGTAGCGCCTCACAACCCTGTATTAACTAGTTTACGTGTAGTATTGTAATGTTCTCTTGTACTTGAAACTGTATGTATAACTTGTAGAGTAAAAATAATTATACTTAAATAATTATTTAGTATTGTACTCTTGTATTCGGAAAATAGTATTGTATACCCTAAACTATATCTATCATAGTTTCTATGTTCGTTTCTGAGTAATGTTCATGAATTAGTAAAACCATGTAATGTATCCCGAACTATACCTATTATAGTTTGTATGTATGTTTTCGTTTCGTGTATTGAATTCTGTAAAAAATCTGTAATGTTCCCAAACTATATCTACCATAGTTTGATTGTATGCTATGTATTGTACTAAAAGTTTTGCAAATATGGTTGTATGATGAAAACTACCCTTATGCTCAACATGTTACAAAAGGGATAAAAATATCTGAATATTTTTATAAAATGTAATGATTTCACGACTTGTATTAATTGCAAAAGTTTTTAATCTGTTTGAAATCATTTGTATAAAAACACAAAAATCCTTGTGTTTTACTTGTATTCCCCGCCTAAAAACATTAAAAAACAGTGAAAATGTAGGGGTATGAACTCACTGTTGTTTGTGCACGTGTCGGCTAGCGAGACCGGAAAGATGACCCTCAAGTTGTTGTATGCGAAATTAACGGAATCCTAATGATGATTAAACACATAATTGTATTTAAAATTAGCGATGCCATTAACTTAAAGTGTTAGTAAACACTTGTTTTTGTGTTAGGAATAGTTACGAAGAGTGTTGGAAGTGAAAGGAGGGTTTTCGGTTCCAAGGTGTTCTAAGCCGAAAATGGGTTTTCGGCCGAACACTGGTTTACGGTCGAAAACTAGTTTGCGGCCGAAAACAGGTGTGCGATCTGCTGGTGTTTTCGGCTCCTTGAATATATGAAGACTGTTCTTGGTGTTCTTGGGGAAAATATGAAGATTTGAAGATTCCCACTTGAATGTACGAGTGTTCTTGGGAGATTATTGGAAGAAAAATGAAGGAGTTTTCGGGTGAAAAGAGTGAAAAATGATCAAGTTTCGGAGGGAAAACCTTTATATCGGTTGGGTTTTCGGCCGGAGATGGGTTTTCGGCCGAGATCCGTTTTCGACTCGAGGTTTCAGCCGAAAACGCATGGTTGAACGAGTTAGGCTGATTTTCGAGGAAAAATATTGATTTTCGAGCATTTTTGGTTCCGAAAATTTATATAAACTTTATTTATATATTTAATTTATATTCTAACCCTTACGAACTTAATGGAAATACTCGAGATTCAAAAAATTATTTAACGGAATTGACTTTTGTTGACTGGAAAAGTGTCGGGTTGTCTCATCATCCCCCAGTTAGAGGGAATTTCGCCCCGAAATTCTTTCTATAGAGTACAATCATGGACTAGGAAAAAGATGCGGGTACTTCTGTTGCGTCTGATCTTCTCGCTCTAAGTGAATTCAGGTCCCCGCTGGGCATTCCAGCGAACCTTCACTATAGGGATGCGACTTTGCTTCATTCGTTTGACTTCCCTATCCATGATTTCAACTGGTTCTTCCACGAAGTTAAGACTCTCGTTGATCTCTATTTCATCGAGTGGAATCACAAGAGTCTCGTCGGATATACATTTTTTAAGGTTTGACACCTGGAAGACGGGATGAATGTTGCTAAGCTCTTATGGCAACCGGAGTTTGTATGCTACGGGGCCGATCCTAGCGAGGATCTCGAATGGCCCAATGTACCTTGGATTTAGCTTTCCACGCTTTCCGAAGCATATCATGCCCTTCCAAGGTGAGACCTTCAACAGAACACGGTCTCAAATCTGGAATTCCAAAGGCTTTCTCCTTCTGTCTGCGTAGCTTTTCTGTCTATCTCTTGATGCTTTTAGTCGTTCGCGGATTTGGACGATCTTTTTCGGTGGTTTCTCGAATGATTTCTGGGCCAGTGAGAGTGCTATCGGGGACTTGCCCTTTAGCTAGCTGTGTGTCACCCACCTCAGCCCAACACCGAGGGGATCTACACTTACGGTCGTAGAGGGCTTCGAATGGGGCAACCTTGATGCTTGTGTGGTAGATGTTGTTGTAAGAAAAATCAACTAGTGGTAAATGGGTATCCCATGCTTTACCAAAGTCAATCACACATGCTCTCAACATGTCCTCTTGGGTTTGAATGGTTCTCTCACTCTGCCTGTCAGTTTGAGGATGGTAAGTTATGCTCATGTCTAGCTTAGTTCCAAGAGCCTTCTGAAGTGACTGCCAAAATCTCGAGGTGAACCTACTATCTCTATCCGAGATAATAGATATGGGCACACCATGCAGTCGTACTATCTCTCGCATGTAAGTTCAGGTCAGCTTCTCCATCTTGTCGGTTTCCTTGATTGGCAGGAAGTGGGCAGATTTGGTTAATCTATCGACGATTACCCAAATGGTGTCATGACCACCCGATGTCTTGGGCAACTTGGTTATGAAATCCATTGTAATCCGTTTCCACTTCCACTTAGGTATTTCTGGCTGTTGAAGTAAACCTGAGGGCTTTTGGTATTCTACCTTAACCTTGGCAGAAGTTAGACACTTGCCCACGTAGGTAGCAATCTCTGCTTTCATGTTTGGCCACCAATACAGTTTCTTGAGATGCAGATACATCTTATCTGAACCTGCATGAACGGAATATCGTGTCTTGTGGGCTTCATTCATGACAACGTCTCTGTAGCCACCAAACTTCGGTGTCCAGATCCGATTCATGAACTAGCGAATTTCGTCACCCTTGATTTCCAAGTTCTTCTCCATTCCTCTCAAGGCTTCATCTGCCACATTATCCAGCTTCAAAGCTTCTAGCTGAGCCTCCTTGATTTGTGTGGACAGATGTGAATGGATTGTCATGGTCAGTGCCTTCATCCGACGACCTGAGTACTCCTTTCAACTAAGGGCATCCGCTACCACATTGGATTTACCGGGATGATAGCTAATTTCGCATTCGTAATCACTGAGTAGCTCTACCCATCGTCGTTGTCTCATGTTAAGTTCTTTCTGGTCGAAGATATGTTGAAGGATTTTATGGTCGGTGAAGATAGTGCACTTGGTACCATAAAGGTAATGTCTCCAGATTTTTAGCGCAAAGACCACTACTCCCAACTCAAGATCGTGAGTAGTGTAGTTTGACTTCGTGTGTCTTAAGCTGTCTCGCGGCATAGGCAATAACCTTTCCTCGCTGCATAAGCACACAACCTAGCCCCTGGTTGGAAGCATCGCAGTAAACTACGAAGTCTTCTATCCCCTCAGGAAGAGACAAGATAGGTGCGCTGCATAGGGCTTGATTCGGAGTCTGGAATGCAGTGTCTTGTTTCTCTCTCCAACTGAAAGTCACACCCTTTTGAGTCACGGTGGTAAGCAGTTTAGCGATTCTGGAGAAATTCTGTATAAATCTGCGATAGTAGCCAGCAAAGCCCAAGAATTGACGGATTTCTGTGGGCGTTTGCGGTGCTGACCAGTTCTCAATTGCCTTTATTTTGGAAGGGTCCACATGTATGCCTTCTTCGCTAAAACGGAGAAATTTTGTATAAATCTGCGATAGTAGCCAGCAAGGCCCAAGAATTGACGGATTTCTGTGGGCGTTCGCGGTGCTGACCAGTTCTCAATTGCCTTTATTTTGGAAGGGTCCACATGTATGCCTTCTTCGCTAACCACGTGACTCAAGAAAGTTACCTTCCTAATCCAAAATTCGCACTTAGAGAATTCCGCATAAAGTTTTTCTGCCCTCAGTGTTTCCAGTATTTGTCTTAAGTTATGACTGTGTTCTTCCTTGCTTCGTGAATAGATAAGTGTCACACCCCGAAACCAATGGCGGAAACGTTACGGGGCGGAGGACGTCATGCGTAGTATCACAACAGTTGTATCATAGTAAGCATAGTAAACACAACCATTACATTATAATAAGAATATTTACATTGTTCAAAAACATGGTTTATACATATCAGTATATATAGCAAAAGTAAAAGATGTGACTTCGGGATGTTCCATCTTCTCCAAAAGTTGGCAAGAGTACCTGTCTATTGATGTCCTGAGAATACAAGCAGTTTTAAAATATCAGCATAAAGCTAGTGAGTTCATAAGCGTTTAATTCTGGTGAAAGAAATGTTTCTTTGATCCTTTGAAAAGTGTTTACCAAGAAAATCCCATATTTTCTTATGAAAGGTGTTTGATTATCCATTTGTTATTTGTTTAACAGCCTGTTTATGTAAGGTTTGAATTATCCCAAGAAAATCCAATATTTTTCCTAATGAAAGACGTTTGATTATCGATTCTGAAATGAGATGTACAAATATCTACAATACTCGTATCGTTTGATGTAGTTTCCTTTCTAAAACCTTGATTTCTCGTTAAGAGACGTATTAGCCTTATTACATAAATAAAACTAATAAAATAGGTAGTGAACTAGATCCTAAGTGTATTATCAATACCCTCTAGTAATCAAATCGGTTATTACTTTGAGGTTAGTTCACTTGCTTCTTCATTACAAAAGTAAATTCTCGCTACCTAAGTTGTGAGTGCCATAACCGTACTTCGACTGGATAAGGCACGAACGGGGGCCAATATCTTTTTAAGACTTTGTCACCCCTGAACCTAACGGTTCCGCTGTAGCTAGCAGCGAGGGTACGGGATAGTCAATCCCGTACAGATCTATACACAATAGTCACACTCTCCTTCCAAGAGATTCTGGTTATAAGTCGTAGTCCTCCACTCACGAATCCGGGGGAGTGTTACCAAGGACATGTCTCAAACTTAGCCTAACGAATTTACAAGTAATAGTACGGAAATCATGTTTATGATTTGCATGAATCCTTTATGAGACAATACATATTATGATAAGATTCACAAGTTCCTTGCTTTAGATTTGAAAACTGTTTCTACGAGTTGATTTCTTAATCGAGTGGTAAAACGGTTTTCTGTGTTAAAAGCATATTGAACATATAATTATTTTAAACAAAATAATATATTTGAGCACAAGTTTTCCTTGTACTTTTGCTTGTATTCCCCCCCTGAAAACATGAAAAACTCGGAAAAGTATAGGGGTATGAACTCACAGATTGACGTGGGATCCGAGTGTAAGTTGCTAGGAATTTTTGAGTGTCAATAAAAGCCTTGGACACAAACGGATCCTATTTAGCATGAAGAAGTTCATATATATACATTAGGTGAGGGTATAACACTATTCGTTATGGAAGGAAACCCCCTTAGGGACTAGGAAACACTTAAAACTAAGTGTTAGAATCACATGTGATTGAACATGGGGAGTTTACGGTCGAAAAAGGAGTTTACGGTTCATGGGCTTACGGTCCATGAGTTTACGGTCGTAAAAGGGGTTTACGGTACATGGGTTTACGGTCGCAAAAGGTGTTTACGGTCCCTAGTTTTACGGTCCAGGTGTTTACGGTCGTAAAAGGTGTTTACGGTCCCTGGGTTTACGGTCCAGGTGTTTACGGTCGTAAAATGTGTTTACGGTCCAAGTGTTTACGGCCGTAAACACTTCGACGAGAAGTGCGATTTTCGGTGTTTCAAGGCCCTTTCTAGTCTACTGGAAGTGTTCTAAGCTTAGTTTCTATGTTTAGGAGGGTGTTTTGGCAACTTTGTGCCACTTAAATAGAGTTTATGGTCAAGGGAGATTGCCTTGACCGTAAACACCCTTCTGGTCATGATTTCTAGATGTTTAACAAGTGATTCTTGTATCCAACAAGCTAAGGGTAGAGTACTTACGAAATCGAAGCTTGAAAGGGTGGTTAGAGTCCCAAAAACACTAGTGTGTGTTCTTGGTGTTCTTGGTGAGAGAGAAAATCTAGAAAAATGATGAGATTTATGAGCTAAGAACATGGATTTGCCACTCGAAATAAGATAGAAACATAATCAAGGTGAAGAATCACTTACATTCTTGAGGATCTTTGAGAAAAATCGAAGTTTGTAGAGAGAGAGAGAGAGAGAGAGTAGAGAGAGAAAGCCTTCTGGAGTGTGTAAAGTGAGAAATGGAGGCCACTCATCCCTTATATAGGGGTGAGTTTACGGTCAGGAGGTGGGGGGAGGGTTTACGGTCGTAAACAGCATTTACGGCCGTAAACAGAGTTTACGGTCGTAAACCGGGTTTGCGGCCGTAAACTCCTTTTGAAGAGTCGTTTGGCCCGAATGCTATGTTTCGACTTAGAAAACTTCGTTTTCAAATACGGAAGTCGATCGAACTGAGTTTAGAATATTCCGTTAGACCAAAAATTATACTAACGTGAACGGAAATAAATTTGAAATGATTTATTTAAACGTAAAGTCCTTCCCAAACTATCAAATTTGACGGAATTAGATAAGAATCCAAATTTGATTAACGGAAATTTAGTAAGGATAACGGAAAAGTTTCGGGTTGTCACATCATCCCCCCGTTAGAGGGAATTTCGTCCCGAAATTCGAACATAGAATACAAATCATGGATTTAAAAAGAGATGTGGATACTTCTGTTTCATCTGATCTTCGTGTTCCCAAGTGAATTTAGGTCCCCGCTTGGCATTGCAGCGAACCTTCACTATCAGGATGCGACTTTGTTTCGTTCGTTTGATCTCTCTATCCATGATTTCGACTGGTTCTTCCACGAAGTTCAGGTTCTCGTTGATTTCAATCTCATCGAGAGGAATCGTAAAGGTTTCGTCAGATACGCATTTCTTAAGATTCGAAATGTGGAATACAGGATGAATGTTGCTAAGTTCATGCGGTAAACGAAGTTTGTAGGCTACGGGACCAATCCTAGCGAGGATCTCGAATGGTCCTATGTACCTCGGGTTTAGCTTTCCACGCTTTCCGAAGCGTATCATGCCTTTCCAGGGCGAGACTTTTAGTAGGACACGGTCTCCAACCTGGAACACCAAGGGTTTTCGTCTCTTATCGGCGTAGCTCTTCTGTCTATCTCGTGAGGCCTTAAGTCGTTCTCGGATTTGCATGATCTCTTCGGTGGTTTCACGGATGATTTCTGGACCTGTGAGAGTGCTGTCGGGGACTTGTCCCTTAGCTAGCTGCGTGTCGCCCACCTCAGCCCAGCACAGAGGGGATCTGCACTTGCCACCGTAGAGGGCTTCGAAAGGTGCAGCCTTAATGCTGGTATGGTAGCTGTTGTTGTAGGAAAATTCAACCAAAGGAAGATGAGTGTCCCATGACGCGCCGAAATCGATGACGCAGGCTCTCAACATATCTTCCAATGTCTGAATTGTTCTCTCCCATTTTGAAGCTTTCCTTGATCGGTAGGAAGTGGGCGGATTTAGTCAGACGGTCGACAATTACCCAGATAGCGTCGTGCCCACTCGGAGACTTGGGTAATTTGGTGATAAAATCCATAGTAATTCTCTCCCACTTCCATTCAGGTATCTCCGGCTGGTGGAGTAAACCTGAGGGTTTCTGATATTCGACCTTCACCTTGGCGCAAGTCAGGCACTTGCCCACGAAGGTAGCGATCTCTGCTTTCATGTTCGGCCACCAATACAGTTTCTTGAGATCGAGGTACATCTTGTCCGAACCTGGATGAACGGAGTATTTAGTCTTGTGAGCTTCGTTCATTACAACCTCTCTGTACCCACCGAACTTTGGGGTCCAGATCCGGTCCATGAAATAAAAGACTTCGTCTCCCTTGATCTCTAGTTTCTTTTCCAGGGTGAGAAGCTTGGTCTAATGCAGTGTTGTAAAAATCGGTCTAGGCCGCCGATTAATCGGGGATTAATCGCTAGGCGGTCTTCAACCGAATAGGATTAAGGCTAATCGGTCAGCTTAATCGGTTTTGGTCAAATGGGGTAAAAGTCGGAGCGAGACGGTTCTAATCGGTCCTAGGCGGTCCTAATCGGTCCTATGCGGCCTAATCGGGCAAATCTTCAAATTTTCAAATTTTCAAATTTTCAAATTTTTAGATATTAAACCAAAATTTTCAAATTTTCAAAAGTTCATACTATTTCAATGTTCAACTAATATATAAAAAAAATTAAAAAAATTAAATTTTAAAGTTTTTCTCCAAGATTTTCAAAATTTCTATGTTTTCAAATATACAAATACCCAAATTTACTTCTTTTCTTAAGATATATTAAAATTTGAATAACTTTTCTTATTAATTGGATGATAAATTGTTGTGCTTGTTAAACTTATTATTAAACTTTTATGCTTATTTATTTATATTCTTATGATTAAAGTTAGATTTATAAATTTTTTAATAATTTTCTTAATAATTCATGGTCCCCGATTAATCCCCGCCTAGCCGATTAATCCCTAGACCCCAGTCCACCGACTAGCTAACGTCTAACGTTTTCTGCAACCTTGGTCTAATGAATCCCTTGCTGAGCAGTTCGTTAAGTTGGCTGGATAATTCCTGCATCTCCGCTGGAGCTAGACGATACGGAGATTTAGCTACGGGGGTAGCTCCAGGGATTAAGTTGATTCGAAACTCGACTTGGCATTCAGGAGGAACTCCTGGAAGATCTTCGGGGAAGATATTAGGAAAGTTACAGACTTCGGGGATGTTCTTGAGGTCTTTAAATTCTTGCTTTTCATTGACTACACCGGCTAAGAATGCGTGACAATCTTTTCGCAGGTATTTTTGGGCTTTGATGCACGAAATGATACGGATGTTCGTGCTGAGTTTGTCGCCATAGATAACGAGGGCTTTACCAGATGGCAGATTGAGGCGAATGGCTTTTTCATAACAAAGAATATCAGCACGATTGGGGCTCAACCAATCCATGCTGATGATGACATCAAAGCTTTTTATGGAGATCGGCATAAGGTCGATTGGAAAGGAATAATCGTTTAGGGTGAGGGTACAGCCTATGAATATGTCGTTAGCGCTCTCTTTCTTGTCGTTAGCCATCTCGACGGTGAACGTTTCGTTTAGTGGTTGGGATTTGTGTCTAAGTGTTTAAATGCATGACTAAGAAAACTCCTCTCCGCACCACTATCAAAGAGAATGCATGCATAAGAGTTATCGAGGAGGAACGAACCCGTAACTACGGTGGGATCAACAACTGCCTCCTCCTGACCCATTGCTAGCATTTTCCCCGTGTTGCCAACAGTTGTTGCTTTCGGGCAATTTGTAACGCCCGGGTTTCGGGGCTAAGCATTTTTAGACGATGTAATAGTCTAGGTCAACTATTGTAACTCTTTTGATGTAATAAAAATGAAATATTTGAGTATTTTGTGAATTATGTGAATTTATGTGTTTATTATTTAATTATAAATGTATAATTAATAAATAATAAAAATAAGCGTCAAAATGAAATGTTAGATAAACCCGATATCTATGAAGGATGTGGTAGTGGTCGTGATGAGGTTTCCGAATATATAAAGAATGCCAAAATCCGAGTTATAACGAAGAAGTTATGACCCGACGAAGTTTCACGACGGAACCGACACGATACCGGGAAGCGTAAATAGTGAATTTACGATAAAGCGAGTTTTAGCCTTAGCGATCTAAACGAAAGTCGTAGAGTTCGTTAAACCGAAAGCGTGCATAAAAGGAATGCCCAAATCTGACTTCATATGAGGAAGTTATGATTTTTCTAAGTTTCAGCTTAGCGGTATACAGCCCAAATACTCGATTTGAGATCGAGCGGTTTTTAGCCGACACAACCTAAATGAGAATTGAAGATCTCGTTAATAGTAATGCAACGGTAAAAAGACAGACGAAAACGGACGTCGGATGAAGAAGTTATGAATTTTTAACGGACTAATCCTGTCCCGGCCTGTTAAAAATATAACTGTTAAAATAAATTCAAAATTAGCCGACGGAGTCTAAACGAAAGTTGTAGATTACGTTCCCGCCTACGCGTGGATATAAAGAACGTCGAAAACGGAGTTCATATGAAGAAGATATGAATTTCCAAAGTTTTTAAAATAATTAATATTTATTTTTAATTATCTATTTATTTATTATTCGTTCGACCGGAGGAATCTACTTTACACCGGAGAAAAGGAAAAGGAGCCGGCAACTAATCGAGTACTGCTAGGTGACGTATGCAGTGACGTCGTGTACGCCCAGCGTACTTTGAGATTACGCCCAGCGTACTGAGTACGCCCAGCGTACTTGAAGTTACGCCCAGCGTAATCGGGGTTTCCAGCCCCTATAAATAGAGACCGAGATCAGCCATATTTCCTTGCCATTCTTCATTCTTTCTCTCCAGATTTTGCCTTGGTTTGCGTGTCAATAATATCCCGAAGCCCCGATATTATTCCCGAGCCCCGAAGCAAGTTTTGAAGCCCCGAGGATCCCGAGAAGTGCAACTCTCGAGCCGAAGCTCTGCTCGCGAGAAGCTCGTTTTTTTTGTGAAGATCTTCCAGGACTACCGAGGAATACTACTTCTACAAGTCGTAGTGCTGTCCGGTTATCTTCTGAACATGTGAGTGTGTATTTACTTTCTTCTAAACGCATATTATGAAGTATTTATTATAAAATATGTGTGATGTGTATATTTGGTTGTTATATGTGTGAATGTATATTCACTTTCTTCTATCTCATATATATGATATATTATCTATGAAATATGTGTTATATGTGTGTGCCTTATCTGTTATGTGGAATATATATTAAATGAACATGCTTTATAGGTTTTAAAACTATGCATAAAAATATATATTTTTATCTACTAATATGTTGGGTAGAACATGGGTAGATAGTTGATGTGTGATAAACAGATGAGAGGCCTCGATGTTGTTGTTGATCTAGTCATCTAGCGGAGTATGGATGACGACCACGGACTCTTCTAGGCAGTCCAGTGGAACACTAGCAGGCTCATAACCTGTAGGTGTTGTGAACGACGTGTTCACCGGTGTACTCTAATCCCCCACATGGTTGCCTTTAGGACATCTATTGTTGAGGAAACCCCTTAGCAGTAATGTCCGTCCGGATGAACTTTCCTAGATTAGGTCCCTTTAGATAGATGTTATTTTAGGGACGTAAAGTGAGGATAACGGGAATGGGTAATCGGGTTATTGTTGGTCGGTAAAAATTAAATATAATTATTTATTGCGGGTTGAAAACCCTATATGCTCACCAGGCTCCCAAGCCTGACCCACTCAGTTTATTTGTATTACAGGAAGTGGCGCAAGGGCATAAGATGGATGAATCATCAAGTTGTTTTGTTTATGAGCCTTTATATGAATTCAACTGTTGAATTGCTTGTAATATTTGTTTATGCTTTTGGTCTGTTTATCGGAACATGACATCCCGAATATTGTTATAAAATGATTATGCATCTTTGATAAAATGCTTTGATAAACTTTATTTTATCATATTTTGTTTTGGGACAAATTCCGCAACTCTTTTGAATAAAAGAAAAAGATTTACTCTGAAAATATTTTTAAAAGCATAAATAAAACCGGTCTTTTCTGGCCGAGATTTTGGGGATGTCACAGTTGGTATCAGAGCATTAGTTTAAGCGAACTAGGAATTTGTAGGATTTCTAGACTTAAACGTAGAATGCTAAGCGATGATTGTGAGGTGTGAGCACTAGCTTATTTTAGGAATTGTGCCTAAAATGCTTTTATGTGCTAAATGATTTATGCCTTATATGCTGTTATTTGTTCGGATCTATGGTCTGTTGCCGACCGGATCTGGAAACCTTATGTGTTTAGGATTCTAAACGTACGACTACGATATTAGAACTAACATGTAAACGTTTCGGAGAGATAAGGATGATTTAAACGTCTATCCTGAATAAAGATCTAAATTCACCTTATTCGGGGTATAGATCAAAATGGCAAGAACCCGCAGTGGAGCTGGAAACGCAAACGAAAACAGGAATCGACCACCTGTAATTGAGCAAATACCTGTTGTAGCTGCAGCACCTGAGCCAGTAACGATGGCTGGTGTACAATTGATGATTCAGGCGATGTTGGATAATCAGATGGAAGAAACTAGACGTCTGCTTCGACAAAATCGTGAAGAACTTTCAATCCAAGTTGAAGAGCCCGAAGTGAATGGAGGGCCATCGGAAGGTGGAAACTTCAGTGGTACTGTTGGTCAAGCCAACCCACTAATAGTTAGGCAAAACCACCAGGATGGAGGAAATGACGGACGTGGATGCAAATACAAAGATTTCATGGCATCCAAGCCACCGAGTCTATCTGGAAGCCCGACGCCGGTGCAAATTATGGATTGGATCTCCGAAATGGAGACAATGTTTGAAAGTTGCGAATGCAGCAACAGGCAGAAGACCGCTCTTGCTATCCCGTTGTTGAAATCTGGCGTGTTGAGTTGGTGGAAGCTGTTAGCTGACTCTATGCCCAAGGGAGAAGCGAGTAAATGGTCTTGGGAAGATTTTGTGGAACAACTGAAACTGCAATACTGCTCAGAGCAGGACCTACTGGAAATCAATAACAAGTTTCAGAATTTGAAGAAGGGAAAGATGAGCGTTGCTGAATACGCTGCAAGTTTCACGGAGAAAATGAAGCTTATCCCATACCTAGTTCCAACAGAACTCTCAAAGGTCAATAAGTTTGCCTTTGGACTACCAGCGGACTATGGTCCAATGGTTAAGCAAGCAACCACGTTGAAAGCCGCCATCTGGGCTGCCAGAAATGTTGAGACCCAGATCAGGGAGAAAGGTCTGGAAAGGTCAGAGGTTGGTGAGAAGAGGAAGTTTGACGGACCCTCAGGGTCAAGCAAAAAGGGTAAATTCTCAAAGTCTAGTTCGAAAGGAGGTGGAGGAGGCGAAGTGAAGTGGTGTGACAAGTGCAAGAAGAAGCACTCTGGGAAGTGCGACGGAGGGGTCACTTGTTTCAAATGTGGGAAGCCTGGGCACTATGCCAATGAATGCACATTCACTAAGAAGGTCTGTTATGAGTGCAACGAGGAGGGGCACATTTTGAGGGACTGCCCAAAGAAGAAGGAAGCAGGAAGACCCAACATTCCACCAAAGCCGAAGGCTAGAGCCTTCCAGATGACACTGGAAGCTGCTAAGGAAGAAGCTGATGTCGCTTCAGGTACCTTTCTCGTAAACAAATTGCCTGCCCAAATTTTATTTGATTCTGGAGCCAACTACTCCTTTATTTCGCATGAATTTGGTAGAAAGCTAGCTTTGCCTGTCGATAGACTAGATAATGCCTTATTAGTCGAAGTTGCTAGTGGCAAGTTTGTACATGTTAACCATCATATGAAAAACATCTTAATTGATTTGAACGGGAATAAGTTTCACGAGGAATTATTGCCTATCGAACTTAACGGTTTCGACATCGTGTTGGGAATGGATTGGCTTAGCACCAATGATGCGGAAATACTGTGCAAAAAGAAGATTGTAAAAGTAAACCCGCCTGGGAAAGAGTCGTTTATGGTGTATGGGGACAAACGCAGGGTAAATTCTGGAATCATTTCTCTAATGAAAGCCAGAAAATGTTTGACCAAGGGATGTACATCATATTTAGCATTCGTGATCGATGCTAAGAAGGAAAAGAAGGTGATACAGAGCATTCCTGTCGTGTGTGATTATCCGGAAGTATTTCCCGAAGATCTTCCCGGATTACCGCCTGATCGACAAGTAGAATTCCGTATTGACTTGTTACCAGGAACGACACCAATAGCAAAAGCACCTTACCGATTAGCACCGACGGAGATGAAGGAACTGATGATGCAACTTCAAGAGTTATTGGACAAAGGTTTCATTAGACCTAGTTCATCACCCTGGGGAGCTCCGGTGTTATTCGTGAAAAAGAAAGATGGAAGTATGAGAATGTGTATTGATTACAGAGAGCTGAACAAGGCAACAATAAAGAATAGATATCCGTTGCCAAGGATTGATGACCTGTTCGATCAACTGCAAGGTTCAAGTTATTTCTCAAAGATCGATCTTAGGTCAGGATATCATCAACCGAAGGTGAGAGATCAGGATATTGAGAAGACTGCGTTCAGAACGAGATATGGACACTACGAGTTCTTGGTTATGTCGTTTGGACTAACTAATGCTCCAGCAGCATTCATGGATCTGATGAACAGGGTTTGTAAACCATTCCTCGATAAATCCGTGATAGTGTTCATAGATGACATTCTCATCTACTCGAAAAGCCAAGAAGAGCATGGTAGACACTTGCGGGAAGTGTTAGAAGTCTTGAAGAAGGAGAAGTTGTATGCTAAATTCTCCAAATGTGATTTTTGGATTCGAGAAGTCCAATTCTTGGGTCACGTGGTCAACCAAAAAGGGATAATGGTCGATCCAGCAAAGATTGAAGCGGTAATGAAGTGGGAACAACCAAAAAGTCCCACGGAGATCCGAAGCTTTTTGGGATTAGCCGGATATTACCGAAGGTTTATCCAAGGATTTTCTTCAATCGCTAGTCCATTAACAGCGTTAACCCACAAAGGAGCTACCTATGCTTGGAGTGATAAGCATAAAGAAGCATTCGAGAAGCTAAAGAAGAAACTATGCGAGGCACCGATACTTTCTCTACCCAATGGAGTTGAAGACTTCGCTGTTTATAGTGATGCGTCTGGTGTTGGGTTGGGTTGTGTTTTGACCCAAAGAGAAAAGGTGATCGCATATGCGTCTCGACAGTTGAAGGAACATGAAAAGAACTACCCGACTCATGACTTGGAGTTGGCGGCGGTAGTTTTCGCTCTAAAAATATGGAGGCATTTCCTCTATGGCACGAAGTGCAAACTTTTCACCGATCATAAGAGTCTCCAATATCTCTTTAATCAGAAAGAATTGAACATGAGGCAACGACGCTGGCTAGAATTACTCAAGGACTATGACTGTGAGATACTTTACCACCCCGGTAAAGCAAACGTTGTCGCTGATGCTCTCAGTCGAAAAGTCAACCTTGAAAGAAAAAGGCCAAGAGCGTTGAGAATAGAAGTTGTCTCGACCATTGTGGAAATTATCAGGGAAGCTCAAGAAGAAGCTTCAGAGAAGAGTGACCGAAAAGAAGAACGTTTGGGAAAAACATTACTGTTTGGTACAAACAGTCAAGGACTAAAGGTATTCCAAGATCGGATTTGGGTACCTAAGACTGGAGGAATAAGAGATCTTCTGATGGAAGAAGCTCACAAGACCATGTACTCGATTCATCCCGGTAGCACTAAAATGTATAGGGACCTAAAACCCTACTACTGGTGGCCGACGATGAAACTCGACGTTGCGAAATATGTGGCCGAGTGTGTAACTTGTGCAAGAGTTAAGGCACAACATCAGAAACCATATGGGAGTTTAGAACCCTTACCTGTACCCATGGGTAAATGGGAAGACATCACCATGGATTTTGTGACTAAACTACCCAGGACGAAGAACGGTCACGACATGATTTGGGTGGTCGTGGATCGTTTCACAAAGAGTGTACACTTCATAGCTGCCAATGAAAGGTGGTCTATGGATAAGCTTGCAAATGCTTACGTGAAGGAAATTGTGAGACTTCACGGTGTTCCTCTAACAATTGTATCGGATCGTGATAGTCGTTTCACGTCAAGGTTTTGGAGAAGTCTACAAGAGGAATTGGGTACGAAGTTATGTCTGAGTACAGCTTACCATCCGCAGACTGATGGTCAGAGTGAAAGAACGATTCAAACGCTTGAAGATATGTTGAGAGCATGTACCCTCGAGTTCCAAGGTAACTGGGATGAGCACTTACCTTTGGTAGAATTTTCCTACAACAACAGTTTCCAATCGAGCATCAAGATGGCACCTTATCAAGCTTTGTATGGACAAAAGTGTCGTACGCCTTCTTGTTGGCTTGAGGCTGGCGAAAAGCAGTTTATGGGCCCCGAGATAGTCCATGAGACTGCTGAGAAGCTGAAGGTTATCAGGGAAAGGATGTTAGCAGCTCAGGATCGTCAGAAGAGTTATGCTGACAAGAAAAGACGACCGATGACCTTCGAAGTTGGGGATTCCGTTTCGCTTAAAGTCTCACCGTGGAAAGGACTTATACGATTCGGGAAACGAGGAAAGCTGAGTCCAAGGTTTATTGGACCGTTCAAAGTTCTTCAGAAGATTGGGAACCAAGCTTACAAGCTGGAATTGCCCGAAGAACTCGATGGTATTCATAACACCTTCCATGTATGTTATCTGAGGAAATTCACGGGAGAAGTTCCCGACATAATTCCGATCTCGGAGTTAAGAATGGATGAGAATAAGAGGCTAATCAAAGAGCCCGAGGCAATTGTTGACCGTAAGATTAAGAAGTTACGACGCAAGATGGTCGACTTAGTGCTAGTCCGATGGAAACATTCGAATGGGCCGAATCTCACTTGGGAGACAGAGGATGACATGATGAGTCGCTATCCGCATCTGTTTGCTGACGCATGATTCCGGGACGGAATCATCCTAAGGGGGAGAGAATTGTAACGCCCGGGTTTCGGGGCTAAGCATTTTTAGACGATGTAATAGTCTAGGTCAACTATTGTAACTCTTTTGATGTAATAAAAATGAAATATTTGAGTATTTTGTGAATTATGTGAATTTATGTGTTTATTATTTAATTATAAATGTATAATTAATAAAGAATAAAAATAAGCGTCAAAATGAAATGTTAGATAAACCCGATATCTATGAAGGATGTGGTAGTGGTCGTGACGAGGTTTCCGAATATATAAAGAATGCCAAAATCCGAGTTATAACGAAGAAGTTATGACCCGACGAAGTTTCACGACGGAACCGACACGATACCGGGAAGCGTAAATAGTGAATTTACGATAAAGCGAGTTTTAGCCTTAGCGATCTAAACGAAAGTCGTAGAGTTCGTTAAACCGAAAGCGTGCATAAAAAGAATGCCCAAATCTGACTTCATATGAGGAAGTTATGATTTTTCTAAGTTTCAGCTTAGCGGTATACAGCCCAAATACTCGATTTGAGATTGAGCGGTTTTTAGCCGACACAACCTAAATGAGAATTGAAGATCTCGTTAATAGTAATGCAACGGTAAAAAGACAGACGAAAACGGACGTCGGATGAAGAAGTTATGAATTTTTAACGGACTAATCCTGTCCCGGCCTGTTAAAAATATAACTGTTAAAATAAATTCAAAATTAGCCGACGGAGTCTAAACGAAAGTTGTAGATTACGTTTCCGCCTACGCGTGGATATAAAGAACGTCGAAAACGGAGTTCATATGAAGAAGATATGAATTTCCAAAGTTTTTAAAATAATTAATATTTATTTTTAATTATCTATTTATTTATTATTCGTTCGACCGAAGGAATCTACTTTACACCGGAGAAAAGGAAAAGGAGCCGGCAACTAATCGAGTACTGCTAGGTGACGTATGCAGTGACGTCGTGTACGCCCAGCGTACTTTGAGATTACGCCCAGCGTACTGAGTACGCCCAGCGTACTGAGTACGCCCAGCGTACTTGAAGTTACGCCCAGCGTAATCGGGGTTTCCAGCCCCTATAAATAGAGACCGAGATCAGCCATATTTCCTTGCCATTCTTCATTCTTTCTCTCTAGATTTTCCCTTGGTTTGCGTGTCAATAATATCCCGAAGCCCCGATATTATTCCCGAGCCCCGAAGCAAGTTTTGAAGCCCCGAGGATCCCGAGAAGTGCAACTCTCGAGCCGAAGCTCTGCTCGCGAGAAGCTCGTTTTTTTTGTGAAGATCTTCCAGGACTACCGAGGAATACTACTTCTACAAGTCGTAGTGCTGTCCGGTTATCTTCTGAACATGTGAGTGTGTAGTTACTTTCTTCTAAACGCATATTATGAAGTATTTATTATAAAATATGTGTGATGTGTATATTTGGTTGTTATATGTGTGAATGTATATTCACTTTCTTCTATCTCATATATATGATATATTATCTATGAAATATGTGTTATATGTGTGTGCCTTATCTGTTATGTGGAATATATATTAAATGAACATGCTTTACAGGTTTTAAAACTATGCATAAAAATATATATTTTTATCTACTAATATGTTGGGTAGAACATGGGTAGATAGTTGATGTGTGATAAACAGATGAGAGGCCTCGATGTTGTTGTTGATCTAGTCATTAGCGGAGTATGGATGACGACCACAGACTCTTCTAGGCAGTCCAGTGGAACACTAGCAGGCTCATAACCTGTAGGTGTTGTGAACGACGTGTTCACCGGTGTACTCTAATCCCCCACATGGTTGCCTTTAGGACATCTATTGTTGAGGAAACCCCTTAGCAGTAATGTCCGTCCCGATGAACTTTCCTAGATTAGGTCCCTTTAGATAGATGTTATTTTAGGGACGTAAAGTGAGGATAACGGGAATGGGTAATCGGGTTATTGTTGGTCGGTAAAAATTAAATATAATTATTTATTGCGGGTTGAAAACCCTATATGCTCACCAGGCTCCCAAGCCTGACCCACTCAGTTTATTTGTATTACAGGAAGTGGCGCAAGGGCATAAGATGGATGAATCATCAAGTTGTTTTGTTTATGAGCCTTTATATGAATTCAACTGTTGAATTGCTTGTAATATTTGTTTATGCTTTTGGTCTGTTTATCGGAACATGACATCCCGAATATTGTTATAAAATGATTATGCATCTTTGATAAAATGCTTTGATAAACTTTATTTTATCATATTTTGTTTTGGGACAAATTTCGCAACTCTTTTGAATAAAAGAAAAAGATTTACTCTGAAAATATTTTTAAAAGCATAAATAAAACCGGTCTTTTCTGGCCGAGATTTTGGGGATGTCACACAATTCCTCTTGTAATGCCCGGTTTCTCCACACCCATAGCAGGCTTGGCCTATTCCAGCCCCAGGAGCCTGATTGGTTGGTTGGACTCGTGCTTTGCAAAACGAGCTGTGTGCCCCTTTTTGCCACAGTTGGTGCATTGCGTGTCATGGCAAGGCCCGTGATGATGGAAGTTACATTTGTCGCACCTCGGAAGGGTTCCCGCATATCTACTGGCAGGTGCTTGAGCAGTGGGAACAGCAACAGGAATGGTAGCAGCGTGCACTGCCACTGTCTGTTGCTTCTTGGAAGGCTCTTGGACGACTGGCCCTTCCTCTTGTTCCAAAACTTATTCTTCCCACTACCTTCTTTCTGTGGTTCGGGAGTAGCTACTGTGGGGTTGTGGCTATCCCCGTGATCCATTAAGGCCTGTGCCAGACGCTTGGCACTGTCAAATGTGAGGGGCTTAGCAGCTAAGACATTCCCCTGAGTTGGGGATGTCAATCCCCATATGTATCTTTCAACTTTCTTGCTCTCCGGGGTGACCAACTCGGGACACAGAAGAGTCAGGTCACTGAACCTAGCAGTATAAGCAGGAACGTCGGAACCCTTCATCTTCAGATTCCAGAGCTCTTGTTACAGTATCTGCATCTCGCCACGCGGGCAGTATTCAGCTAGCATTAACTCTCTCAGATCATCCCAACTCATATCATTGGCTACCGGAAGAGTTAGGGATTTGACTTGGCTGTTCCACCAAGTGAGGGCTCTGTCCGTGAAAGTGCATGCTGCAAATTTTACTTTGCTAGACTCAGGGAACACACCGATCTCGAATATTGATTCGGTTTTCTCGAACCAACGGGTTAGGGAAATGATGTTGGGTTTTGAGCATTCTAACACTCCTATGGTGTACATGCAACCCTATATCCTTGGATCTATGTTTTCTCTATTATACATGCAAATATCAATTTTCCAAGGTATCATCCTAACTAGCATATTATGGAGTATATACAATATGAAATATAGTTGAATGACATACCTTTTTGTTGTAGCTTGATTCCTTGTACCTTTAAAGAGCTTAGTGCCCCAAGTGTTGCACCTCAAATGGTTCACACAACACCACCAACAATTGGAATAACTTGAGAGAATATCATTTATACTTAAAAATCGGCTAGCCCTCATGTGTCTATCACTAGTCACACCTTAGTGCCAATTTCATGAACTATAGGGCTTCTTATATAGTGTGCACATTAGGGTTACACCATGTAACTCATGACTTTCCATATTCTTCATGATCCATGGGTTTTAACCTCCATGGAGTATCCATGGGTCACCACATGGGTTTAGCCCAACATAAAGAACTATGGATCATAAGCCCACT
Source organism: Lactuca virosa (assembly GCF_052849685.1). Classification (NCBI taxonomy): domain Eukaryota; kingdom Viridiplantae; phylum Streptophyta; class Magnoliopsida; order Asterales; family Asteraceae; genus Lactuca; species Lactuca virosa. Next base: position 333,211,082 of record NC_136430.1, read on the forward strand.
TTATAAGAATGAATGATTTACCAAATAAATCCCCATTTATTTAATTAGTTTCTTTTGATCACAAAATTAATTCCAAACTAATTCTTGATCAACACTAATTAAATAATATTAATATTTTAGAACTTATAATATATTAATAAATCATAAATATCCTCTTCTCACAAAAGTCTATCCAAATTGTTCCGATGCAATGCAACCCAAATGGACCATGCTACTCTCGGGTCAAGTACATACCAATAATAGTTATGGGCTTAGACACCTAATCCAACAGTCTCCCACTTGGATAAGTCTAATAACTATTATTGCAAGCATGACTCCAACCCGACTAGCAATCGTAGCTCTTTAAAGCCACTGTCAAACTCTGATCTAGTCAATGACGTGTCCATTAGATAAGGGATCATATATTCCTCCATTCTGGATATCATATGGACAGAGACATGGATTATAATCATTCTCTCTGTACATCTGTTGTTTCCCGATTTCCGATTTATGACGACCGACTAATTGAACAAATCAAATCAGTCAGGCTTGGCCAAGCACTTAGGAGTGTCATCACTAAATCATCGAGGGGCCCACAAATATCTCTTTTATCCACATGGGGTAAAAGGAACGGATAAACTTCGACCCAAATGCTCGCTTGTACTTACTCATCAAATTACACACAATGATATGTTTTATAACAACCAAGCTACTAGTGCGTTTACATATGTCAATGTGAAACCGACTTGCAACTACAACTCACATGTCTCCGTTTGAAGAATATAAGATATTATCGTCTCATGATCGCTCGTGATAATATCCATGAAGTGATTCAATGGAGCGTGGGTTGAATCTAATACTCGAATCTTATTCCAGGAGCACTCATGAACACTGTATCAAACTTGTGCTATGACCAAAACACACCTCTACAGACCCATTCATGACAGTCTTGCCTCAATACCTACTTCCAAAGTATGATCGACTGTGGATGGTTTGAATAACCGAGTTATTCAGGAAGTCAAAGCATGCAAAATGAAACACAAGAATAATACTAATCCTATATGGTCCCAAAACTTTTGAGTCCCATATTGATTACTCATTATTCATTGTATAATGTTTCGAATAATCAACTTAATACTTGAATTAAAACTATAGTCATGCCATGCTCCAAGCATGCACACTATGTTTGTCTAAACAATAGTTATGCCATGCTCCAAGCATGCACACTATGTTTGTCTATGGTCCTTACTTTGTGAAATAGATCAATTAAAAAACATTTCAATGATGCTCATTTCACAATTTCAAATCCTTATTGCAAGTGTAAGAATTCCAAATTCTTGTCACTGCTAGAAAGTGTTACATTCTAAACTATCATGCAATGATTCTTTTGTAATGTCTAGGTACCAAAAGTCACAGAGACTTGACCAATGATATTACAAAATATTCCTTTGGAGATTGTTACTTGACAATTCCATGGAAATGAAGTCTCAAATTCAAAGTACATTCCTTTGAACATCCTTCTTGCATAAAATTTTCTAACTTTCTCATCTATTCTTCAACTCCCAATATGGAAACATTCCATATTTGCCATACGACAACTCATTATTAATGGACTACTGTCTATTCATAATAATATCAATATGGTTCATCCATTACTATACTTCTAAATGTCCTTAAGCGACCAATCCTTGGCGAACCTTAGATTGTCCTTAACAGTTGTTTAACCACTTTAGTCAAATCCGGTTCTATTCCTTTTTCCCACTTAATGCCCTAGGCATTTGGAAAATTAGAACACGAGAATATTATAGCATATGCAATCGATCCTATACCTGAAGCATATGGGACACGATTCATAATGTCTAACGTAAAGACACGATACTTAATCAGTTTTTTGCTATAAATTTTTATATTTGCCATGTTCTCACAATTCGAATTATGAAAAGGGATGCCGTAATTATAATCAAATTTTGAGAACGCAATTAACATTTCCATATATAGAATTTCCTTACGTTGAACCATTCCAACATAACATTCATATATATTTGACTAAAACTAAGCTTTTAGAATTTAAAATGAAGTATGAATTCCTCTCCCTTAATTATAGCAAAACAACTTTTCAAACCCTGCAACTTGTGATTTGAAACTTTGTTTTCTATAATTAACATTGCTAACTTGCAACACTTTCCATAATAATTATGCTCCCACTCGCATTATAATTATTATCTTACCAGCATAAATTTATGCTCCCACTAGCTTTGACATGTACCCAGAAATCAGCTGGATTTCTAGAAATCAATACTTATTGACTTTCTTACCAAAGTTCAGATTTCTGATACGAGATACTTCAATAAGACTTTATCTAAGCTTCTTAAACTCATACACCTTTCCTTAGATAGCTCACATGTGTGTCTAAACAATTTTATAACTACGAAGAGGTATGTTGTAATCATAGTCTCAATTGTTTATACCTTTGCCATTTCTCACAATTCGAATTATGAAAAGGGATGTCGTAATCATAATCGAATTTGAGAATGCAAATATCACAATTCTATTTCCTTAAAATCTACTTAGTGAAAGCGTTTCCTCACCATCATCTTCATGAATCGGAGAGAAACCTTATGACACTTAGATTTTATGGTGTATGTGTTCCTATCCATGTGAATTTGTCAAAACCATAATCACAAGAAAAGGTTAGTGACAAATCCAAACTCATATGGACTGAACTTGTTCATTCTTAATTTCTTGTCACCTGGCAGCACAAGGGCCTATCATTGATTCCAGGTTGTTATGCAACCTATTAAGAACTCTCATAACTCATATGCATAGTCAACTTTAACTGGAATGGACACATAAACAAGAATGTGTCAACACGATAGGTCACAAACCTCAACTCGTGTGCTAGTGTTTAACAATAGGTTTATTCTTGATTACTTCTTGAAACTTGTCAAGATATTTAAGACTCCCACTGACCTCTTGACATATATGATTCACTTTGTCAAGGAACTTTACTTGACAAAACAATATTCAAGAGTTAGTGCGGATTCTAATCAAGACACACAATTGGCCTTAGTTGGTCTTTGTTTTATCCAAAACATCACAACTTACCAATTTCAAATGTACAAGAGTAGAAAACATTTTTCTCTACATTTGATAAGTGTTATAAATCTTTCTTTAGATTATGTCACTCGAGGCTCGATCTTGGAGTCTTACTCTATGACTCGATTTTGGAACGAAGTATGATTTATCTTCTTGATTTAACCATTTCAACAATTCATGATTCCTCTTCTTAGCCATACAAATGCACTAAGATATCCTTAGAGGATCAATTGCGACATGGTTTTCATAAACATTAAGATGATTATAAAACACGATACTAAAGTACTCTCCCATCTTTTCAGATTGGAGAAAATTTTATCTTTCTGCCTTATTTGATTCTTCTCATTTGTTTTTCCATACATTGAACCTTTTCCAATGTTTAGAATTATACTTAAACATGTAAGCATAACCATGTTTACAAAACTTTAGTAAATCATGACGAATAGTCTTATTGATTTTTGTGGAGGATCTTGACCAGCGCAGACCCAGTGTACCCGATCCCCTAGTCCTTCACTTGACTCACATATACATGTGAACAAGGAATTTGTCTTGATTTACCAAAGATGAAAATTCTCATTCATCATACAATACAACTTGCATGATTCCAAGTTTCTGTCCAATTGAAACTTGGGTGATGAGAATATTTCCTTATTTGGCAAATACTCGACACTACCACAAACGAAAGAATCAAATCCATTTTTCAAATATTGCTATCAATGGAAACATATAAGCAACAATTTTCACAAATGCCATTGTAAGAAAACTTAAAATAAAATAAATTTCAAAAAAAATTCGTTATTTATAAAAAAATTGCGGAAAACTTATCCTTACAATGCAAATACATATGAAAACTATGTTGTTATCTATTCCTAAGCAATCTATCATAACTCTTTAAGAAGCAGCTCAAGAATCTGATCATCGAACCATGCGATTGAAATCCATCTTCTCGATTAGATACATCATACTCTTCCTTTAAGCTTCCTTCCCTTTGCATGATCCTACAAAACATCAAAATGCAACCTTGTCACATCATGTATTAAGAATCAACAATTAGGAACTTAATAGATTTACACAGTGGACTTACCTGAAGCAGAGTCAAACTTTTTGAATCTACCTTTTCTCAGATCTTTCGGGTAGTCAGGACAGCTTCGCAACCAATGCCCCTTCCCTTGGCAATAGAAACATATAGACTCTTTAAGAATGGTACACGAGAAAATCTCAGACTTAGCATTTCTCTTTCCCTTGGAAAGAGAACTCTTTTCTGGACTTCCAATGTTTCCATTGTCAATGTCCATGGAAGTTTGGGGAGTAGATCTTCCAATCAAATTTGTTTTTCCAGTGCGCCAAATCATTGCTGATTCAGCAGCAACAAGCAAATAGGTAAGATCAACAAGGGTCATGTCGTGGCCTGTCACATAGTAGTCCTTAATGAACTCACTATATGACTCAGGAAGTGATTGAAGAACCCAGTTAACCGCCAACTTCCTCGAGACTACGACACCCAATACTCTCAGCCTGTCAATATGTGACTTCATCTCCAAGACGTGAGTACACACAGACTTTCCTTCCTGCCAATAGGGCTTTGACTGACTTAGAACTTTGTGGGTTAGGGAGAATTATTGGAGGAGGTGGAGGAAGTGAAGTATGACTTCCACGATCCAACCGTGGGACATCATCTTCAAGAGGAAAGCTTGTTCCAAAGGATTTGGGAAGACCACAGTTGTCTGAACTTAGACATTTATGAAGGGATAAATTTAAGTTTAGTTGATTTTAGTCCTTAATATAACACCCAAATGAAATATTAAGGCTAGGACCCAACACAATATTTTATAATTTGGAAGAGGGATGCTGTAATCCAAACTACAAAATATTTGAAGGTAGGTAAATGACGATTTAACAATTTCCACCACGAAAAACGAAAAAGAGTTTTAGGTTTTAAGTAAATTGAAACTCCTAGATCCTTTGAGATTCATTGAACAATTCAATGGCATGTTTAAATCTCGAATGTGCCCTTCAAGTTTGTGACTGGGATGCCGAAGATCACAAACAAGGTGTGAATAACCATGCAAATTAGCTTGGTATACCCAATGTTACAACCACCTAATCAATGTGCCGGTTAACCACACATGCTCCATTGATCTATGATTAACATCAAGCTACCCTTTGCCACGCATTATCAGTCCAAATTAGTGTGCCGGTTAACCACACACGCTCCACTAACGGTTTAACAATGTGCAAAGTGTAATTTTAGGGGTTAGCACCATATTCACATTTTCCTAAGTAACTAAGATTGGGAATTTATAAGTGTTTAGTTACTTTATATTTATCATTATACTTTTAATGAAGGGAGAATTAATGTCCTGTCCTACCCGTTCGGCAAACGACCCTCAACCAGTCAAGGAAGCGGTTGGTGAGAGTGGACACCCATTAAACTGCCATTTATAGGCAGTAACCTTATACCCCCCTTATAGACCGGATTCGTGAATGAGGCCTACTAACGGTAAGACTGACTTTGTTCTTATACATATATATAAATATTAAGCCTATAATATTATGATAGTACAAGGGTAGAATTTTAAACTTTACAATTCTAGGGTTTGGAACTAAAGTATACATGAGGGGTAACTTTACAAATTCCAAAAATTGAGGGCAAGTTTTGAACAATTCAAAAAACTTTTGGAATCCACAACATATGAGTTTAATATAGCTTTAATGGAGAGACTCTTGAGAATCCATAACTTGAGTACAAATTATGGAGTTCATAAAACTATTTATGGGAAAAGACTCTTCAAGTTTATAACCTATGACTTTAATAACTTTTTAAAGGAAAAACTTTTGGTTTTCCATAACTTGAGGACAAGTTATAGAGTCCATTAAAGGCCATTTAAATCATCAAATAAACTAACAAACATATCTAGCAATATTCATGATCTAAATTAAACTTATATGAACAAGACAATTCAAATCAAACAATTTTCATGTAATTAGCCTAACCATTAAACTAATACAAAACATGAAACTTTGACAATTATCTTTAGAGTTGGATTAGCATGATCATTACTACATCAAAAACAGGTTTATAAGTTCAAAAACAGCTTAGGGTAATGATCCTAGACCAATTCCAGCATTAAAACTCGAAAATATGCTGTCAGGGGATCCAACTCGTCGAGTGCATGAACAAACTCGACGAGTTGGATGAGTTTGTGAGTGGACTCGGCGAGTTCACTGTCCAGAAAGCACAAAAACGAGTTTTTTCAGCCTTTTCAAACAAGTAGCATCAAGTATAATTGAAAACAACCCTAGGCTCTGATACCATTGTTGGGTTTTGAGCATTCTAACACTCCTATGGTGTACATGCAACCCTATATACCTTGGATCTATGTTTTCTCTATTATACATGCAAATATCAATTTTCCAAGGTATCATCCTAACTAGCATATTATGGAGTATATACAATATGAAATATAGTTGAATGACATACCTTTTTGTTGTAGCTTGATTCCTTGTACCTTTAAAGAGCTTAGTGCCCCAAGTTTTGCACCTCAAATGGTTCACACAACACCACCAACAATTGGAATAACTTGAGAGAAGATCATTTATAATCAAAAATCGGCTAGCCCTCATGTGTCTATCACTAGTCACTCCTTAGTGCCAATTTCATGAACTATGAGGCTTCTTATATAGTGTGCACATTAGGGTTACACCATGTAACTCATGACTTTCCATATTCTTCATGATCCATGGGTTTTAACCTCCATGGAGTATCCATGGGTCACCACATGGGTTTAGCCCAACATGAAGAACTATGGATCATAAGACCACTTTATAAGAATGAATGATTTACCAAATAAATCCCCATTTATTTAATTAGTCTCTTTTGATCACAAAATTAATTCCAAACTAACTCTTGATCAACACTAATTAAATAATATTAATATTTTAGAACTTATAATATATTAATAAATCATAAATATCCTCTTCTCACAAAAGTCTATCCAAATTGTTCTGATGCCATGCAACCCAAATGCACCATGCTACTCTCGGGTCAAGTACATACTAATAATAGTTGTGGGCTTAGACACCTAATCCAACAAATGATACCTCCAGTTCCATCGAAGGACTTGGGTTTTGCATTCGTGAAATCCTTGTAGGAACACTCTTTCGGGTGTCCCTGGCTACCACCGTGGTTAAGGGGATTGGTACCACCACCCGACGCGCTAGTACCGATGTTATTGATCTGCGATATGGCGGCAGCCACAACGGCCGTTACTTCTGCTTGGAAGACAGCAGGGTCAAATTGAGGTGGTGGTGGCGGTGGTGGGTTTGTCGAGGTATTGCTTTTCTTCTTGTTCGACTTCTTTGGAGGCATATTTCTCTATAACGATTAAAGAGAAAGTAACAATGAGTCCTCTATAGGGGTCATGAGTCAGGTGATAATGAACAAGATATATCTAATCCTGACAGTTATAGTGTTCTATTATGCGATTTACACCGAAACTCTACTTAATGTAAGTAAACGATCGCCATGAAATTATAGCAACACTTGGAATGAAACCTGTACGATGTGTTTGGCTCTAATATCGAAGTGCTACCGAATACTCCTATAACATTTTAGTTTGTATGCTTTGTTCTATTGATCTCTTTTGTATGGAGTTTGGTAAGTTTTTGGCTTGTCGCAACACTACTATCAATCCCAAACACATGTTGGTCGTATCTCAAATAAATATAGTTGATCAGGCTATATTTATCCCAAATATGATTACGTAACTGCCCAGGTTTGACCGCAGTGTCCAACATCTAAATACTTTTGTTTTGTTCTTCTTGTGATGTTGCTTCTGTTATGTGTGTATACTTGTATAATTTTTATAAAATACTTAGATTTTAAAAAAAAATATTTTTAGATTAGGGCGCTTTGGCCCCTTAGCGTTTATAGTTGTATATCATGTAAGGTTTGATATACTTAGTTCACTATAAACAATGCTCTGATACCAATCTGTCACACCCCCAAACCGGAACGGCGGAAACGTTCGGCGGTGGAGGACGTCATGTACAGTATCACAACGATTGCATAATAGTAAATCAAGCAAACACAACCATTACATTAATAGAATATTGTATTTACATCTATTCATGGCATTGTTTGTATGACAACAAAAGTATGACAAAAGTATAAAAGACGTGACTCTAAAAGCTCCGTCTTCTCAAAATCCTGCGGGTGTACCTGTCTACTGGTTCCCTAAGAATACAAGTGATTTTGAAAGTGTATCAACATTTAAGTTGGTGAGTTCATAAGTATGTTTTTGTAATGAAAACATGTCTTTGAATCTGTGAAAACGTTTGTATGCTTCTCAAGAAAATCCAATATTTTCTTTAGTAATGTAAAGTAGTCTTAAACTCTAAGACCAAAGTGTATGATCGTTATTGTGTTCTGTAGTTGTATACAAAAGTGTTAGTTTGTATGTCTGGTTACCACTAGCTGTATTGTGTAGTATTGTTTTGTATGAAAACTCTTGTAGGAAATCCCTGGATACCACCAGTAATGTAAAGTACTGTATTGTATGAAAACCCTGGCTAACACCAGTATGTATAGTATGTTCTTGCAAGAAAACCCTGGTTGCCACCAGTATGTATAGTAGTTCTATTAATTAAAATAAAACTATTTGAAGAATGGAAATCCCGTAAACAAATGGTTAGTTTATACTGTTGTGAGTTTGGTACAACCATGCTTGATGTGACCTAGTGACCTCTACGACGTTCTTCAGGCGTCGGATGTTATGACATTTGTAACCCCAGGCATGCCTGCCTAACTGTAGCTAGCAGTTCAGGTGTGGGATTGTCAGTCCTTTATAGATCTATACACAAATCTCACGCTCTCCCTCCAGGAGACTCTGGTTATATTGTAATAGGATTTAGTTTCGTACCCCCGGAGGGTACAATTGAAGTAGTGTCTCACAACCCTGTATTAACTAGTTTACATGTAGTATTGTAATGTTCTCTTGTACTTGAAACTGTGTGTATAACTTGTAGAGTAAAAATAATTATACTTAAATAATTAGTTAGTATTGTACTCTTGTATTCGGAAGATAGTATTGTATACCATAAACTATATCTACCATGGTTTGTATGTTCGTTTCTGTGTAATGTTCATGAATTAGTAAAACCATGTAATGTATCCCGAACTATACCTATTATAGTTTGTATGTATGTTCTCGTTTCGTGTATTGAATTCTGTAAAAGTTTTGTAATGTTCCCAAACTATATCTACCATAATTTGATTGTATGCTATGTATTGTAGTGAAAGTTTTGCAGTTATGGTTGTATGATGAAAACTACCCTTATGCTCAGCATGTTACAAAAGGGATAAAAATATCTGAATATTTTTATAAAATGTAATGATTTCACGACTTGTATCAATTGCAAAAGTTTTTAATCTGTTTGAAATCATTTGTATAAAAACACAAAAATCCTTGTGTTTTACTTGTATTCACCGCCTAAAAACATAAAAAATAGTGAAAATGTAGGGGTATGAACTCACTATTGTTTATGCACGTGTCGGCTAGCGAGACCGGAAAGATGACCCTCGAGTTGTTGTATGCGAAATTAACGGAATCCTAATGATGATTAAACACATAATTGTATTTAAAATTAGCGATACCATTAATTTAAAGTGTTAGTAACCACTTGTTTTTGTGTTAGGAATAGTTACCAAGAGTGTTGGAAGTGAAAGGAGGGTTTTCCGTTCCAAGGTGTTCTCGGCCGAAAATGGGTTTTGGGCGAACACTCGTTTACGGTCGAAAACTAGTTTGCGGCCGAAAACAGGTGTGCGATCTACTAGTGTTTTCGACTCCTTGAAGATATGAAGGTTGTTCGTGGGGAAAATATGAAGATTTGAAGATTCCCACTTGAATATATGAGTGTTCTTGGGAGATTCTTGGGAGAAAAATGAAGGAGTTTTCGGGTGAAAAGACTGAAAAATGATCCAGTTTCGGAGGGAAAACCTTTATATCGGTTGAGTTTTCGGCCGGAGATGGGTTTTCGGCCGAGATCCGTTTTCGACCCGAGGGTTTTCGGCCGAAAACGCATGGTTGAACGAGTTAGGCTGATTTTCGAGGAAAAATCTTGATTTTCGAGCGTTTTTGGTTCCGAAAATTTATATAAACTTTATTTATATATTTAATTTATTTTCTAACCCTTACGAACTTAACGGAAATACTCGATATTCGAAAATTTATTTAACGGAATTGACTTTTTTACTGGAAAAGTGTCGGGTTGTCACAAATTTGAAGAAACTCAAACTATCTAATTTGTTGGCAAGCCATTACATTTAAAGATCTTACAAGGTGTGTCTAATTCTTATACTTCTATCTACTATTGGTTTACATCATATTCATTTATGTGCATTTTAAATTGACTTCTCTATGTTCTATCAAATGCTTCATTGTTGCTATTTCTTGCTTTTTCTCTTTATGTGGATGCCATCAATTTATCTAAGGCACACCATCCATTGCTTTCATCTTCACTATTAATTACATCCAGGTTTTACTAATGAATTTCTTCAATAAATTTGATTTAGTTTTGAGTTTTGTGTTGATTTTCGTTGGTTGATTTAGTTTCGAACAATCCACCTTGCAGAGAAAGAGTAAGTTCTGAAAACTAGAATTTTTATTGGTATATTGCTAAAAGATGACTTTGTATACAAATCATTTTCATGTTTGCTAATTTGAATTAATTGGAATGTTGGTTGTTCTAATGCATAAAATAATTCCTTTCGATGAAGTTATAGAGGCAAAAAGAGCAACGACCGCAAGAATATTCCAACCTGTCATATAATTAACATCTTCTGAAAGAAAGGTAGTAGTGGTTTTCCTTCTTTAATATTTATCTTAGTTTATAGTTAGTTGTATTTTCAGGGATCTTTCTATAAAAATAACATGAGCTACATTTCTTATCACAACATTATACTTTGAATGCTGAGAGTGGTGGCTAAGGTATGCATATCTGAATTGTATCACTCTAACATTTTTTATATTCATAATCTCATACTTTTTATAAATAACTTCACCCACTATTTTTATTTCCTTGACAGTTCTTACAGTTGCTTTTACATGTATCTATGCTTTGAGATTATCCTTTACTTTTTTTTTGTTTCTAAACATTGAGGCTTGGAACTCATGCTCACTGTCATGTCTAATTGAAAGGCCTACAAGTTTATGATCTTTGATATCTAATATAATTTTTAAATCATTTTTTTGTCATTTGACCAGGTTATAATTCCGGTTGTTAATCATTTAATCGGTTTCTTTTGAAGGGATACATATCTATGACGAGAAGGAGAAAGTGTATAATACAGTTGTTGTGTATATATATAAGAGGTGGTTTGTCCTGTTTAAAGGTATGGTGCTTTTAGTATAGTTGTGGTTTTTGTCTTTTTCCTTTTTGGTCTATTTTGATATCAAAGAAAATAAATGAAAGATGTTGAATTTTCATTTTTTACGTGTATATGGTGTATGTGCTGATGATGTTGCCAAATATCTTTGACCATTGAGATGAAGAGCTTCAATTATTGGGAATTAGGATAAGGATAGCCATCGTTGATGCAATATGGAATTGGGATATGCTACTGCAAAGGCAGGTTCTGAATTTTCAGTTAAAGTTCCATCTCATTAATGTTCATATAGAAACAAAGCTTATTCGATGTATCGAGGACTTATACATTATGTTAGAACTATTATATATTGTCAATTTATAAATTTTGATTTGATTACAGGGATGTCATTTGGCTAACTAATCTTTTGACGAGATAATTGTTGTGTTGTACCATTTGATTGAGGACTGAACTATTATGTGTTGTCTATTTATAAAGTCTTACACAATTTCCACGACATTCTTTTGAAGGCTTAAACGGATGTGGTTGATGGGCTTACTGACATGGACCCTATTGTGGCATGTTGATCGTTTTTTTTTTGTTGATTAAACTGTTATTGTTGTAAATTTCCTCCTACATTTTTATTATGGTTGAGATCCATTACAATTGCATATTTAACAGGAAACTGGATAACCAACCATGTTGCACTTTACTAAATATTTTGTATATAGATAATGACACCCTCTCCTATATTCATATTTATTCAAGAAAACCCATGCGATCACATACAACTTTTCCTTTGACTTATAATTTTCTTTTCATAACAACATGCTTTTTCTTTCTTTAATTTGTATGTTTTTCCATCCTTTTTGACGTCAATATAGAATCGTGCAAATAGCATTTCGGTATTTTATGTTCTACTTGAACCAATTGAAGACCCTTGTGAAAACCAAGTTCCCATATGTTATCTACTATTAAAAAACCTTAGTATACTTTTTGTTTATGCGATCCACATGAATATTAAATCTTATCAATACTCATTTTCAGTAGTGTGACTTAGCATCTCTTTTCTTTTTGTGGTTACAATAACTTAAACGAACGTTGATTTAACTTATTTTATTCCAGAATTAACATTATTGAATATTCCATTATTCATATATAACTTTCAAATCGTGCATTAATGTTTTTATTACATTTTAAACCTCAATAAGTTTATTATATTTATTAGTAATAAATTTGAGATTTTAGTGAATCTATCATTTTTTAACAGCTAACACATATACCCTTTAAATCTTACTCTTAAACTACTCATTTTGTCCTTAATCGATCCATGTTTAGATATTCCATAAAGCTGACCACTTGCAACCAAACATCAATACAAAAACAACAAAAAAAAACTTTTTGTTTTAATCTCAAATAGAAACAAACTTGCATTTATTGCAAATACGTTATCATGAATTAGAAATTATCTATTTTTCAACACAATGGAGATGATATGTTCCCATTCATGCTGAAGAGAACAATTTTCAATTCGATTATGTTCCGCGATAACAATCAATAAAACTCAAGGACAAACAATTCTAAATGTAGGCATTTATCTTCTGGAATCGGTTTTCTCGCATGATCAACTTTATGTGACATTATCAGAGGGATATCACGTCTCAAATCAAAAGTATTAATGAAGCCTTATGAATACTTCAACGTTAGTGAAGTCTGTACATAAAATGTGGTGTATAAAGAATTGTTTCACGATTAATAACACACAATCAATAATGTGTTCATGTCCAACTTTTCATTTTTAATTCTTATTGATTTCGTTTCTAGAAGCATGACTCTTATTTATAATTTTTTTTAGAACGACATTTATAATTGTTTAGATGTAGTAAACTATTTGCGCAAAAAAATTAATCGTCTCTACATACTAATTTCTGAAAGAAATTAATCACACCCGTCACTTAGCGCGGGTAAACGGCTTGTGTGTGTATGTGTATATATATACACACGTTTTTATGAGCATATAGTTACTTATTTATGTCACATAAATGATTTTTTGACCTTTAAAATTCCTAAAAACTGGTTTATAACTCTTAATATTTGTAGAATTTCAATGTTTTTTTTTCTTCTCAAACATGAGTTTTACCATCAACCAAATACATATCACATTTATATTGACAAATTATGGATCATCTTTAAATACATCAACTACATTGATAAAAAATTTAGATGATATGCTTGAATCGGCCCATTGTTCGATAAATGAGAAAGTTTTCACACTTCAGTTTCTCGAACCTGTCGTTTCGAAAAAAAACAAATTTCATTATAGTAAATCTTGTGTTTTTGGAACCTGTCATTTCGAAAACAAAGTTAAGCAAATCGTGTGTTTCTCGAACCTGGCGTTTCGAAACACAATTTGTGCTAATGCAAAACATAAACATATAAACATGTGGTTTTATATAATAACTAATCCAATATTTTTCCTCCCAATGTAGGAAAATGCCGATCAAAATTGATTTCCGTATCTTGGACGCCGCCGGCAAGAACTATTTGGATTGGACTCAAGATATACAGAACCATCGAGATGCCCAAGGCTTGTTGGGTGTCATTTATCACGAGGATGATCGTGAGGTTGAAGTTACTCGCAGAATGAATGCTAAAGTGATGAAATTATTTCGTCGTCATCTTTCAGGCACGATGAAGTTTGAATTCATAGCATTCACCTCACCCAAGACATTATGGGACTCTTAGAAAGATCATTTCCACCATCAAAAGACAATATGGCTTCCTAAAGCCCGCCGAGATTGGCTTAGTCTACAATTCCAAGACTTCGCTTCGGTTACAGAGTATAACGTTGAGGTCTGTAGAATCTGTTCACTTATCCACTATTGTGGTCAACCATTGATTGATGTTGACTTATTAGATAAGACTTACACCATATTTCTTAGTTCTGACAATTTGCTTCAAAATCAATACCGTCAGTCCAAGTTCACAACGTTCCTTGAGCTCATTACCCAATTAATATTGGATGAGAAAATAGCATTGTTTTAATGAGACATAACAATTATCGTCCTTTTGGGACAAACACAAATCCAATGCCTGATCCTAATAATGTTTGTTGCCTTCAACCACAAAATGTGAACTGAGATAAAGGACAGTCATCCCGAAAGCAAAAGAATCATGGTGATCGTAAAGCTCGCCAAACCAAGCAAGGTTTGGAATCTAATCCGTACCAAAGACCTTTGGCTCCTCAGCAATCTCGTAATATGAATAATAACAAACATTCCACTCGTCCCAACATAAGAGATCATGCTGATGAGCAAACTCTTTTTTACAAATGTAGTGGTTACGGTCATATGCAACGGACTTGTAAGGCCACTCCCAACGAAGTTCAAAACTATCATAAGGGGAGAAGAGCCTAAACAAATCTTATTGAAACGGACACCAATGAATTCTTTGAGACCCCCGATTTTGTGGCTCAAATGGAAGAATTGAGCTATTATTCAGCTCCTGGATTATGTTTTTTCTTTTTCATTTGGTTTATGCTTTCCCATTTGAATAATTCTTTTGGATTATGGTTTGTTTATCTTGAACATGTTTCTCGATATAGTTTAAAGTTCTTTCCTTATGATATTATTTTATACGTGTGACCGACTTTATATTATTTTTACTTTTAGGCATGCATATTGGTTTAGTTGATCGTCTGGTTGATAAGGGTACAACCCACACTATCCTAAAATACAAGGATTATTTTATCAACATTACACCTAAAGTAACTTTGTTGACAACTATTTCTGGCTCGTCAACCCAGGTTGTCGGCTTTGGTAAAGCCCAGTTTATGTTCTCAAATGGTACTGTTTAACCAAAAATGAAGCCTTATATTGTCCAAGTTCCATTCAAAACTTGTTGAGTTTTAAGGATATTCGAGAAAATATGTTTCACCTCGAAACTGCTCAAGAGAATGGTATTGAATACCTTTACATTATTTCCACTCAATATGACCAAAAGCGTATATTAAAAAAGTTGAGATGTTTGTCGAATGGTTTGTATCTTGTTGGGTTTTGATACGAAATAGAAGTTTGTTTTTCACAAAAAACCGGCAACGGAAGACTTTAAAAATAACAAGTTTATTTTTAGTTCATAACAAAACCGAACCATCATGGATCCATTTATAGAGGTTAGAATGAAATAAACCAACCATATGTTGTTTTAGAGATAACCTTTGAAGCCTTTGAACCCACTTGGTTTTGGGGTGTTGATGAAGATAACAAAAGATCAAAGTGTATGATCTTCTCTAGAAGTATCCACCATCAAGAGTAAGGCATTTCGAATGCTAGTTCCTTCTTGTATTCTTGAGTGTCTAAAGCCTTTAAGTGCTTAATTTAAATAAGCACTAAAGGGAACAACTCAAGAGGTCTTCTAAACACCAAAGTAAAGCACCAAACTTCAAAGGCTTGGATCTCTTCACACTCACGGTTTTAGAGAGAAGAAGAAGGGAAGAAGAAGAGCTTCACTCTTGCAAAAATGCAATCCTCACACATCTCTTATATAGCCCCATGAAAAGTAAGGCCTAACCATTAAAATAATATGAAGTAATGGTAGCCTTTAGAAGCATGGGAGACAAAAGGTGGAAGGTTGAAAAAGCAACCTCCCACACCATCATTATGCCTTTTAAAAAGTAAGATTATTTATTTTTTATAAACTCCAAGTTTATAAATAAACTTTGTCTTTAGGTAAAAGACAAAAGAATCCAAATAGTCCAAAATGTTGTGCATGACTTATTAATTCATACCATATGAAATAATAACTAATAATACTCTCTTATAATTATTATTTTCACAAAACAATAGTTATTCCCTAATTAAAATACAAGAATCGATATTATCTATTAATAATCATATTAATAATAAATATATACAAAATGTGCCAACTTCATAAAGGTATTCCCCTATAGGATCATATATTATTAGCAATATCACTGCATAATGATTCTTGGGCATATAGATCTAACAATCTCCCACTTGCACAAGATTCATTATAGATTGACATAGACTGTAGCTGACGTTTAGCAACGGGCTACTGCCCCTAACAACATATGAAGGGTGTCATTTCATCAACAGCCAATTCCATGAGCTCTAAGCTACAATTGTTACTAAAGGTGTGGTATCAATTATTCCTTTGTCTCAGACACCATGTTGAAACATGAGATATGGATCGCGATCAATCTCATTTAGTGTTCAACTTTAACTAAGGCCTTAGATGTCATGCTCTCAACGAATAAGAGCGACAAATCCCATTTTTACTACATACGCCCATCAATGTAGTTCATGTCATACCCAACGCTGGCCTTTATGACTGCCTTTTAGGAAACAACGTTGAACCGTTTGGGTTGCATGGCATGGTCCATTTGGGTTGCATGGCATCATGCATTTGGATAGACTATAATGAGAGAAATAACACTTAAGGTTGGTTAATATATTATAAGTTCTTATATATTAATAAGGTTATTTAATTAGTATTGATCAAGAATTAATTTGGAATTAATTAAGTGATCAAAAGGAGACTAATTAAATATATGGGTTGATTGTGTAAATCATTCATTCTTATATATGTGGGCTTGTGATCCAAGATTCCTTATGTTGGACTAAGTCCATGGGGTGACCCATGGATACTCCATGGAGGTTAAAATCCATGGAGCATAAGGAATGGGTAAAGTTATGAGTTACATGGTGTAACCCTAATAGCCACCATATAAAAGAATCCCATGGCTCAAGAAATCGTGCACTAATGTGTGAGTGTGAGGGCTAGACGATTTTAAGGAGTGTTCAAGTTTCTCTCAAGTTATTCCAAGTGTATTTGGTGTTGTGTGAACCATTTGAGGTGTCACACTTGGGGCACTAGGCACTCAAGCTTCATGAAGACATTCTACATCAAAGAGGTATGTATTCTATCTTGTTATATTTATTATTTTGTATGCTAGATTAGGATAATACCTTGGATGTTCATAATTGTATGTATAATAGAGAAAACATAGATCCAAGGTATTTAGGGTTGCATGTACACTTAGGAGTGTTAGAATGCTCATAACCCAACAGTCGTTTCAGAGCCTAGGCTTGTTTTCTTGTTATACTTGCAAAAGTAGCTGAAAAATCGAGTTGGATGCATATATTCGATTGTTTTGGCTGGAATTAGACTAGGAACATTACCCTAAGATGTTTTTGGACTTATAAACTTGTTTTTGATGTGGTAATGTTCATGCTAATCCAATTTCTAAGATAATTGTCATAATTTCAAGATTTGTATTAGTTTGTATGTTCATGCTAATTTCTTGAAGATTGATGATTTGAATTATCTTGTTCTTATGAGGTTCTTAGATTAATAGAAAAGTTGTGTGAAATAGTTGTTTTCAATCCATTTTAATCTAAGAGTTAATTCCAAAGTGTGTTTTTGTAACTTGTCCTCAAGTTATATGAAAAGTCACATTTAAGAATCATAAAACTCATAAAAGTTGGCAAAGGTTACAAAATGAAGAGTCTAGTTCTAATTAAATGGTTTTATGACTCCATAACTTGTCCTCAAGTTATGGAGGTTCAAGAGTCTCTTCATTAAATTAAAAAAAAATGTAACCTTAATTAGTTCCATAAGTTACAATAAAAAAAGTTATTTTTTTTTATTAATTAGTTTAAAGTCTTCCATAACTTGTCCTCAAGTTATGGAACTTGAAGAGTTTTTTTTTTTTTTTTTTAATTAAAACTACTTTAAACTCATAAGTTATGGAATTAATTAGTTTTGAATAGTTTCAAAACTTGCCCTTAAGTTTTGGAATTTGAAAAGTTTTCACTTATGAATACTTTAATTCCAAGTTAGCCCTTAGAATTTTAAAAGTTAAAATTCAACCCTTATACTTTATAGTATTATAAGTTAATAATAAATATATGTATAAGAGCAAGTCAGTCTTTCCGTTAGTAGGCCTCATTCACGAAGCCGGTCTATAAGGGGGGTATAAGGTTACTGCCTATAAAATGGCAGTTTAATGGGTGTCCACTCTCACCCACCGCTTCCTTGACTGGTGGAGGGTCGTTAACCGAACGGGTAGGACAAGGACTATAATTCTCCCTTCATTAAAAGTATTAATGATAAATACTAAGTAACTAAACACTTATAAATTCCCAATCTTAGTTACTTAGGAAAATGTGAATAAGGTGCTAATCCATGAAATTACACTTTGCACTTTGTTTAAACCGTTAGTGGAGCGTGTGTGGTTAACCGGCACACTAACCTGGATTTAACAAAGTAGGCAAAGGGTAACTTAATATTTATCATAGTATCGGTGGAGCTCGTATGGTTAACCGGCACATCGATTGAGGGGTAAATATTAAGGGTACCAAGTATATTTGCATGGTTACTTCACACCTTGTTTTGTGATCCTCGGCATCCCAGTCACAAAACCTGAAGGGCACACTCGAGATTGAAACATGACATTGAAAAGTTCATTGAATCTCAAAAGATCTAGGAGTTTCAAATCCAATTAAAAACCTAATTACATTATTTCGTTTTTCATGGTGGAAATTGGTAATTCGTCATTTACCTACCTTCAACTATTTTATAACTCGGATTACGGCATCCCTCTTCCAGTTATAAATAGGTTGTTGGATCCTAGCCTTAATATTTCATATTGGGTGTTATATTAAGGACTTTAGATCAACTATCTTGAATATCTCCCAAAAGATGTCTAGTTCAGACATCTATGACCTTCCCAAATCTCTTGGAACTTTACTTCCTCCACCTCCTCCAATTATTCTCCCTAACCCACAAGTTCAAGGTCACTCAAGCCCTAATGGCAAGCAAGGTCTATGTGTGATCACATCTTAGAGATGAAGTCACATATTGACAAGCTGGGAGAGTTGGGTGTCAAAGTCTTGAGAAAGTTGGATGTTCAATCACTTTCTAAGTCACATAGTGAGTTCCTTTGGGACTACTATGAAACAGACTATGACATGAACCTTAATGATCATATCTATTTGCTTGGTGCTGCTGAATCAGCAATGATTTGGAACGATAGTAAAGCAAATTTGATTAGAAGATCAACTTCCCAAAAACTTTATGGACAGTGACAATGGTGACATTGGAAATCCAGAAAAAGCATTCTCTTCCCAATGGAAAGGGATTGGCCATAGTCAACCCGGTTGACCAAATGGTAAGGAGAAAGGCTAAGTCTGAGATAGTCCCATTACCAAAGGGTCCATATGTTTATTTTGCCAAAGGAAGGGGCGTTGATTGCAAAGCTGCCAAGTTTACCTAAGGATGTTAAATTCAATAAGTCTGACTCTACTTCAGTTAGAGCCCATTATCTAACTCTGTTAAGTTTCTATTCTAAGATCCTCATTACATGATGTGACTGGGTCACATCTTGATGTTTTAAGAATCAAAGAACAGAGAGAAAGCTTAAAGGAAGTATATGCTGATTCTGATCGCGTAGGTGGATTTCGATCGCATCAGAATTTTGAAGCTGTTACTTAGGAGTTATGATATATTGCTTAGGAATAGATAACAACAAGTTTTTCCGTATGCATTTGCACTATAAGGATAAGTTTTTTCCGCAAAGTTTTGAAATAAAATAAAAGTTTTTAATTTTATATTTATTTTAAATATCCTTACAAGTGGCATTTGTGAAAAATGGTTGTTTATATGATTCCATTGATAGCAATATTTGAAAAAAAATGGACTTGATTTTTTCGTTTGTGGTAGTATCATAATTTACCAAATAAGGAAAGATTCTCATTCCCAAGGCTTCAGTTGGATAGAAACTTGGAATCATGCAAGTTGAATAGTATGATGAATGAGAACTTTCAAGCATTGGAAAATTAAGACTTGTTCACATGGATGTGTGAGTCAAGTTAAGGACTAAAGGGATCGAGTATACATTCTTGTGTACTGGTCAAGTCCACCACAAAGCTCGTTAAGACTACTCGTCATGATTTACTAAATTTTAGTAAATATGGTTATACTTACAAGTTTAAGTATAATTCTGAAACATTGGAAAAGTCTCAACGTATGGCAGAACGAATGGGAAGAATCAAATTAGGCAGACAGATAAAAGTTTCTCAAATCTGAAAAGATGGGAGAGTACTTTAGTATCATGTTTTGTGATCATCTTAATGATTAAAGAACCACATCACAATTGGTCTTCTAAGGACATCTTAGTGCATTCTTATGACTAAGAAGAGGAGTCATGAATTGTTGAAATGGTTAAATCAAGAAGATGAGTCATACTTCGTTTCAAAACAAGTCTTAGAGTCATACTCCAAGACTATAAGTTGAGTGACATATCTTAAAGAAAGGTTTATAACACTTGTCAAATGTAAGAGTAAAAGTGTCCTACTCTTGTACATTTGAAGTTGGTAAGTTGTGATGTTTTGGATTAAACAGAGACCAACTTAGGCCAATTGTGTAAAGTGTTAGTCTTGATAAAGAATCCGCACTATCTCTTGAATATTTGACAAGGGAGTCTTATATGTCAAGAGGACAGTGGGAGTCTTAAAGCTCTTGAAAGTTTCAAGACTTAATCAAGAATAAAACCTAAAGTCCTTCACTAGCACACGACTTGAGGTTTATAACCTATTGTGTTGAAATTTTTGTGCCTATTCAAGTTGGCTTTGCATAGGAGTTCTGAGAGTTCTCAATTGGTTGCACAACTACTTGGAAGCAATGGCAGGCACCTGAGCTGCCAAATGGCAAGAATTTAAGATTGCACAAGTTTAATCAATATGAGTTTGGATTTGTCACTAACCTTGTCTTGTGATTATGGTTTTGACAAATTCACATGGATAAGAACACATACACTATTAAATATAAGTGTCATAAGGTTTCTCTCCGATTCATGAAAATGATGGTGAGGAAACACTTTTACTAAGTAGATTTTAGCTAGATAGCAATTGTGATATTTGCATTCTCAAAGTCGTTAGTGGAGCGTGTGTGGTTTACCGGCACACTAACATGGACTTGTGAGAAGTGGCAAAGGTCTAAACAATTGAGACTATGATTACGGCATCCCTTTTCATAGTTCTAAAATTGTTTAGACACACATGTGAGCTATCTAAGAGAGGTGTATGATTTTGATAAAGTTTTATCAAAACAATCTAGTATCAGAAATCTGAACTTTGGTAAGAAAGTCAGCTGATTTCTGAGTACATGTCAAAGCTAGTGGGAGCATAAGTGTTATGCTAATAATCATCATGTTAGTGGGAGCATGATAATTATGAAAAAGGTTGCAAGTTAGCAATGTTAATTATAGAAAACAAAAGTTTCAATTCGTGAGGTTGCAGGGGTTGAAAAAGTTGTTTTGCTATAATTAAGGGAGAGGAAATTATACTTCATTTCAATTCTAAAAGCTTAGATTGAGATTTTAATCGTATTCAATCAAGGATATATATATGAAGTTCATGTTGGAATGGCTCAACATAAGGAAATTCTATATATAGGTCCATTATTTGCGTTCAAAAATTCGATTATGATTACGGCATCCCTTTTCATAATCTGAATTTTGAGAACTTGGCAAATTGAAATGGAAATATTATAGCAAAAGACTGGTTTAGTCTTTATGTGAGACATCATGAATCGTGTCCCATATGCTTCGGATATAGGATCGATTACATGTGCTATATTCATCCTTTCTAAAATTTTCCAAATGCCTGGGGCATTATGAAGGGAAAAGGTCTAGAATTGGATATGACTAAAATGATTAAGCAATTGTCGAGGACAATCTAAGGTTTACCAAAGATTGGTTGCTCAAGGACAGTTGGAAGTATAATGTTAATTTTGGAAGGACCATATTGACATAATCTGTAAGGAGGCAACTCTTGTTCAGAAGTGATAGTCAAAATGGAATATGGAAATGTTTCAAAGTTAGAAATTATTCAATCTGTGTAAGATTAGGAAACTTAATGAAAGAAGGATGTTTCCAAGGAGCTGATCTCCTTTGGAATGCTCTGTAATGATTGTTGTCAAGTCTTTCTGACTTCGTGCATAATCATTAAGAGGATCAATGCATATAAGTTTAGAATCTAATAGATTTCAGTAAATGGCATGAATTTGGAATTCTTGCATTTGCAGTAAGGATTTGGGACTGTGAAAAGTGGATCATTGGAGTGATGTTCAATTGATCTATTTTACAAAGTAAAGATCATAGACAAACATAGTATGCATACTTGGTGTATGGCATGACTAGTGTTTAGAAAACATAGTGTACATGCTTGGAGCATGGGACAACTATTGTTTTAAATTCAAGTATAAAGTTGATAAAACCGAAACAATGAATAATGAGTAATCAGTATTGTGATAAATAAAAGTGTTTATTTATATTCATAGGGTTTGATACCATATTTGATTCATTTATTCTTGTGTTTCACTTTGCATGTTTTGACTTCCAGAATAACTAAGTCGCTCTTCCTGAATGATTAAGTTATTCAAACCATCCACAGTCGGTCATATGTTGGAAGTAGATATGAATCAAGACTGACATGGGTTGGTTTATAGAGGTCCAAGTTGGTGGACAAAGTGGTGCTACAACACTCATGAGTGCTCATAAGTTCTGAGTATTGGATTCAACCCGCGCTCATTTGAATCACTTCATGGATTTTATCACGAGTGATCATGAGACGATAATATCTTATATTCTTCAAACCTAGAGATATGAGTTGTTACTATGAGTTGGTTATACATTGATTGCACAAAAACGCATTGGTAACTCGATGTTATAAAACGTGCCTTTGTGTATGATTCAACAAGTAGTAGAACAAGCCATATGAGTCGAAGTTTATCCATTCCTTTTACCTTCGAGATAAAAGCGATATCTGTGGGCCCCTCGATGATTTAAAGATGATACATGTGTGTGCTTGGCCAAGCCAGGACTGAATTGATTTGTTCAATCAGTCAGTCATCATGAATCGGAAATCGAGAAACAACAAATGGACAGAGAGAATGATTGATAATCCATGTCTCAGTCCATATGATATCTAGAATGGAGGAATATATAATCCCTTATCTAGTGGACAAGTCATTGACAAAGGTCAGAGTTCATCGACAAGGTCAGAGTTCGACAGAAGCTTTTGAGAGCTACGATTGCTGATCGGTTCCTGAAGTCATACGCAATAATAGTTTTAGACTTATCCAAGT
This sequence comes from Lactuca virosa, assembly GCF_052849685.1. NCBI lineage: Eukaryota > Viridiplantae > Streptophyta > Magnoliopsida > Asterales > Asteraceae > Lactuca > Lactuca virosa. Next base: position 333,234,690 of record NC_136430.1, read on the forward strand.
GGGAGACTGTTGGATTAATGTCTAAGTCCATAACTATAATTGGTAAGACTTGACCCGACCCGGCATGGTCCATTTGGGTTGCATGGCATCATGTATTTGGATAGACTATAATGAGAGAAATAACACTTAAGGTTGGTTAATATATTATAAGTTCTTATATATTAATAAGGTTATTTAATTAGTATTGATCAAGAATTAATTTGGAATTAATTAAGTGATCAAAAGGAGACTAATTAAATATATGGGTTGATTGTGTAAATCATTCATTCTTATATATGTGGGCTTGTGATCCAAGATTCCTTATGTTGGACTAAGTCCACGGGGTGACCCATGGATACTCCATGGAGGTTAAAATCCATGGAGCATAAGGAATGGGTAAAGTTATGAGTTACATGGTGTAACCCTAATAGCCACCATATAAAAGAATCCCATGGCTCAAGAAATCGTGCACTAATGTGTGAGTGTGAGGGCTAGACGATTTTAAGGAGTGTTCAAGTTTCTCTCAAGTTATTCCAAGTGTATTTGGTGTTGTGTGAACCATTTGAGGTGTCACACTTGGGGCACTAGGCACTCAAGCTTCATGAAGACATTCTACATCAAAGAGGTATGTATTCTATCTTGTTATATTTATTATTTTGTATGCTAGATTAGGATAATACCTTGGATGTTCATAATTGTATGTATAATAGAGAAAACATAGATCCAAGGTATTTAGGGTTGCATGTACACTTAGGAGTGTTAGAATGCTCATAACCCAACAGTATCAACAATGCTCTATAGCACCAGCTTGACTTTCATGCTTTAGCTAATGAAGCAGCTTTGTTAAGTAGATTTGACAAACTTGATTTGTATAAACTTTGCGAATACAATCATTTTCAGTTTTATATATAATTCATATATAAAGAAAAACTTTTGAGAATGAATTAGATGCTTGAATATGAATTAGATATCAATACTTGTGTAATGGCATTACTCATAGTCATAATGAACTATACATAAGCATCTTTGTATGTGGTTCTCCAAACCACGAGGTACTCTAACTCTGATGTGTAATTGTAATTAAAATCTACATGGAACCACTATCCATGTAACTATCTCTTCATTCATAATGCGGACACGCCCGATTGTGACTAAGAGTCATCTCAATCTATTTGAAAATTTAGCACATGTGTAACAACTTTAAACATAGCTTTCTTTCAAATACTCTGCATATTAGGAATATTTCTCTAGTTTTCGCAAGTACTTTAGAATGTTCCTATAAGTCACACAATGAATTGTTCTCGGATTATACTGGTATCATTCGACGTGCTCTAAGCATATGACTTATTTGGCCTTTATGCATAATCATGACATATATGATTTCTCCAATTGCCGCAGCATATGGAATACAATCATGTTATCTAGTTCAAAAACATTTGCACTAGGATTTTGCTCAAAATCATGTCATATGGTATTTTACAAGATGACTCTCTCAGAGTCCTTTATCTTAATCTCCTTTAAGATCCTTGACAATTAATTCAATTTTACTTAATCCTTTAAGTTGCCATGATCTATCTATATAGATCCTTATTCCAAGAATTAGTATGTCGACTACATATAAGGCTAGGAATGTTACTGCACTCCCACTAGCTTTGTAGAAAACACAAGAATCATCTAGATTCATAATTAAATCACACTATGTAATTAACTTATAAGAAAGCAGATTGTTACTTTCAGATGTTAGCTTAAATCTTGGAACGATTTTCATTCATCTATGTTTTCTCCCTTGAAAACTCACTTACTCTTTATAGTCAAACTATATCGAGGAAGATTAATTAAGCCCATACTTGATAATCATAAATAAATGCATCTCTATGTGTTTTATTAGTTTTTGATCAACTATATATTGAGCAGATTCAACAACAGTTGAAAACTTTCTAGTTCCAAACTATGATGTATTTAGCTTATGGATCTTTAGCTCTTAAATCTCCAAATTGCTCCCACTTAGATAAATCACTTAATAATCACTTGTCTTATGGAATGACAATTAGTGGGATTAGTAGAGACTTCATCCTTAGTCTACATAAATGCAATTTGTAGATGCTAGAGTAGTTAAGCTTATTGTCTAACATGAGCTCAATGACTCCATATCTTTTAGATAAGGATAAACCAATTCATCCTTAGTCTAATATAAGTATCTAATCCACTTGTTTTGTTGGAAAATATATATGTTCAATATATATTTGTTGCAGTGAGCATAATTCCAAAAATTTTATAAAGTAAATAGTTCTTTTAAAACATCATACAATAGATTGCAAGGTCTATTTATATCCTCTTCAAAATTTTGTACTATCGACATTCAGCTAGTGGCTAGGTGACCCTATCCCACTAGAGAATTCGAAGGCTACCTCGAATATCAGAAGATAGATTCACGTGACCAGGTGATCCTGTGCCACAAGAAACATACTAATGACAAGCGAGTGTTTTTGTCGGAATGAGTTGTGAATCATCTTCCCATATAAATAGGATTCACATATATCAAATGAATCAAGCTCATTTGCCTTCAAAAATTCCATCATTTTGAAGTTGGTTTATGTATTTATTATTTATATTGTGATGATGATTATGACATAGATAAGTTCAAATCAAATATCATTTGATCATATAGGTGTTATGATCAGAACTATTAATTTAATGAAAGATTATAGATTTACTTCATAAATAACATTATGAGAAAATATTCTTTAACACAGAATACATCGTCTCAGAGCATGAATGTGAACATCCATTAAACGATAAGTAAATCTAGATTTATTCATAAATTACAACTGTTACATGTCCCTATAAGGATAGGTACAATACATCTATTGTTTAAATAAAAGACTATAACAACACGTGTTATATCTTCAACAAGAAATATCATTCGTTTGTAATCAGTTGATTATTTCTTCCAATCATCAACACATAATATCAATTATTAGTGTCACATGAAGTATTACATACTCAAGTGAATGATGGATAAATAAATAGTTCTATCATATAGATATCTGAACTCTTGTCCAAGTCAGACTTTTTCAGCTCGATGAGATTAGAGGAGCAATTCCTCTTTTAGTGTCTAGTTTCTTCCACAATAGAAACAACACTAATCATTTGGTGCTTTCTTGATTTCTGGGTTTATGTTATATTTCCCTTAACTAAACTATAAGTCTATATGAGTGCATAATCTCTTAGACTTCCTTTTATTCAATGCTTGAACAGACTTGAAGCTATTTCTAGTGTTCTGATTGAATATCTGCTTTACTTGATGAGACATCTGAGATGTTTCATAATTATTCAAGACTTTCTGCAAGTCAAGGTTAATTTCTCAAGTATGATGTGAGACACATCAATATCATCACAATAATACTTCCATCAGAGTATCATGATTAGACTAACCGGTTGCAGAGGTTATTCATATATGGTATCTTTCAGTATATATAATTTCTATTTATCTTGAAGGTAGAACCTCAAGATATTATACCAGTTATAGAAATTATAACCATCAAATGTTACTGTCCCTTGAAACTTAACAAGAGAGAGGTTTTGCAGGGCGTAAAATTATTAACAGTTATCAACAGAATTTAACAAACTTTCATTTAGTATTTTAAATATTTAGTCTTTAAAAATTAATACCTTATATTGTTTCTTAAAACATTAATTTATTAAAGTCTAGGATCCAAGTAACGAAACAAGTAAATGGTTAGGTGACATTTTTCCCATAAACTTAATCAAACTCGATAGGTAGCGATTACCAATTGCATACGATATATAACTCCTAGATTATAGGATCCTAAACAACTATTGTTTAGTTTGACATGTTTATCCCATCTATGCCTCAAAACTCTTATGCTTAGGCGACCTTTCTCACATTATAAATTGATCAAATAATCCATTTAAAAACATGTGAGTTCTATTCCACAAATGGTTAGGTGGCCTTTTTCCCATAAGCAAATACAAAAACACATTGACTATTTATGACAACCCAAATGAACATGGTGACCCAAAAATGCATATGAACTGCTCAAAAATCCCAAGTGAATTTTAAATGGATTGCATAGATTTGAAGTTTTGTAAATAAGGGTTTATATCTGTTTTATAATTATAGTTTATAAGAATATTGTCCCATGAATATTGCATGCATCAAACAATTCATGTACCCTTTTGTAAAATTCGTATCACTTGTTATGAGGTTCTTTAGGTGCCAAATAAAATTTCATTTTATTTGCCGTTAACCGCGATCAGTTATAAACTAAAATCCGGTATTTTAAAGTTTAGTCGTAGATCGGTTTTAAGAACCCGTAATAGTCTTAATAAAACTTTATTTTATACTTAAGACTTAGAGTTTTGGATGAGTTATAAAATCACTATTTTAAATATCTTTTTAACAATCAAAAAATTATGACATCATGAATTTATAAAATAAACTCATTTTATTTATAAACTCAATTTTATGCATCTTATGATAAAAGTCATATTTTGATAAACCAAAACTCGGGTGATGATACTTATGTTTAAAATCTCATTTAGCATGCATAAAACATAATATCAACATGTTACGTCATGTTTAAAACACCAATATCATATATTAAGTTTCGACGCAAAAAATAATCACTAGTTTTATTATTTGTCGTTATAACGCTATAAACAGATTTTAGTCTTTTTAATAAAAACTCCTTATTTGTTATAAAGACATGAAGTTTATATAAAGTTTAAACATCTTTTAAACCATTACAAATATTTTAAAGTTGGGTATTTATAAGTTTTACAATAAAACTATTTTCAACAAAATTGAGTTTTAATCGGTAAACCGGTAACCGGTAACCAGTAAAACGTTTTTATATATATCCATTTATAAACATCTTATGTTATCTTTTAAATATTTTTTACTCAAACTGCAAGTGATATTATCTTATGAAAAAATGTTATTTGACATGTAAAATGTAACATCCATAAAATTCGAGCCAATTTAAAACTTTTTAAATCATATAAAATCATTCAGTTATTACAATATGTTTTCAAAATAGTTTAAACATCAGAGTTCCCAGAAATCATAATCATAAATCGAGGAAGTGTACGGTCACACCTTCGCCTTCCCGCGGCCATCCGCTGAACCTGAAACAATAAACTGAAACTGTAAGCTCGAAGGCTTAGTGAGTTACCCCCAAAATACCCATACACACAGCAATACACATACAATAACAAACAGCATACTATGGGTCCAATCATCCATCGGGATGGAATACCCCAGGCCCTCAACCATCGGGTTGGAATGCCCACATACTACGAGTCCAATCATCCTCGGGATGGAATACTCTCGGCCCACAACCATCGGGTTGGAATGCCCACCCACACAATACTTATATAACCGATACTATGGGTCCAATCATCCATCAGGATGGAATACCCCAGGCACTTAACCATCGGGTTGGAATGCCAACATACTATGGGTCCAATCAACCATCAGGTTGGAATACCCCAGGCCCTCAACCATCGGGTTGGAATGCCAACATACTAATCAAACATGTGCACATATATCAGATAATCATATAATAGTCTATAAAGACAACATACTAGGGTCCTATCATCCTCGGGATGGAATACCCTCAACTACCAATCAATCATGTGCACATATAACAGGTAATCTCCTACCAGCATACAGACGGTCAGACCAAACTATAGGTCACTAAGCATAACCATATCTGATCTACCAGGATACCGATCTAACAGATCACACTAGCATATAACCATCCTATTTACCAGGATACCGATCTAACAGATCATACCAGCATATAACCATCCTATCTACCAGGATACCGATCTAACAAATCATACCAGCATATAACCATCCTATCTACCAGGATACCGATCTAACAGATCATACCAGCATATAGCCATCCTATCTACCAGGATACCAATCTAACAGATCATACCAACATATAGCCATCCTATCTACCAGGATACCGATCTAACAGATCATACCATCATATAACCATCCTATCTACCAGGATACCAATCTAACAGATCATACCGGCATATAACCATCCTATCTACCAGGATACCAATCTAACAAATCATAACAGCATATAACCATCCTATCTACCACGATACCGATCTAACAGATCATAACAACATATAACCATCCTATCTAACAGGATATCGATCTAACAGATCATAACAGTAACAATCCCATATAACAAATCCAAATCAAAGGGTCAGCCTTGGTGCCTTAGACCCTTGAGTACAGTGAGGATAACTCACATGGCAATGCCGATCTGAACTGAAGAATCGAACTCCCGAATCGCTATCTTGCCGGAAATCCCGAACTATCACATAATAAATACCAAGTCATTACACAACATAACCATCTTGACTAGGGGTCCAAACAATCCATCATGTCCATTCTCTTTATTGGGCCAAGGCCCAATGCCAATTCCATAACCTTGAAAGCCCTTAAGCAGCACCCATTATTGGCCCAATTTACCAAATTGGGCCCAACTCCCTAATTGGGCCTCACTTCAAGATCCATTATCAAAACTTGGCCCAAAACATAATATTCATAAAGTCCAGCAAAGGCCCAAATCCAACTAGTCCATAAACAGCCCAAAACCCGAAGCCCAATTGTCAAATGCCCAACAGAGGATGTACGTGGGGCGTACTCCTCTGGTACGCGGGGCCTACTCGTCCAGATGTTGACCACCATCGGGGTGGTTGACCCAGTACGCTGGGTTTCACCAAAACCCTAATAAGTGCTTAATGGCTTAAGCACTTAAGCCCAAACTCTAGATCCATTGACCAAATGTGCCATAGGACTATAAAGTCTCGAAGTTTATCACTTTGGACATCCAAAAAGTTCTTAACACATGGTCTTAATCCATTAAGACCTTCCTACTTCATGCATGAGACAAATCTAGCTATTGGGACACCATTTTTATCACTTAGGACCTCTTCTAAGGTCTGAAATGACAACTCATTTCGTCCAAAACATAACATGCACCATTTTGGGACTTTTGGGACAAGAATGCTTCCATAAAGCTAAAATGACTAGATCTATCTCATACAAGTATAAAGTTCCAAGCTTTTTACCTCTGGAGCTTCTAAGGGACAAACCAACTTCAGATCTACAAACTTGATCTTCTTCTCCAACTCCTTGATGTAACACCTTCTTCTTAAAACACTCAAGAAACACTCAAAAAGATCAAACACTCATGGAAATGGCTAGGGTTTGGGGAAAACGACTCTAAGCAGTGGAGGCTGGGGTAAGGGATGGTCTTGTGCTCATGTTGCTTATATAGACCCCAAATCCTAAATATTAGGGTTTCCTTCTGCCATGAGTACGCCCAACGTACATAAGTGTACGCCCAGCGTACTAGGGCGCGCCTAGTACGCTTAGCGTACCCTTATATACGCACAGCGTACTCCTCCTGATCCCAATAATTGCAATTTAGCCCTTTGACTTTTTCATAGCTTCACCCTTCCATCCCCAGGGACTATAAATGACAAATCTTGGGATGTTACATAAAAACCATTTTCATACATAAAACATAACATACATATAACATAAAATACACATCACAAGCATGCATTATAATGTGTATAAACCAAGCCATGTTTAGTAATAATTTTTGTGAGCCATCACAAGAATTATTAAGTCTTTCCTAAAGGACTTAAGGGACACTTCAAAAGGTCTTCAAGGTGGTAATTTCTTTATCTTGTTACATTTAAAGTAAATACAACTAGTCTAACTAATTTATTACATCAAATCAACAAATGAAAAATACATGTTTATCTATTACATCTTATGAATAAATAAATATCAATCAAACACAACACAAAGGTCCAAATGACTTGTTTATACACAACAATATATCAAATATTATAACAAACAACTCTTTGTTTTTTCTAAGGCAACTTTTATATAACCAAAATGCATGAAAAATGGTTATATATAAAAATAAACAATTTTAACCAAGAAGTTGTCAAAGAAGACAAATATGGATTTTTCTTAACCAAAAGAAATCCATGCTTGTTTTCCAAAAACCAAAGATTATCAAACATAAAAAATCATTATAACATATAAAAGATGGCTCTGATACCACTGTTGGGTTTTGATACGAAATAGAAGTTTGTTTTTCACAAAAAACGGGCAACGGAAGACTTTAAAAATAACAACTTTATTTTTAGTTCATAACAAAACCGAACCATCATGGATCCATTTATAGAGGTTAGAATGAAATAAAACCAACCATAGGATGTTTTAGAGATAACCTTTGAAGCCTTTGAACCCACTTGGTTTTGGGGTGTTGATGAAGATAACAAAAGATCAAAGTGTATGATCTTCTCTACAAGTATCCACCATCAAGAGTAAGGCACTTCGAATGCTAGTTCATTCTTGTATTCTTGAGTGTCTAAAGCCTTTAAGTGCTTAACTTAAATAAGCACTAAAGGTAACAACTCAAGAGGTCTTCTAAACACCAAAGTAAAGCACCAAACTTCAAAGGCTTGGAGCTCCTTCACACTCACTGTTTTAGAGAAGAAAAAGGGAAGAAGAAGAGCTTCGCTCTTGCAAAAATGCAAGCCTCATGCATCTCTTATATAGCCCATGAAATGTAAGGCATAACCATTAAAATAATATGAAGTAATGGTAGCCTTTAGAAGCATGGGAGACAAATGGTGGAAGGTTGAAAAAGCAACCTCCCACACCATCATTATGCCTTTTAAAAAGTAAGATTCTTTATTTTTTAGAAACTCCAAGTTTATAAAATATAAACTTTGTCTTTAGGTAAAAGACAAAAGAATCCAAATAGTCCAAAATGTTGTGCATGACTTATTAATCCATACCATATGAAATAATAACTAGTAATACTCTCTTATAATTATTATTTGACAAAATTGCAAAAATGGTCCCTATGGTATGCAAATTTTTGAGGTTTTAGTCCAAACCCTGAGTTTTTTGGATTCATGGTCCTTTTGGAGTGGTTTGTATGTGGAATTGGTCCCTGGACTTAACTCCCGTTAAAAAGCATCTGTTAACCTCCCTCATGTGCATCATATGTGAGGGTAAATCCGTCATTTCATATGTAAGGGACCATTTTTGCATAAACCATTTTTTTTAGCTTATTTGACCTTTACCCCTCATTTACTTTCCCCAACACCCGTCAACTTCCCTAACTCCCTCCTTCTTGCTTCTGCTCCATTGAACCTGCAAAAAACCCTTGTTGCTTATCCAAACAAGTTAATTGACGCAACACATATAAGGCAATACGTTTAATACGAAATGGTGTTCGTAATGTGGCATATCAGACCAAAACATGAAGTTGTTGATGTATCAGCCGTATATGGTAAGTTGCTTTGTTTTCTTTAACTTTCCTATTTTGCATTTTCTTATTGATTTAGAACAAAAAAGGCAAAATTTTGACTTTGTTAATATGTTCAATTTTGATTTTTAGCGGGTGCACCCACATGGTTTAGTATTAAGCTTCATCACGGTGGGAAATTTACTAAGTTACCTGATATAAAGTACATTGGAGGTAAAGTGTGTTATGTTGATTATGTGGACATAGATGAGTTTTCTGTACATGAACTTGATGCCATAATGCTTGACCTAGGTTACCCATACCCACAGAATTCTGAATTCGCTGATGAATCCCCAGTGATATACTAGCATTTTAGGATACCCAATAGTGACTTTCGATTTGGTCTTAGAGCTTTAGGGAATGATCAGGATGTGATCAACCTTTCTAAATACGTTGCACATAACAAAGGAAGGTATAAACATGCCATTGGATGTTTAGAATACATAAGGGAGTATCTATGAAGAGGATATGCAATGTCATGAAGGAAATGAAAAAGGCTAAAGGTCCACTAACATCCACAGCAACAGACATCCTAGCTGCAAGAAAAACAGTTGCTTCACAATACATTGCTAGGTGGAATGGGGGAGACAAGTATCAAGTCACAAGAGCTTTAAAGGATCAACATGATGTGGATGTTAGGAACCAAACATGAACTTGCAGAAAATGGGAATTAATTGGAATTCCATGCAGACATGCAATTGCAACTCTGAATGAGATGAGTAAAGACCCAGACGCTGAGCTTGACATTTACAAATGGGTTCACAAGGTGTATTTTCTAGAGACATGGAAAAAGGCTTATTATTTTAAGGTGGATCCAATTAAGGGGAAATCCATGTGGCCAAAAAGTGAATGTCCCACAAAGCTAATCCCTCCTCCACATCACACTCAGGTGGGTAGGCCTAAGAAAAAAAGAAGACAAAGTGAGGGTGAAAGGTTAAGCAAAAAGCAGAGGGCAAGTCAAGGTGTTGAAGTGAATGCTACACAAGAAGGAGGTTCCCAAAAACCAACAAATGATGGAGTGCAGAAGCTATCAAGGAAGCATATCAGTGTTACTTGTAGCAAATGCAAGAACAAGGGACACAACTCTAGGACCTGTAAAGGGCAAGGTGGGAATCAGTCCAATAAGTAATGTGTCATGCATGGGGTTTTCTATGATTTTGGTTGCTTTTGAAAACTTGGTTGTTATATCTACACTATTTTCTTGAAATCTTTTGGTTGGTTGTTATGAATACTTGGTGGTTATGTTATTAATCTTAATGAAATGTTCATTTTGGTTGTTATGTTATGAATCTTAATTAAATGTACATTTTGGTTATGTTATGAATCTTAATGAAATGTACATTTTGGTTATGTACAATTGGTTCTAATGAATCTTCATACCATTTCTATTGATGTGTTAATTCTGATACATTCATATAATTTTGGTAATACATTCATACCATCATAAGTCACTACAAAAATGATCACATAAAATTACAACAAAATGACCATTTTATCCATACTAATACCCTTCACAGACCAAAACACCCTTCACAGTAAACCCCTACACAAACCAGATACAGAACAAGACAATCACAAAAAAAAACAACTTCCAAACAGGTACATTTTCAGCTTCAAATTGTCATCCTTCAATGCTTTGCAATTTGCCACCAACATGTTGTTCCTGCATATCAGTCAATTGCATTGATCCTGTAGCATGTTCACACTTCTAAGCAACTCATTACATCGTTCCTGCACTGAATTCAAATTTCTTAGCAGACCAGGTATGATGGCTTTAGACCTAGCACACATTGGGGGATCAAGCCACCCGATAAACCCACAAACGGAATTATTCATAGGGCATGCAAAAAATCTCCTTCCTGGATTCAGAGGGATCCAAGACATTTTCACCAAAGCAACTTTTCCACAAAAACATAGAACCATTGTTGTTGTAATAGAGCTCAAGAAGAAGAAGGGTAGAAAAAAGAGACGTTGGGGAAGAAGATCGCGGGAAGTGGGGATATTTAAAAGGAGTTAAGCCAAAATACGGTTATGCAAAAATGGTCCCTTACATATGAAATGACGAATTTACCCTCACGTATGAGGCACATGTGGGGGTTAACAGATCCTTTTTAACGGGAGCTAAGTCCAGGGACCAATTCCACATACAAACCACTCCAAAAGGACCATGAATCCAAAAAACTTAGGGTTTGGACTAAAACCACAAAAATTTGCATACCACAGGGACCATTTTTGCAATTTTGTCTTATTATTTTCACAAAACAATAATTATTCCCTATTTAAAATACAAGAATCGATATTATTTATTAATAATCATATTAATAATAAATATAAAAAATGTGCCAACTTGATAAAGGTGTGACCGTATAGGATCATATATTATTAGCAATATCACTCCATAATGATTCTTGGACATATAGATCCAACATATCTTAGCACGATCCAAAAGATTGAATGCAATTTGATCATTCGTCGAGCCCCTGTTGATGAAGGAAATTATATGTTATGACATGACCGGGTGGGACACCCGGGTCATAATATAATGCTTCGAACAATGAATGCATCTCATGGGCATCCTCTCAGAGGAAAGAATTTTGTCATTAATCTGAAAAGCCCATGCCAAGCATGCTCGATTGGAAATACACATCTCGAACCACTTCACGTAAAACCTATAAAAGTGGTTTCCTATTTTCTTGAGAGATTTCAAGGGGATATTTGTGGACCTATCCAACCAAAATGCGGACCATTTAAATATTTCATGACATTGGTTGATGCATCAACAAGATGGTCACACATCGCTTTGTTGTCCACAAGGAATGCAATATTTCCTAAACTCCTAGCTCATATCATTAAATTGAGGGCCCATCATCCAGATTATCTGATAAAGTCAATTCAACTTGATAATGTCGCTAAGTTTACGGCTAAAACGTTCAGTGACTATTGCATGACATTAGGCATTGATCTTGAATACCCTGTTGTGTATGTTCATTGCCAAAATGGTCTTACAAAAACATTTATTAAACGGATACAAATAATTGCGAGAACTTTGGTTATGCGCACTGAACTTCCCATTTATGCATGGGGTTATGCAATATTGCATGTGGCTGTATTGGTCCATCTGAGGCCCATGGCCACCCAACCACTTTCTTTATACCAACTGGTAACTGGATATGAGCCTGCTGTCTCACATTTACGCGTATTTGGGTGTTTAGTAAATGTTCCAATTGAACCTCAAAAGCGTTCGAAATTTGGACCTCAGAAACGACGAGGAATATATGTTGGTTATGAATCTCGTACATCATACGCTATTTATATCCCTTGACAGGCGATCTCTATAACACTAGACATGCAGATTGTGACATTGATGAGTCAATATTCCCGTTGTTAGGGGGAAATTTTCACATTAAAGTTGATGAGGAGCGACATTAAATAACGTGGCATGTACCTAATATGTCTCATATGGATCCCCCAACTACACATGGTGATAAGGAAGTGCAACAAATTTTAAGTCTACAAAATGTTGCTAATCAGCTACCAGACGCATTTAATGACTTAGCAAGTGTTTCGAGATCAAATATACCTGCTGCAAATGTGCCTACAAGGATAGACGTCCCTATGAGATGCCATGTTCCGTTTGAACATGTTGCACTGGTCGTATCATCATGCAAACGAAACTACCATTGGTTGTCCAGACCGCCACTCTTCCCAAGAAAAGAGGAACACCGGTCGATTCCAAGGATGTTTTGCCTCGAAAAAGGAGAAAGCTTGTTGCATCTATTTTTCCACATGAGATCATTAAGGATGACGGGAGTATATTAGAGGAGCATGTTCCCAATGAAACACCAATTCCTCATCATCCCGATAATCTTGAAATATTTGTTGAGTATGCTAGCTTAGACGGTATTTTGAAGTGAAACGAGACTTTCATCGATGATGTGTTCATATACGTAGTGGCCAATGAAATTATGAGCAATGATGACATGGAACCACATACTATTGTTGAGTGTCAATGTAGAACGGACTGGCCTTAATGGAAACAAGCAATCTAGGTAGAATTGAATTCCTTAGCGAAAAGAAGAGTTTTTGGACTTGTTGCTCCAACACCGACCGATGTTATACCAATTGGTTATTAATGGGTATTCGTAAGAAGCGTAATGAGAATAATGAGATTGTAAGATACAAAGCTCGCCTCGTGGCACAAAGCTTCTCTCAGCGCCATGGAATTGATTACGAGGAGACGTATTCACCCGTAATGGACGTTATAACTGATGAGTTTTGAGCATTCTAACACTCCTAAGCGTACATGCAACCCTAAATACCTTGGATCTATGTTTTCTCTATTATACATGCAATTATTAACTTTCCAAGGTATTACCCTATCTAGCATACAATACTTGATACTTGGGTAATCAAATGGATAGAATACATACCTTTGTTTGATGTAGCTTGTCTCCATGAAGCTTGAGTGCCTAGTGCCCCAAGTGTGACACCTCAAATGGTTCACACAACACCAAATGCACATGGAATGACTTGAAAGAAATGGAACACTCCTTGAAATCGTCTAGCCCTCATATTCACACATTAGTGCACGATTTCTTGAGCCATGGGATTCTTTTATATGGTGGCTATTAGGGTTACACCATGTAACTCATAACTTTACCCATTCCTTATGCTCCATGGATTTTAACCTCCATGGAGTATCCATGGGTCACCCCATGGACTTAGTCCAACATAAGGAATCTTGGATCACAAGCCCACATATATAAGAATGAATGATTTACACAATCAACCCATATATTTAATTAGTCTCCTTTTGATCACTTAATTAATTCCAAATTAATTCTTGATCAATACTAATTAAATAACCTTATTAATATATTAGAACTTATAATATATTAACCAACCTTAAGTGTTATTTCTCTCATTATAGTCTATCCAAATGCATGATGCCATGCAACCCAAATGGACCATGCCGGGTCGGGTCAAGTCTTACCAATTATAGTTATGGACTTAGACATTAATCCAACAGTCTCCCACTTGGATAAGTCTAAAACTATTATTGCGTATGACTTCAGGAACCGATCAGCAATCGTAGCTCTCAAAAGCTTCTGTCGAACTCTGACCTTGTCGATGAACTCTGACCTTTGTCAATGACTTGTCCATTAGATAAGGGATCATATATTCCTCCATTCTAGATATCATATGGACTGAGACATGGATTATAATCATTCTCTCTGTCCATTTGTTGTTTCCTGATTTTCGATTTATGATGACTGACTGATTGAACAAATCAAATCAGTCCTGGCTTGGCCAAGCACTCACATGTGTCATCGCTAAATCATCGAGGGGCCCATAGATATCGCTTTTATCCCGAAGGTAAAAGGAATGGATAAACTTCGACTCATATGGCTTGTTCTACTACTTGTTGAATCATACACAAAGGCACGTTTTATAACATCGAGTTACCAATGCGTTTTCATGCAATCAATGTATAACCAACTCATAGTAACAACTCATATCTCTAGGTTTGAAGAATATAAGATATTATCGTCTCATGATCACTCGTGATAAAATCCATGAAGTGATTCAAATGAGCGCGGGTTGAATCCAATACTCAGAACTTATGAGCATTCATGAGTATTGTAGCACAACTTTGTCCGCCAACTTGGACCTCTACAAGCCAACCCATGACAGTCTTGATTCATATCTACTTCCAACATATGAACGACTGTGGATGGTTTGAATAACTTAATCATTCAGGAAAAGCGACTTAGTTATTCTGGAAGTCAAAACATGCAAAGAGAAACACAAGAATAAATGAATCAAATATGGTATCAAACCCTATGAATATAAATAAACAGTTTTATTTATCACCATACTGATTACTCATTATTCATTGTTTCGGTTTTATCAACTTTATACTTGAATTAAAAACACTAGTTGTCCCATGCTCCAAGCATGTACACTATGTTTTTTCTTAAACAATAGCTTTGCCATACACCAAGTATGCACTCTATGTTTGTCTATGATCCTTACTTTGTGAACTATATCGATTGAACATACTTTCAATGATTCTCTTTTCACACTCCCAAATCCTTATCAAAAAATGTAAGAATTCCAAATTCCTATCATTTATCGAAATCTGTTTAGATTTTAAACTTATATGCACTGACCCTCCTGTAATGAATATGTATAAAGTCACAAAGACTTGTCAACAGTCATTATAAGGTATTCCAATGGAGATCAACTCCATGGAAACTAAGTCTCATATTCAAAGTACATTGCTTTGGACATGCTTCTTGCATTAAGTTTTCTAATCTTACACAGATAACTTCCACCTATGGAGACAACTCCATATTCTCATTTTGACTATCACTTCTGAATAAGAGATGCCTCTTTTCAGAATATGTCAATATGGTCCTTCCAAAATTAGCACTATACTTCCAACTGTCCCTGAGCAACCAATCTTTGGTAAACCTCAGATTGTCCTCGACAATTGCTTAATCATTTTAGTCATATCCAATTCTAGACCTTTTCCCTTCTTAATGCCTCTGGGCATTTGGAAAAATTTAGAAATGACAAATATTATAGCACATGCAATCGATCCTGTACCCAAAGCAAATGGTACACGATTCATGATGTCTCACATAAAGACATGATTCTAGACCAGTCTTTTGCTACAATATTTTTATTTGCCATGTTTTCAAAAATTGACTATGAAGAGGGATGTCGTAATCATAATCGAATTTTGAGAACGCAATATATAGAATTTCCTTAAGTTGAACTAATCCAACATGAAATTCATATATATATTCTTGACTAAAGATGATTAAGGTCTCAATCTAAGCCTTTAGAACTGAAATGAAGTATATCCTCTCCCTTAATTATAGCAAAACAACTTTTTCAATCCCTGCAGCCTCACGAATTGAAACTTTTGTTTTCTATAATTAACATTGCTAACTTGCAACACTAACAATAATTATCATGCTCCCACTAACATGATGATTATTAGCATAACACTTATGCTCCCACTAGCTTTGACATGTACTCAGAAATCAGCTGGACTTCTAGAAATCAATACTTTATTGACTTCCTTCCCAAAGTTCAGATTTCTGATACGAGATGCTTTGATAAAACTTTATCAAAATCATACACCTTTCCTTAGATAGCATGCATGTGTGGCTAAACAATTTCAGAACTATGAAAAGGGATGCCGTAATCATAGTCTCAATTGTTTAGACCTTTTGCCATCTGCTTCAAATCTACTTGGTGGAAGTGTTTCCTCACCATCATTTTCATGAATCGGAGAGAAACCTTATGACCCTTAGATTTTATGGTGTATGTGTTCTTATCCATGTGAATCGTCAAAACCATAGTCACAAGACAAGGATAATGACAAATCCAAACTCATATGGACTGAACTTATGCAATCTTAACTTCTTGCCACCTGGCAGTACAGGGCCTGCCATTGCTTCCAAGTTGTTATGCAACCAATTGAGAACTTTCAGAACTCCTATGCAAAGCCAACTTTAACTGGAATGGGCACAGAATATGTCAACATGATAGGTTATAAACCTCAAGTCGTGTGCTAGTGAAGAACCTCAGGTTTTATTCTTGATTAGTTCTTGAAATTCTTCTTAGGATCTTTAAGACTCCCACTGTCCTCTTGACATATAAGACTATCTTGCCAAATATTCAAGAGATAGTGCGGATTCTTTATCAAGACAAACACTTCACACAATTGGCCTTAGTTGGTCTTTGTTTTATCCAAAACATCACAACTTACCAATTTCAAATGTACAAGAGTAGGACACTTTTACTCTTACATTTGACAAGTGTTATAAACCTTTCTTTAAGATATGTCACTCAACTTATAGTCTTGGAGTATGACTCTAAGACTTGTTTTGAAACGAAGTATGACTCATCTTCTTGATTTAACCATTTCAACAATTCATGACTCCTCTTCTTAGTCATAAGAATGCACTAAGATGTCCTTAGAAGACCAATTGTGATGTGGTTCTTTAATCATTAAGATGATCACAAAACATGATACTAAAGTACTCTCCCATCTTTTTAGATTTGAGAAACTTTTATCTGTCTGCCTAATTTGATTCTTCCCATTCGTTCTGCCATACATTGAGACTTTTCCAATGTTTCAGAATTATACTTAAACTTGTAAGTATAACCATGTTTACTAAAATTTAGTAAATCATGACGAATAGTCTTAACGAGCTTTGTGGTGGACTTGACCAGTGCATAAGAATATGTACTCGATCTCTTTAGTCCTTAACTTGACTCACACATCCATGTGAACAAGTCTTAATTTTCCAATGCTTGAAAGTTCTCATTCATCATACTATTCAACTTGCATGATTCCAAGTTTCTATCCAACTGAAGCCTTGGGAATGAGAATCTTTCCTTATTTGGTAAATTATGACACTACCACAAACGAAATAATCAAGTCCATTTTTTTTTCAAATATTGCTATCAATGGAATCATATAAACAACCATTTTTCACAAATGCCACTTGTAAGGATATTTAAAATAAATATAAAATTAAAAACTTTTATTTTATTTCAAAACTTTGCAGAAACAACTTATCCTTATACTGCAAATGCATACGGAAAAACTTGTTGTTATCTAGTCCTAAGCAATATATCATAACTCCTAAGTAACAGCTTCAAAATTCTGATGCGATCGAAATCCACCTACGCGATCAGAATCAACATATACTTCCTTTAAGCTTTCTCTCTATTCTTTGATTCTTAAAACATCAACATGTGACCCAGTCACATCATGTAATGAGGATCTCAGAATAGAACTTAACAGAGTTAGATAATGGGCTCTACCTGATGTAGAGTCAAACTTATTGACTTTAACATCCTTAGGTAAATTTGGCAGCTTTGCAATCAACGCCCTTCCTTTGGCAAAATAAACATATGGACCCTTTGGTAATGGGACTATCTCAGACTTAGCCTTTCTCCTTACCATTTGGTCAACCGGGTTGACTATGGCCAATCCCTTTCCATTGGGAAGAGAATGCTTTTTCTGGATTTCCAGTGTCACCATTGTCACTGTCCATAAAGTTTTTGGGAAGTTGATCTTCTAATCAAATTTTCTTTACTATCGTTCCAAATCATTGTTGATTCAGCAGCACCAAGCAAATAGATATGATCATTAAGGTTCATGTCATAGTCTGTTTCATAGTAGTCCCAAAGGAACTCACTATGTGACTTAGAAAGTGATTGAACATCCAACTTTCTCAAGACTTTGACACCCAACTCTCCCAGCTTGTCAATATGTGACTTCATCTCTAAGATGTGATCACACATAGACCTTGCTTGCCATTAGGGCTTGAGTGACCTTGAACTTGTGGGTTGGGGAGAATAATTGGAGGATGTGGAGGAAGTAAAGTTCCAAGAGATTTGGGAAGATCATAGATGTCTGAACTAGACATCTTTTGGGAGATATTCAAGATAGTTGATCTAAAGTCCTTAATATAACACCCAATATTAAATATTAAGGCTAGGATCCAGCAACCTATTTATAACTGGAAGAGGGATGCCGTAATCCGAGTTATAAAATAGTTGAAGGTAGGTAAATGACGATTTACCAATTTC
This sequence comes from Lactuca virosa, assembly GCF_052849685.1. NCBI lineage: Eukaryota > Viridiplantae > Streptophyta > Magnoliopsida > Asterales > Asteraceae > Lactuca > Lactuca virosa. The sequence goes on from NC_136430.1 coordinate 333,253,682, forward strand.
CACCATGAAAAACGAAATAATGTAATTAGGTTTTTAATTGGATTTGAAACTCCTAGATCTTTTGAGATTCAATGAACTTTTCAATGGCATGTTTCAATCTCGAGTGTGCCCTTCAGGTTTTGTGACTGGGATGTCGAGGATCACAAAACAAGGTGTGAAGTAACCATGCAAATATACTTGGTACCCTTAATATTTACCCCTCAATCGATGTACCGGTTAACCACACGAGCTCCACCGCTACTATGATAAATATTAAGTTACCCTTTGCCTACTTTGTTAAATCCAGGTTAGTGTGTCAGTTAACCATACACGCTCCACTAACGGTTTAAACAAAGTGCAAAGTGTAATTTCATGGATTAGCACCTTATTCACATTTTCCTAAGTAACTAAGATTGGGAATTTATAAGTGTTTAGTTACTTAGTATTTATCATTAATACTTTTAATGAAGGGAGAATTATAGTCCTTGTCCTACCCGTTCGGCTAACGACCCTCCACCAGTCAAGGAAGCGGTGGGTGAGAGTGGACACCCATTAAACTGCCATTTTATAAGAAGTAACCTTATACCCCCCTTATAGACCGGCTTCGTGAATGAGGCCTACTAACGGTAAGACTGACTTGCTCTTATACATATATTTATTATTAACTTATAATACTATAAAGTATAAGGGTTGAATTTTAACTTTTAAAATTCTAAGGGCTAACTTGGAATTATAGTATTCATGGGGAAAACTTTACAAATTCCAAAACTTGAGGGCAAGTTTTGAAAATATTCAAAACTAATTAATTCCATAACTTATGTGTTTAAAGTAGTTTTAATTAAAAAAAACTCTTCAAGTTCCATAACTTGAGGACAAGTTATGGAAGACTTTAAACTAATAAAAGAATGTAACTTTTCTTTATTTTTGTAACTTATGGAACTAATTAAGGTTACACATTTTATCATTTAATGAAGTGACTCTTGAACCTCCATAACTTGAGGACAAGTTATGGAGTCATAAAACCATTTAATGAGGACAAGACTCTTCACTTTTGTAACCATTGCCAACTTTTTATGAGTTTTATTAAACTTAAATGTGACTTTTCATATAACTTGAGGACTAGTTACAAAAACACATTTTAGAATCAACTCTTAGATTAAAATGGATTGAAAACACATAATCAATTAACTTTTCTATTAATCTAAGAAACTCATATGAACAAAGATAATTCACATCAAATTTTTTTCAAGTAATTAGCATAACTTTTAAACTAATACAAAACATGAATCTATTGACAATTATCTCTGAAATTGGATTAGCATGAACATTACCACATCAAAAACAAGTTTATAAGTCCAAAAACATCTAAGGGTAATGTTCCTAGTCCATTTCTAGCCAAAACAGTCGAATATATGCTGTCAGGGGTTCCAAAATTCGATTTTTCAGCTAATTTTGCAAGTATAACAAGAAAACAAGCCTTGGCTCTGATACCACTGATGATTTTTGAGCATTCTAACACTCCTAAGTGTACATGCAACCCTAAATACCTTGGATCTATGTTTTCTCTATTATACATGCAATTATGAACTTTCCAAGGTATTACCCTATCTAGCATACAATACTTGATACTTGGGTAATCAAATGGATAGAATACATACCTTTGTTTGATGTAGCTTGTCTCCATGAAGCTTGAGTGCCCAGTGCCCCAAGTGTGACACCTCAAATGGTTCACACAACACCAAATGCACATGGAATGACTTGAGAGAAATGGAACACTCCTTGAAATCGTCTAGCCCTCATATTCACACATTAGTGCACGATTTCTTGAGCCATGGGATTCTTTTATATGGTGGCTATTAGGGTTACACCATATAACTCATAACTTTACCCATTCCTTATGCTCCATGGATTTTAACCTCCATGGAGTATCCATGGGTCACCCCATGGACTTAGTCCAACATAAGGAATCTTGGATCACAAGCCCACATATATAAGAATGAATGATTTACACAATCAACCCATATATTTAATTAGTCTCCTTTTGATCACTTAATTAATTTCAAATTAATTCTTGATCAATACTAATTAAATAACCTTATTAATATATTAGAACTTATAATATATTAACCAACCTTAAGTGTTATTTCTCTCATTATAGTCTATCCAAATGCATGATGCCATGCAACCCAAATGGACCATGCCGGGTCGGGTCAAGTCTTACCAATTATAGTTATGGACTTAGACATTAATCCAACAATAACATTCCACTACTTAATCAGTTTAGTAGTTTCTGAAAAAATGAATGTGCAGCTCTAGATGTGGTCACAACCTATCTCTATGGGGATCTAGACATAGAGATATAAATGAAAGTCACTGATGGAATTAAGTTGCTTGAATCAAGTAGTTCCAGACCACGGAACACGTTCTCGATAAGACTGAGATGTTTATTTTGTAGATTGAAACAATCTGGGCAGATATGGTATAGCCGTCTAAGTGAGTACTTTATCAAGGTGGGATATTTTAATAACGAGATATGCCCATGCATGTTTATTAAGAGATCTGATTAAGGATAAGCGATTTTCGCAGACTATGTAGATGATATGAATCTCATAGGAACCTCGAAAGAATTGTTCGAAACTGCTGAAATCCTGAAGATGGAATTCGAGATGAAAGATCTTGGGAAGACACGGTATTGCCTCAGCCTATAGATGGAGCACCGTAAAGATGGGATTTTCCTCCATCAAGAAAACTACAACCAAAAGGTGTTGAGATGCTTTAGTCATTATGATGCGAAGTCGTCATCTACTCCCATGGTCGTTCGTTCTATAGACATTAAAAAGGACCCATTCCATCCAAAGGAGGAAGATGAAGATATATTGAGTCCTAAGTGTTCATATATGGGTGCAATAGGCGCATTATTGTACTTGGCCCAATATACTAGACCAGACATCTCGTTTGTTGTGATCTGTCTTGCTCGACAGAGTAATGCGCAAACACGCCGCCATTGGAATAATATTAATGACATCTTCAATTATCTTAAAGGTACTGAGGATATGGGTTTATTCTATCCCTACACGTCATCAAGTGGATCAAGTCCGAATGATGCTTGAGATAACATGACCCTTGTTGGCTATGCTGATGCAGGTTACTTATCAGACCCGCATAAGGGAGATTCCCAATCTGGTTATGTCTTTACCATCGGGAACACGACGATATCATGGAGGTCTTGTAAACATAACCTAGTTGCTACTTCGACAAATCACCCTGAACTACTCGTGCTCTATGAGGTGACTAGAGAGTGTGTATGGCTTCGAGCTGTATTTGGCCATATTTGAAGTACATGTGATTTGGCTTATGATCCCAATGAACCACTTGCCATATATGAAGATAACACTGTTGTTATTGACCATGCAAAACATGGTTACATCAAAGGGGATAACACTAAACACATCTCGTCGAAATTGTTCTTTACACATGAACAACAAGCATTTCAAAAGATTGCAGTGCAACATATCGGACCAGAGAAGAATCATGCAGACTTGTTCACCAAGTCACTGCCGAAGTATTCTTTCCAAAAACATGTCAAAGCTATTGGACTTAGGAAGCTCTCTGAGCTACCTAAATGACATGTATCTTGCACCCAGTTGTGTGTAAATAAGACTTGCATCCTGACGTATGCTTTGCACCCCGTTGAGTGCATGTGAGGGGGAGCATCCTGATGAATGCTTGTATACTCTTTTTCCTTTCGCTCAAGGGTTTCGTCCCATGGGGTTTACCTTGACAAAAATTTTTAATGAGACACTAACTGTATCCCATTCTCACGTATAATTTTTAAAGTCAAGGGGAGTATCCAGTTGAAAACTTATTAACCATATTGCACTCTTTTGTCATTCGTTAGAGTTTTTGTCCCACTGGGTTTTCTCTAAACAAGGTTTTAATGAGGCAACATATATGGTTCCTTCCCTCGATTAAGACATCGAGATCGTACTCTTTTCTCCTTTGACCAGAGTTTTTGTCCCAAAAGGGTTTTCCTCGGCAATGTTTTTAATGAGGCGAACATTTAATGAATTGTCTGAAGATACAAGACGAAGAAGTACATGAATGATTCAACGTAAATCTAAGCAACCAAGGGGTAGTGTTGTAACTCATTTATGTTGGTAGTGATTGCTCATATTTATGTAATTCATAAGTAGCAATTATGTACTTCGAGGTTACAATCTTTGGTTCACTCACTCCTATATAAAGAGTTGCTATGTACTCTTGTATTATACATTCACATTGTCTAAAAAAATCTTTGCATGATCATTAAATTGAACTAATTTGGCTTAGATAGTTATCTTATTATTTTTTCACATAGTTATCTTATTAATCAATAATTAATTTTTCAACTATCGATCAATCAACTAGCTATTTAGTTCCAAAAAAATGTCCTGATTTTATTGTTTATCATTTCACACCTAAACCAATATCGATAACATGATTAACATCTAGCAGGAGTCAAATACAACGCCTTTTTCTTTTTCCAGGGAGTGTAGTATACCTAACCAGAAAATTATCACTAAAACCATGGATATTCATTCATCGATTTAAGGATGTCCATATGATATGATAAACGGTTTCAGTCATGTAACATTTTATCGATTATATTCTAGAAAGACGTATAAATATGTGTCAACATTGCTAATGAATAGAAACTTTTAGACCAATTCTCTACCTATTCATTTTGTTTTGTTGTATACAAACAAATTATGCCGGCCGAAGCTCTTAGGAATGAAAGTCTCATTTGCTTTGTGTTTATTGTTCGTGCTTCACATCGCCATTAATCTCCGATCCCACCACACCTCGTCACTATCACTTTCCACTGTTTCTTGATTCCTCCAATAATCACACAACTAAAAAAAATTCATCGACTTTTCTACAAATTCCTCATTCAAAATATGTACCCAAACTCCATCCTCGACGAAACCCAATTCCTAGAATATAATCCCTTGGAAGGGTATGATTATGAACAGGTGGACAATCAGTTTCCGGCGCCGGAAATAGAGAACCAGGCAGTCGACGAAGAACTCCTTCCGTTGGAAGACGTAAGCAACACCATCAATCAGTTCGATGCGCGGCGATTGTCAGTCCAGGTTCAAGATTTGGATAACCATGATCAGGCACCGTTCTTGAAACTGGAATTCGACCAATTAACGAAGGGAGTTTCAAATTCAAAGTTAAAGTCAAAATCAGCGTACCCAGATCTGAATTCTCCGGCGTCCCTACAGCTCCTGAGTTGTTCCCGGAGCAAATTTAAGCGTTTACCGGACGAAACTGTACCGGATTGTGCCGGGAAACTGTCGACGGTGGAAATCATCGAACTCGCAGCGGAGAAGTTTATAAAGTTTTCAACTCAACAGGTCAATGGGTACACCATGTTCACTCATCCGTACGGGTCGTCGGCGTTCACGAGCTTATCGATAGACGAGACCAGAGAGGTGGAGCTTGTTTTCCAGCTTTTGACTGCCGCCGAGAATGTTAGCCGGAAACAGTTTGATGTTGCCAGCAAATTCATAGCACGGTGTGGGTGGGTGGCGTGCGACAGCGGCTCTCCGGTTGAACGGCTGGTATCACTTATGTGATGCATTACAGAAAAGAATCGGAAAAGAAATTGGTATACCCTTTGCTACGAAACTAGAAAAACAGGTGAATCATACTACTATTCATACAAATGTCAAATTTAAAATAATAATAATAATAATTCTATTTTAATTAGTTTGGTTTCACAAAAAAAAAAAAAAAAAAAAAAAAAAACGAACAGTTCTTACTTACCCTAGTTTCGAAGATTTTTTAGGCTTTTGGACAATTTTCTAAAAATTAAGATAAAATATATAAAGTTTGATATGATTTGTCATCCATATAATTTTTACTTGTTAGAAAAATGCAAAAAATTTTAAAAAAAATCCAATAAAATACTTTTTTTTTAACAACATTTTCTAAATTTAACAATTTTTTCTAACAAAACAAAGACACCGCATAACGGTCAAAAAAGAAAAATGTGTTAAAGTTAGCTGCTTTAATCGGGAAAAAAAAATGATATTTTCATGGTTACCCGCTAAATTGACAAATACGAGTGGTTTTTAGAAGAAAATCAAATGGCGTGCTTGAACCGAATTTGACCAAACTACAATGATTTTTTTATTACTTGCCCTAAGAATAATGTAAACATTTAATTATGGACGAGTTTATGATTTTTTTTATTCGGTTTTTATTTGATTATCTCAATGTTACTTATTTTACTTTATAACAACAAAATATAACTCGAATGTACATTCTTCTTAATATACCAGTCTTAATTCATCATTTTGAAACATACGGTCTCTTGTGAGACAATTTTTTTGTGACATCTATCGCTAGTACTTCATCATCTGTCTCACGTGTTTGGGTAAATAAAGTACTGAAAATTTTAACTTTTGATGTCAAACTTATTACATGTAGTGTCTAAAGAATGAAAATCCTATGGCAATAGGAACCAATATGACATTCTTGGCCCTTTATCAAGCCCTTCCGTTCAATCAAGTGTTGCATTTCACAGGCATACAATCAAATCATCGATCAAGTTGGGACATCAAAGCAAGTGCATTTGATCGACATCCACATTAGGAGCGGTGTACAATGGACATCTATGATGCAAGCATTAGCAAACCAAAGTTCACAAATTGAGCTTTTGAAACTTACTGCCTTTGCAACATGTAACGCCCGTGTTTCGAGGCTAGGCATTAATACTGACATAATGGTCTAGGTTAACCTTTGTAACTCATTTTGAAGAAATGAAAGGGAATTATGTGAATTTTATGTGAATTATGTGTTTCATGCTTAATTATTAGGGTTTAATTAATTAAGAATAAAAACGAGCGTCAAAATTAAATATTAGATAAAGCCGATATCTATTAAGAAACTTGTAGTGGGCGTGACAAGGATTACGGATATATAAAGAATACAGAAATCCAAGTTATAACGAATAAGTTATGACATGTCGAAGTTTCGCGACAAAACCGGCACGGGGCCGAATGTCGTAAAAAGTGAGTTTTTGATAAACTACTTTTTAGCCTTAGTGATCTAAATGAAACTCGTAGTGTTCGTTAAACCGAGAGTATGTATAAAAAGAACGCCCAAATCTGACTTCGTATGAGGAAGTTATGATTTTTCGAAGTTTCAGCTTAGCAGTAGACAGCTAAAAACTCGAAGTTTAGATCGAGTGATTTTTAGCCGACACAACCTAAACGAGAATCGAATGTCTCGTAAATAGTAGCACAACGGTAAAAAGTCTGACGAAACGGACGTCGGATGAAGAAGTTATGAATTTTTAACGGATTTCCTGTCCCGGTCTGTTAAAAATAATAATTTAAAAATTAAAGTCCAAATTAGCCGACGAAGTCTAAACGAAAGTTGTAGAGCGTAATTTTACCTACGCGTGCATATAAAGAACGTCAAAAACGGAGCTCGTTTTCGAAAGTTATGGATTTTAGAAGTTTTGGCGCGAAAATCGAGGAATAATGCCAAAACCGAGAATTTTCGCACACGTGGACTTCGGCCACGTGTCCTCGCTTCGCAATCCAACGCGTGTCCAGAACCTGCTGAGTCACCGAAGCCACCTGGTGAGGCGTGTCATGCTCTTCGCGAGTCCGAGGTTCGGTCCAGTAGAAGTGCGACGCGTGCCTCTTCCCTCGTGCGTCCGAACCCTCGCAGGTGCCACGAACCATCCCTACTTCGGACTAGACCGCGGTCCACTAAGGAGCTGCCAGCAGCCACTTCGCATGCGCAGCCCATGTGCGAGCCCTCCCTGCGAGCCCTCGGATCTGCGACGCGTGGCTCCTTCTCAACCATCGGATCAGGAGGATCGGCCCTATAAATAGGAGGGTGCGAGACCTCCCGGGTATACTTTGAAAATTTGTCATTTTTAGCCCTTTTTTCAATATTTCTTTCATTTCAACATCCCCCGAAGCCCCGGTACTTATTCCAAAGCCCGGAATACGCCACGAAGTGCCCGAGAAGCCCGGAAAATTTATCTTTTCGGTTTTGAAGCCCGACCCTTCGCAGAGCCCGGTTTCTCAATAAAACTCCCGGTTTTATTAGAAACGATCGTTTTAAGAAACGAATTGCTGCCCGATTTTCATTAAATCAGGTGAGTGTATAGTCACTTTCACCTTACACATAGATATGAAGTATTTACCTTAAAATACGTGCTATGTGTAAATATATTAATTGTTTATTTGAGGTGACTGTTGAATTGATGTTTTATACAAGTTTTAAACTGTATATATATATATATATATATATATATATATATATATTTATCTACAAATATGTTGGGTAAAACATGGGTAGATGAATTAGATGATGTGTGATGAAATAAAAGTGATGAGAAGTATCGATGTTTAAGATGATCTAGTCATCTAGCAGAGTATAGACAACGGCCACAGACTATTTTAGATAGCCCAGTGGAACGTTAGTAGACTTGTAATCGGTACGTATGTTTGAACTATATGTTCATTAGGTATTTTTGAACTATGTGTTCATCCATTAGTTCTTCCTTTTGACACTATTACGTGTCGGGGTACGGGAGCGTACGGGAGTACTTTATCAGTATTTTCCCTATACTTTTATTTGGAAGAGCTTTGGAGTCTTTGTTCTTTTATGAAGTGATCGGACTAGCTTCATGAGTTAGTGATATAGATCATGAGTTAAATAGTGGGTGTGTGATGAAAGGTGAGTTGGATAGATGAGATGATCAGTGATATAGATCATGAGTTGAAAGTGAGTGGTGAAATATGGGAAAAGCTTTTACCCAAATGTTGGCGTGAGTGGTGCAATATGAGAAAAGTCCTTACCCAACGTTGACCCCCGTCATTCAGCAGAGTAGGGATGACAACCATGGACTGTTCTAGACGGTCTGTGGAACACTAGCAGGCTCGCAACCTGTAGGTGTTAATGGACTTGAGTGTTCATTCGCTGTACTCTAAGACCCCCGTCATTTAGCAGAGTATGGATGACAACCATGGACTGTTTTGACGGTCTGTGGAACACTAGCAGGCTCGTAACCTGTAGGTGTTAATGGACTTAAGTGTTCATTCGTTGTACTCTATTCCCCTCATGAGTGCCCTTAGGGCAAGTAAGGCTGGGGAAAACCCCTTAAGTATGTTCATCAGCTATATGAAAACCCCATTGACATGTATTGCGGGGGGGGGGGGGGGGGGAATTCCCGTGGGAAATATCGTCAATGAATAAGAGCTATGGACTTAGTATATGGAAAACCCATTGACATGTATTGCGGGGGGAAACTCCCGTGGGAAATACCGTCGATGAATAAGAGCTATGGACTAGCACATGGCGACGATGTGAATTCGTGCCTATTTGACATAAATTGCTGAAGGAAAGCAATGTTGTCACCTTGTTGGTTGTTTTATGTTAGGATGTCTTGTTTGACATAACTTGCTGAGGGAAAGCAATGTTGTCACCCCGATGTTTGTTTTATTTGACATAACTTGCTGAGGAACCCCCAAAGCAATGTTGTCACCCCTAGTGATAATCCTTAGGCTAGGTCCCTTATGATAGTTGTTTTAGGGACGTAAAGTGAGGATAATGGGAATGGGTAATTAGGGTTATTTTGGTTGATGGAATTACTAAATTTATTGTTGATTGAGAACTTAATAAGTTTATTATTTATTGTGGGTTGAAAACCCTATATTCTCACCAGGCTCCCAAGCCTGACCCACTCAGTTTAATTGTATCACAGGTATCGATACGAAGTTGCTTTACACTGACAGATTAAAAGAGAAGTAGATCACTAGTGTAAATGAATGTAAGTTTTGTTTATGCTTATGTTTTTGTATTGACAATGACATCCCAATGGTTTAAGTGAGTAAAATACATTTCTTCGGAAATGATTTGATAACATATTTATTATGTTTTTCTGGGAACAAATTCCGCAACACTTTTAATCAAATGATTACTCTGAAATTATTTTAAAAGCATAAATTAAATCGGTCTTTTCTGGCCGTGAAATTGGGGATGTCACACAACAACCTCAGATGTCCAAGAAGTCGGGGAAACCGGAAAAAGATTGGAGAGTTTTGCAACAACTTTGAGTTTGCCCTTCTCATTTAAAATGTTGGTGCTATCATACATCACCGAGGTGGAAAAGAAGCAATTTGAGGTCCAAGATGGGGAAGTAATCGCAGTCTATTGTCATATGATTCTAAGAACAATGATTTTGAAGCCCCAAAGGTTGGAAAATATGATGAGAGCTATCAAAACGATCAACCCATCGATTGTTGTTATAGCTGAGGTTGAAGCCAACCATACTTCAACTTCTTTTGTGAAGCGGTTTACAGAGACGTTATTCTTTAATGTGCTTATTTTGATTGCTTGGAAGCATGTATGAGTGGAGATAATGTTCATCGATCCATGATGGAAGGTGTTCATTTTGCTGATGGGATACAAAACATAGTGGCGTCCGAGGGGGACAAGCGGATGAGTAGGAGTGTGAATATGGATACATGGAAATCGTTTTTTGCAAGGTTTGGGATGGTGGAGATTGAGTTAAGTGATTCGTGTCTTTATCAGGCACAACTTGTGTTGCTACGGTTTTCATGTGCAAATTATTGCATGCTTGAGAATAATGGCAAGTGTTTAATTATTGGGTGGAAAGGAACTCCATTGCATTCTCTTTCGACATGGAAGTTCATTTAATAATGATGGATTGTAATACTTTTGGTTTCTTAAGCCTATAACTATTTTAGGGACATTTAGACGGTAGAACAATGTTAATAAGATAAAATTTGTAATATTTTGTCCCCCATAAATATTAAACATGGTGAGACAATAATGAGTCTATCGTGTTTTTATTTGTTAATATAAAATAGGTGAATACCCTCATCATACTAACCAAACAAAACAATCCTTAAAAAAAATCTTGTCCAAACTATCCAGCAAACCATCGGCAACCTTCTATATTCTTAATATTTTTAATCCCTTTACATGATTGATTATTATGTCATGTACACCAACATGGACTTGCTGTAACATGTGATGAAACTATTTAAAGCCTTTAGTTAAGAGAGTTTGAAAAAACAATCTGTCTAATATTGAAATTACGAGAAATTAAAAATCCTCCTACATTTTATTCTTATTATCATCCTGCCTACATTAAATGGTGACAGGTGGACTAAAATATTATCAATTTCATTAAATGTATCATTAAATGTGACACATGTCAACATTTGATATGGTAGGAGGATAAATAAGAATAAAATGTAGGAGAATTTTAATTTCTTTGAAATTACTTACTTTCCAAGTGATTCCGGTTTAAAATGGACTTTGAATCTTGTACACCAATGTTCTTCCTCTTTATTCTTTGCAGTCACAATCAAATTTCTTCATGATATAAAACTTCCTCTTTTATTAAATAAGAGTTTAATAGGGTTTCTAGCCCAATGATATCAAGTGTTGCCATTTATTTTAACATCGAGGTTAAAGTCTCGACTGAGACATAGGTGAAATTAATAGCATTTTGGAAATAAATTAGATTTTTCGTTTCAAAATAATCAATTAAAAATATGCTATATGTTTGAAATTTTGAAAAAGTATACAGTTTTGCTTTTAAATAAGTAGTTAGCCGACTTTTCCAGTCATAAAAACGTTAGGAACTTGATTATGAATTTGAAGAAATACTATGATTTATTCTTACATTAATTATTTCAATTATTCCAAAGTATAAATAATAAATATAGTGTTATAAAATATGATCAAATAACAAGATAAATTATAAAGTAAAGAAAGACATGAGAGTGAAGAGATTTTCATTCCAATATTTGTGATGAAATCATCAACTTTCTAATACATATGGCTCACAAATTATACAACCGAAATAAGATGAAAGATGAATGCACACTATGATGGTGCACTATTACACTCATAAAACACATTGAAATAGTTGTTACTAATGCTAAATAATGATAGAGAGTTATGAGAGAAATATGGAATCCAATGGTCATTCACAAACTAATATTTCATAACACTCCCCCTTGAATGACGATTGTATCATGCCTCGTTAAAACCTTAATAGGTAAAACCTCATGGGAAAACCCCTTTATTAAGGAAAAAGAGTACATGATTAATAATAGATATTGGAAACAATTGCCTCGTTAAAAACCTTGCTAAGAAAACCCATTGGGAAAAACATAGCTAAGGAAAAGAGTACAATATGTTTCCAACTCCCCCTGATCAATACATCACTTGATTTCCTTGAAGCGCCGCATAGCAATGTTTCGTACCATCTTTTCAAATTTGGATGTAGGAAGTGCTTTAGTGAACAAATCGGGAACGTTGTTACTTGATTGAATTTTCTGGATATTGATGCCACACTCTTTTTGAAGATCATAAGTGAAAAAGAACTTAGGTGATATAAGCTTGGTTCTGTCTCCTTTGATAAATCTATCCTTGAATGGAGCTATACAAGTCGTATTATCTTCATATAGTATGGTTGGAACATCCCTGTTAGAAGTTAGACCACAATTATTGCGAATATGTTGAGTTAACTTTCTTAACCAAATACATTCATGACTTGCCTTCTGAATTGCTATAATCTCGGCATGGTTAGAATAAGCAGCAACTAAAGTTTGTTTAACATAATGTCAAGAAATTTTCTTACCTCCATAATTGAATAAATAACCTGTTTGACTTCGAGCTTTATGTGGATCAGATAAATATCCAGCATCTGCATAACCAATTAACTTCATATTTGATGAATTTGATTAGTATAAATTCATATCCACTGTACCTCGAAGATACCAAAGAATGTGTTTGACTCTATTCCAGTGTCTTCTTGTTGGACAAGAACTATATATTGTTAATAAGTTTACGACAAAAGATTTTTCAGGTCTTGTATTAATAGTAAGATATATTAGTGCACCAATAGCACTAAGATATGGTTCTTTGGGAACAAGAAGATTTTCATGTTTTTTCTGATGTTGAAATTGGTCCTTTTTTGGCATCTAAGTGCATTACCACCATCGGGTTACTCATGGATGTGAGTTATTCCTATAAAACATTTTAAGCACCTTTTCTAGATATTAATGTACAAAAACTCCATTTTTGTGTGCTTAATTTGAATACCCAAACAAAATTTCATTTTACCAAGATCATTCATTTCAAATATTTCTTTAAAAGAAGAAGTGGCCTTTTCCAATTCTCTAGGAGTTCCAATTATGTTCAAATCATCTACAATAACATCAATTATGACAAATTCTTATCCGAATCTTTTTATGAATACACATGTGCTTATTGGATCATTTTTGTGGCCCTCTTTAAACAAAATGGTATTTAAAAAATTGAACCACATATGGTCTTATTGTTTCAATCCATACAAAGATTTATTTAATTTTACCGAATATACTTTTCGAGAATTAGAAGTGTGTGCTTCCGGCACCTTAAACGCTTCTAGGATTTCATATAAATATCATTATCAAGTGAACCATATAAATAGGCAGTAACTACGTCCACCAGACGCATCTCCAGTTTTTCATGTGTTGCCAGACTTATTAGATAACAGAATGTAATTGCATCAACCACAGGAGAGTATGTTTCTTCATAATCAATTTTGGGCCTTTAGGTAAAACCTTGTGCAACAAGTCTTGCTTTATATCTCACAACTTCCTTTTTCTCGTTTCTTTTGCGCACAAATACCCATTTGTGTCCCACTAGTCTTACTTCGTTTGGTGTAAGGACTACAGGTCCAAAAAGTTTTCGTTGAGTAAGAGAATTAAGCTCTTTGTTGATTGCATCTTTCCATTTTGGCCAATCTTTTCTATTTCTACATTCCTTTATAGATTTAGGTTCAAGATCCCCATTTTCTTCCATAATCTCGCGCGCAACATGATATGAAAAATTATCGTCGACGTCTATCTTATTTCGGTCCCATCTTATTCCTGTCATGACATAATTTATTGAGATCTCATCATTTTCATTTTTTTCCGGCACCTTATTTTCTTTTGTTGTGTCATTGGGCTATTCTAGAGCTTCATTAATCTTTTCAAGAGATTTTGTTTTCTCTTTTGGACCATCAATTATATTTGCTCCCTTTCGTTTTTGATGATTTTTATCTGTGGAACCGGTTGGTCTTCCACACTTTAGGCGTGCCTTAGATTCGTTTGTAGTTGTATTTTTTTCCTTCTGGGATATCAATTCTAACTGGAGAATTTACAGTTGGTACATGAGACTTTGTTACTCTCTTAGGTTCAGTAAATGCATCTGGCAATTGATTTGCTGCATTTTGTAAATGAATTTTTTTTTATTTCAAGTTCACATTGACTTGAACGAGGATCTAAAACTGAAAGTGATAATTCCTTTCAAGAGATTTTATTTTCCAGCTTCTTTATTTCTCCCCCTAATGTTGGAAAATATGATTCATCAAAATAATAATCATCAAATATAGCTGTAAATAAACTCCAATTGATGGTTTTAAATATTTTACTATAGATGGAGATTCATATCCAACATAAATTTTCATTCTTCTTTAAGGTGGAGAAATGGGTACATAAATTGCACATCTAAACGTCCTTAGATGGAAATATTTGGTTCCTGACCGCAAACCAGTTGAATAGGGGAGAACTTATGATAACTAGTTGGTATTATGCGTATAAGTGATGTTGCATGTAAAATTGCATGCCCCATATCGGTGTAGGAAGTTTAGAATGCATTAGTAATGGTCTTGCAATTAATTAAAGGCATTTGATTAATGAATCAGTTAGATCATTTTATGTATGAACATGTGTAACAGGATGTTCAATCCAATCGACATGCAATAATCATTAATCGCTTGAAATGAAAATTTTGTAGCATTGTCAAGTTGAATTTTCTTAATTGGGTAATCGGGGAAATGTGCCCTTAGGCTGATTATTTATGCAAGTGATCTTACAAAAACCAAATTACAACTAGACAACAAGCACACATGTGACCATCTAGTTGACTCATCAATTAAAACCATAAAATATCTAAATGGTCCACATGGTGGTTGAATTGGTCCACATATATTCGTTTGAATTATTTCTAAAAATTACGACTTTCATACCCAACTTTGTTCAATGATGGATGAGAAATTAATTTTCCTTGAGAGCATGCAGCACAAGAGAATTCATTAGCTTGAAAAATCTTTTGGTTTTTCAAGGAATGACCACTTGAAGTTTCAATTTTTTTTGCGCATCATAATTGATCCGGGGTGGGCCAACCGGTCATGTCAAACTTTGAAGGTGTTATCATACCTTTTACTTTCAATAGCATGAAATTCAATCATTCTAATATTTGTATAATACAATCCGGAGGACAATACAAGTAAATTTTTCCAAAAGACTTTTCTTACCCGATATCATTTTCGTAATATTGAGATACTCTTTATCACCATCATTAGTTATTTCAACATAATATCCGTTGGACTGAATATCCTTAAAACTTGATAAATTTCTTGGTGATTTTGATGAAAATAATGCATCACCAATTGTAATTATTGTCCATTGTGGTAATATTATATTCGCTCTTTCTCATTTGTTTTGCGAATATCCATATTTCTCTTCAATAAATAAATAAAACATAAGAAACATTCGACTTAGAGAAATAAAGTCATATTTTATTACTTTGAGATTGTGATGACATCATTTCTCATGAAATGAATATGACATAAAACCATAATAAATGACATGAAACAAAACTATTATATATTATTTTTCCATCACCATTCATAGCACCATTTGTCCCTTTTGGGTAGACAAGATACTTCGTAACATCCAAATGTGCCATTTTTTGTTGATCTTCGTGAAAATCATTTTGAATAAATTTGTTTCAATATTTTATTTTTCTTTAGATTTTAGAGAAGCTTGATAAAGATCAACAAAATGCTTTGGAGAGCGGCATGTATAAAACCAATGACTGATCATTCCACATCGATGACAAATATTTTCAACTTTCTTTTTTCCTTGACCACTTTTATCTAGGATGTGGGTTTTTGTTATTTTCCAACTTCTGGTGGTTATTTGTAATGTTGTTATTTTTATGATAATTATGATAACCTCCATGACCTTGATTATACCCATGACTATTATGATTATATGATGTTGCATTCACTTCAGGGAACGCACTAGAACCAGTCGAGGTTGATTGGTGATTTTTCATCAATGACTCATTGTTTTGTTTAGCCACAAGAAGACATGAGATTAATTCATATTTATTTTAAACCTTTCTCATGATATTGTTACTGCAGTAGCATGTTAGTAGCATGAAAAGTAGAGAAAGTTTTCTCTAGCATGGTATTCCATAATGAAAATAGTAATCAAAATAAAGACTTGTATGTTAAGGAACCGTTAGTTAAGAAATTACATAAAATAATTTGTAAGCATTGTGCATGTAAACTTATAAAAAATACATACCTGAAAATGACAAGAACAATAAGGAGTTAGAGCTCTATGGTAGAGTCGTGTTGATAACGTGTTATAAAATATGATCAGATAACAAGATAAATTATAAAGTAAAGAAAGACATGAGAGTGAAGAGAACTTTCATTCCAATACTTGTGATGAAATCATCAACTTTCTAATACATATGACTCACTATTTATACAACCAAAATAAGATGAAAGATGAATGCATATTATGATGGTGCATTATTACACTCATAAAACACATTGAAATGGTTGTTACTAATGCTAAATAATGATAGAGAGTTATGGAAGAAATGGGGAAACCAATGGTCATTCACAAACTAATATTTCATAACATATAGAATATAATTATGGATGTCGTCACGATAGGACCATATAAAATGAATACTTAGGTTACATATAACCATTTGGGTTGTGATAATTTGATAAGACATTTTTTTCATCCTAATAAATAAAACCAATTTTGCCACTTGTCAAATTGTCATGAGTTTTGCCACATATAATTTTGTGGTTTTTTTGAATAAAATTAATTCCACATGTCAATTTATGATTTTTTTTTTCAATTTTAATTAACTAAAAAATGCCATATAATACTATGTAATGTATTAACTATAATAAATATCATAATAAATGAGAAATCTTTTTCATTAATGCGTTCCAATTTCAAAAATCTTATATTTAAGCCGAATTACACCGATATTTTCCAAGGTTGTATAACGCGTTCCATTTTTTCTAAAAACATTGGAAGTTGTTCAAATAAATGACACAGTCTAGAATAGATATGATTTTCAACATGAAAAACCATCGACTGAAATTTGAGGATTCCATTCGTTTTCTCTCTCACACCCTAGAACTCGAGAAATCTGCCACCACCTATTTGTTGGATCACACCAATCACCACCGCCATGAAGATATCACAACTCAAAGCACACACCACAGCTTCACATTGCCCTCACCGTTGTCATCGTCGCTGTTCTTTCTCCTCTCTCTCTCTCTCTCTCTCTTTCTCTCTCTCCACTACATATGTCATATACAAGCTCCACTTTCTCTGTCTTTTCTCTTCCTCACCGTCATTTACAGCCACATAAGTCACAACTGTCGTTCCCCGGCTCCACCAACACCGTCAATGTGCTACCCTTCTTATTTATGTTTGACTATTTTCCTTGAAAATTTGATTTACATAACTTTATATATGTTTGATCATCTATAAGTTTTTTGTTTCTTTACTATATTTTGATATATGATCTGCTTATAATCTATAATTTTTCCAACCAGGGCAACTCTTACAGATAAAATAAAATCATTATCAGGAAAATACTCTGGTCACTGATGTTCTTGAAGATGAGACAAAACCACCATTGGTGTAATGGAATGAGCACATGTTTCTTTCCTTCTAAAATAGTCTGGAGAAAGGTATTTGATTCATACAATTTTTATCTTCTTATATGTCTTCAACTTTAAACATTTTTTTATAGATACAAATACATTCTATGTAGTAGGAAACATTTTGGCCTTTCAGGATCTTCTCTTATTTAGATTGATCACGATGAGAGGTCATACGAGGGGACGTTGGCATCTTCTTTGGCAGTAAACACGTATGATACACTTACCATAAATCCATGTCCAATTTATTTCTATTCTAATACCAAATTGTTGATTTTAATACATGTTATTAAGATCATGCATCAAATTTTTTTTCTTGGAACAATTGTTATATGACGTATCAACAGTGTTCTACTTACTTTCAGTGCTAATATGTGATTGAGGTTGTGTAGTTGTTGGTTGGTCACCTATTATTATTATTATTATTATTATTATTATTATTATTATTATTATTATTATACGAAAGCGTGATTCATTATGAAATAATCAATAAAGAAACTTGATGAAGTTAAAAAAAAGCATTAGACTTTAAGGATGTAGTGGACACAAATTGTCACACCCCCAAACTGGAACGGTGGAAACGTTCGGGGGCGGAGGATGTCATGTCAAGTATCACAACACATACATTATAGTAATCAAAGTACAACAACCATTGCATTAATAATGTATAAGATTTTACATAAGTGTTCAAACATTAGATATTTGACATCAAAAGTAGGTACAGTAAAAGACAAAAGACGCAGCACGGTACTAAGTTGTCTTCTCAAAAGCTCTGGGAGTGTACCTGTCTACTGGATTCCCTGAGAATACAAGTTATTTTGAAAGAGATGATCAACATTTAAGTTGGTGAGTTCATAAGCATGTTTATAACTCAAATCCGTTTTTTCTCGTTCTTTAATAAGGTAAACACGTTTTTCCCCAGAAAATCCTATATTTTCTGGTGTATTATTTGGTAAGCAAAAGTGTGAAAGTTTATCTGTTCTTAAGTGGTAAAAATGTAGTTTAGTTTACATAAAACCATGAATAAAAGGCGATTTCCTATACGAAAATAATATTCCGTATTTATACTTGTCAAATACTGTGTTATAGTTTTATAAAGATAAAACTATGTGAAGTTTTACTTATTCATACACTAATCATTTTATTCAATATCAAAGTGTGAGTTACTATAACCATACTTGATGACCTAGGATCGCCTGAACACGACGTTCTTCAGGCGTCGCAATTGGTAGGACATTTGTCACCACAGGTCTGCCGACCTAGCTGTTGCAAGCAGCTCTGGTGCGGGATTGTCAGTCCCGTATAGATCTATGCACAAGTGTCGCGCTCTCCCTCCAGGAGACTCTGGTTATAATTTCAGGACTTGGGGTACTTATAAAAGTACATGAAGGTTGCCTCACAAATGCTATATTGATGATTATGTATAGAATATTGACAAGTTACTTTATAATAAATACTCAGTAGGTCAGTTTCATAAACTATATAAGATATAGTTTATATGGTTGTTTTCTAATTGTTTTTCTGAAGAATGTTTTCTACTCGTTTTCCGTTAAGTACTCTATTTGTTTTCTGTTATGTGCTTTAAAATGAATGAGTTCTCTAAACTATACATGTTATAGTTTAACTGTTGGTAAGAATCGGTAATACTGTTATTTCATGAAGTTCACTGTTTGTACCAAATAGTACAAAACAGTTTGAAAACCCATTTATATTTATATAAATGTAATATTTATATAATTGTGATTAATTAGACCTTCGATTAGATAACTTTACCCCAAACCCACAACCAAACAAGGAACAGGAAATGGAGTCAAATTACATATTCTAAATCTTTTGAATACAAATTATATAATTTACACGTATATAAATATGTATTTTTTGATAATTATAACAATTTAAAAACTTAAAAGACATTTAAAAGCATTTTTATATTAACACAATTTTCATTGTGTTTCACCTGTATTCCCCCTAAAACAGTTAAAAATCATAAAAATATAGGGGTATGAACTCACCTTATATGGGTTATTCAACTGAAGATTCGATATAGGATGATAAGTTTCACGAGTGAAGTCCCGAGGCACAAACGAGTCTTATTTAGCATATTAAGATATATATATATATATATATATATATATATATATATATATATATATATATATATATATATATATATACATTTAGTGAATCTAACCTCAAAAGTGTAAAGGAAACAATTTATGGTGTAAGAAATACTTACACAAGAAGTGTTAGAATCGAAAATGGAAGGCTGAAAGGAGTTCACGGCCCATCTGGGTGTTCACGGCCCAAGAACATCTTGTGTTCTTGAGTTTACGGCCCAACTAGCTTGAAGAATGATGAACACTTGAAGATCCTAAGTCGATTCTAAGTTGAATCCAAGAGGATTTTACAAGAAAAGCAAGGAAAGAAGGTGTTTCTCTTGGTCTAGAGGAGACAGGAGGGTTTTTGGCTGATGATATTTGAGAGAGAATGGATGAGTTCACTGCCAGAAGTGAAGAAGTGAAGATAAAATCGATCAAACACACACACACACATACACACACACACATATATATACATATATATATATATAGGGAGTTTACGGCCGAAGGAGGGTTCACTGCCGAGGGTTCACGACCGAAGGTTCACTACCGAGGGTTCACGGCCGAAGGTTCACTGCTGAGGGTTCACGGGCGAAGGTTCACTACCGAGGGTTCACGACCGAAGGTTCACGGCTCGGATGTACAAGGCTGCGAGGTGTTCTTGGTTCAACATGATTTCACTTCTTAATCACACAACTCTTTTGATAAGAGGTTGATACACTTAAAACCCATTAATTTATCCATATAAGAATAAAAGAAATGAGTTTGACCTTTACACGATACGTTTGACTTTTACAAGAATAAAATTTTCAGGTTGTCACATCATCCTCCCATTAAAGGGAATTTCATCCCGAAATTAAGTCTAAGGTATACACATGGACTAAAGGAAAAGAGGTGGATACTTATGTTTCTGATGATCCTCACGCTCCCAAGTGAATTTGGGTCCTCGCTATGCACTTAAGCGGACCCTTACTATCGGGATAGGATTTTGTTTCGTTCTCTAGACTTCACTGACCAGGATTTCTACGGATTCTTCCACCAAGTTGAGGCTCTTGTTTAGCTCGATTTCGTCGAGTAGGATAACAAGAGTCTCGTCGGATAAACACTTTTTCAAGTTAAAGACGTGGAAGGTAGGGTGTATTTTATTGAATTCTTGAGGTAGTCGGGGTCTATAAGCTACTGGATCGAATCTAGTAAGAATCTCGAATGGTTCTATGTACCTTGGATTTAGTATTCCACGCTTTCCGAAGCGTATCATGCCCTTCCAGGGTGAGATCTTCACACGACGTGGTCACCAACCTGGAATTCCAAGGGTTTTCTCCTATTGAAGTCGTAGCTTTTTTGTCTGACTCTGGAAGTTTTACGTCGCTCCCGGATTCGTACTCTCTTCTCGGTAGTTTCTCGGATGATTTCCGGACCAGCTAAGGTGTTGTCTAGAATTTGACCTCTAGCTAGTTGTGTGTCACCTACTTCAGTCCAGTGCAGAGAGGATCTGCACTTGTAACCATAGAGGGCTTTTAATAAAGCAACTTTAAATGCTAGTATGGTAAAGGAATCAACTAGTTGGTAAATGGGTATCCCATGCTTTACCATAGTCGATCACATATGCTATCAGTATAACTTCTAATGCTTGAATCATTCTCTTATTCTGTCTGTCGGTTTAAGGATGGTAGGCTATGCTCATGACTAGGCTAGTTCCCAGAGATTTCTGAAGTGACTGGCTGAACTGGGAGATGATTCTACTATCTCAAACGGAGATAACAGATATTGGAACTGATGGGTTTTGAGCATTCTAACACTCTTATGGTGTACATGCAACCCTAGAAACCTTGGATCTATGTTTTCTCTAATATACATGCAAATTTGATTTTTCCAAGGTTTACATCCTAACTAGCATATTATGGGGTACTTGTAACATAAAATCTAGTAGAATGACATACCTTTTTCTTGTGGTTGATTGCTTGTAGTTTTGAGAGCCTAGCACCAATAATGTGGATGCCTCAAGTGGAATCACAAATCACCACACAACTTGGAAAACTTGAGAGAATAGTAATGCATACTAGAAATCGGCCCACCTTCTCCATCACACACACTAGTGCCAATTCATGTGCCAAAGACCTCTTTATATAGTATGGTAGATTAGGGTTACATCCATGTAAACCCTAATACCCATGACCTTTCATTTCCATAGGATCCATGGGTTAAAAGCTTCATGGACTATTCATGGACTTCCATGCAAGCTTAGCCCATCCTAAATGAACATTGGCCCATTGTATATATATAAGAGAGTCCATATCTAATTAGTTTCTTTTTAATCACTAAATTAATTCCAAATTAATTCTTGATCAATACTAATTAAATTATATGATTTCATATTAGTATATTATAACTTATAATATATTAATAAATCATAAATATACTATTCTCAAAAGATTATCCATACAAATTGTTTCGGTGAAGTGCAACCCAAATGGACCATGTCTGGTCGGGTCAAGTACATACCAAATATAGTTACGGACTTAGGCACCTTATCTAACAGGAACACCATGCAGTCTAACTAATCACTCGGACACACGTTCTAGTTAGCTTCTCTATTTTTCCTGTTTCCTTCAGTTTGCAGGAAGTGTGTGGACTTGGTTAATCTGTCGACGATCACCCAAAATGGTATCAAGTCCACCTGTTGCCTTGGGTAACTTGATTATGAAGCCCATTGCAATCTGCTACCACTTCTACTCAGGTATCTCCAGTTGTTGTCGTAAGCCTGCGAGCTTTTGCTCTGAAGTTCATGATAAGACTCATACTTGGCTCATCCACCGTCACCTCATGTATACAAGTCGTATATAATTTAGATTGAAAAAATGTTCGGATGGGTGCCCCTTCATGTTGCATCTATTGCAATGCGACACTCGACAGACTCCATAATGATGGTAGTTGCACTTACTGCAGTGTGGGAGGTTTCCTAAGTACGGTGTGGTCGGTGTTGGGATAGCAGGGGTAATGGGGGTATTCACTGCCCCAGTTTGTTGCCCTTCGGTAGGTCCTTGAGTTGAACAACTCTCTTTATCATTCTCGAGCTTTCGTTTCAGGATATTAGGTTTGAGGTTTGGAGTGTCTTTACAAACAGGCACTCGTTGTTGTACTTGGTTATCACCACGATCGGGATTTCCGATAACATTTCCACTAACATTAGCGTTGTTAGAATTAAGGTAAGCCATGACAGCTTCTACGGCTGCTGTGACTGCAGCTTGAAACGTAGCCGAATCTATCTAAAGGATTGGTGTTTTACCGGTGGGTTGGTTACGTTTCTTCGGAGGCATGATTCTGTTACACGATGAGAAAACGAGCTCGTGAGCAACGATGGTTGTCTCTAGATGTATTCTAATTATTTATATCTACATATAAATTTTTCGTTTTGTTATACGGTTCTCAATGTTTCGAACTACATCCCTATGATGCATTCCTAGTAAAGGGCAGAAGTAAGTTTTTAGAATGGTTATAAACCGAGTATCGTCCGAACTAAGTTATCTTGATTGGTGGATATCATGTTCCAACTTTCGAAAAGATTTGAAAACAATTCATAACAGAGTCTACATGGAATAGACTTATGAATTTTAGAAATAATCACTCTCAATTGAGATTTCGTGATTCGATTTACTGGTATTAGTCGTGATGGAAAAAGGCGATAAGCTTAATACCTAACGTGAGTAGTATAATCACTAACTCACTAGGTTCCATGAATTTATTAGTTATTAATCTGACGAAAAGGCACTCAAACACTTCGCATGAATCACGCGTGCTTTTCCTCTGTTCTCTATTCTACTCTGGGCGGTAATGATTTGTTCTCTCCCGGTATCTATATGGTGTCCTTCTCCTTCGTAGGTATATTGAATTCATGTGCCGTCTTACCTCCGATTCTAACACTGATCCCCATTACTTCATAATGAAGAGTTCGAATCCCGGAAGTTCATGCGAACCTCTCATCGGTGCCCTTAATAAGGTAAAGGCACTTGGTGGTTTCTATAGTTTCTTTACTCCTTAACTGTTTCTTTCTCGGAATCCTCCTAACGAATCCCTTCTGGATCTTCGTTGATTCCTCCGTTGGTTGTTGTGGTGGGGTGATTACATCTATCTATGTGGTTTATACAAGAATGAGAATGTCTAAAGAATCTATGAGATTAATAAAACATTTTCGTTACAAATACAATTTTACGAGGATGATCCATTCCGGTATTTCTATAATCACATAGTGTGTACCGATTATATATAATCTAGATCAAATAGACCTTCGAATAAGTGATCCTACTCTAAAACCACATCCAAACAAGGAAAAGGAAGTAGAGTGAAAATCACCTATTCTAAGTCTATAAAATCTCAACTATATATAACTTTAACGTATACACTTAGTAATTATAGACTTAACAGTAAGGATCTTTTAATTTTCACATAAGTTATTTATGGTACCTAAAATACTCCTATAGTATTTTACTTATATGTTTGATTCTAGAACTTCTTGATATAAGAAGTTGATAAGTTTTCAGTTTTGTTGCTATAGCATCATAAAATACTCCTATAGTATTTTTAAACTTTATGTTGGTTCTAGTATTCCTTTATGTACATGGTTGGTAAGTTTTAGACTCGTTGCAACACCACTATCACTCCCAAACACATGTTGGTCGTATCTCAAATAAATATAGTTGATCAGGCTATATTTATCCCATATATGACTACATAACTGTCCAGGTTTGACGGTAATGTCCAACCTCCAAATACTTTTGTTTTGTTCTTCTTGTGATACTTGTTCTAGTATATATATATTCTGCATGTACTTATACTTTTATAAAATATTGTTATATTTTAAAGTATAACTCTTGGTCAGAGTGTTTTTATCCCAATGTGTTTATAGTTGTATATCTTTTATGACTGATATACTGAGTTCACTATAAACAATGCCCATATACCAATCTGTCACACCCCCAAACCGGAACGGCGGAAACGTCCGGGGGCGGAGGACGTCATGTCAAGTATCACAACACATGCATTATAGTAATCAAAGTACAACAACCATTGCATTAATAATGTATAAGATTTTACATAAGTATTCAAACATTAGATATTTGACATCAAAAGTAGGTACAGTAAAAGACAAAAGACGCAGCACGGTACTAAGTTGTCTTCTCAAAAGCTCTGGGAGTGTACCTGTCTACTAGATTCCCTGAGAATACAAGTTATTTTGAAAGAGATGATCAACATTTAAGTTGGTGAGTTCATAAGCCTGTTTATAACTCAAATCTGTTTTTTCTCGTTCTTTAATAAGGTAAACACGTTTTTCCCCAGAAAATCCTATATTTTCTGGTGTATTATTCGGTAAGCAAAAGTGTGAAAGTTTATGTGTTCTTAAGTGGTAAAAAATGTAGTTTAGTTTACATAAAACCATGAATAAAAGGCGATTTCCTATACGAAAATAATATTCCGTATTTATACTTGTCAAATAATGTGTTATAGTTTTATAAAGATAAAACTATGTGAAGTTTTACTTATTCATACACTAATCATTTTATTCAATATCAAAGTGTGAGTTACTATAACCATACTTGATGACCTAGGATCGCCTGAACACGACGTTCTTCAGGCGTCGCAATTGGTAGGACATTTGTCACCACAGGTCTGCCGACCTAGCTGTTGCAAGCAGCTCTGGTGCGGGATTGTTAGTCCCGTATAGATCTATACACAAGTGTCGCGCTCTCCTTCCAGGAGACTCTGGTTATAATTTCAGGACTTGGGGGCACTTATAAAAGTACATGAAGGTTGCCTCACAAATGCTATATTGATGATTATGTATAGAATATTGACAAGTTACTTTATAATAAATACTCAGTAGGTCAGTTTCATAAACTATATAAGATATAGTTTATATGGTTGTTTTCTAATTGTTTTTCTGAAGAATGTTTTCTACTCGTTTTCCGTTAAGTACTCTATTTGTTTTCTGTTATGTGCTTTAAAATGAATGAGTTCTCTCAACTATACCTGTTATAGTTTAACTGTTGGTAAGAATCGGTAATACTGTTATTCCATGAAGTTCACTGTTTGTACCAAATAGTACAAAACAGTTTGAAAACCCATTTATATTTATATAAATGTAATATTTATATAATTGTGATTAATTAGACCTTCGACTAGATAACTTTACCCCAAGCCCACAACCAAACAAGGAACAGGAAATGGGGTCAATTATATATTCTAAATCTTTTGAATACAAATTATATAATTTACACGTATATAAATATGTAATTTTTGATAATTATAACAATTTAAAAACTTAAAAGACATTTAAAAGCATTTTTGATATTAACACAATTTTCATTGTGTTTCACCTGTATTCCCCCCTAAAACAGTTAAAAATCATAAAAATATAGGCGTATGAACTCACCTTATGTATGTGATTCAACTGAAGATTCGATATAGGATGATAAGTTTCACGAGTGAAGTCCCGAGGCACAAACGAGTCTTATTTAGCATATTAATATATATATATATATATATATATATATATATATATATATATATATATGTGTATACATTTAACCTCAAAAGTGTAAAGGAAACAATCTATGGTGTAAGAAATACTTACACAAGAAGTCTTAGAATCGAAAATGGAAGGCTGAAAGGAGTTCACGGCCCAAAGATCTTGAAGATCTTGAGTTCACGGCCCATCTGGGTGTTCACGACCCAAGAACGGCTTGTGTTCTTGAGTTTACGGCCCAACTAGCTTGAAGAATGATGAACACTTGAAGATCCTAAGTTGATTCTAAGTTGAATCCAAGAGGATTTCACAAGAAAAGCAAGGAAAGAAGGCGTTTCTCTTGGTCTAGAGGACAGAGGAGGGTTTTTGGTTGATGATATTTAAGAGAGAATGGATGAGTTCACGGCCAAAAGTGAAGAAGTGAAGATAAAATCGATCAAACACACACACACACACACACACACACACACATATATATATATATAGGGAGGAGTTCACGGTCGAAGGAGGGTTCACTGTCGAGGGTTCACGGCCAAAGGTTTACGGCTCGGATGTACAAGGTTGTGAGGTGTTCTTGGTTCAACATGATTTCACTTCTTAATCACACAACTCTTTTGATTAGAGGTTGATACACTTAAAACCCATTAATCTAGCCATATAAGAATAAAAGAAATGAGTTTGACCTTTACACGATACGTTTGACTTTTACAAGAATAAAATCTTCGGGTTGTCACACAAATCAAACACAATCAAGCAGGTGTGCTTATTATGAAAGTATAATGCTATTATCAGTCTATATAATGAGCTCCCTTATTGAACAACTTGATCAGGGGACAATATATTGCCTGGCACTTGGTGGAGAGCATGTCCAACAGACAGAATTGAAATGTTGATGAAATGGTTATGAGGTTGATTTTCTAATTATTTTTGTTAATTTGGTTTGTTGATAGTATCAGGACAACTTGGATCATATGCGTGTGGATCCTTAGGTATGTTTGTGTAGATCATCAAGCATGAATACTGACAGTTGTAATTCTATGTTTAAAATGCTATGATTTAACTAGGATTTTAGAGTTCCTCGACCGGAGAATATTCCTATAGCATCAAAAAAAATATAAGGATCCTTTGTGGATTGCAATATCTCCATAATTGATTCAGCTCTATTTTATCTTTCATGTAAATTAGTTTTATTATTGACATTTTACTTTTTTGAAAGTATAGGTATCATTTGAATGTTTAGTAACCTCATGTCATCTTATTGTCTTATTTATCAGTTATAATTCCAATTAAATGGGAGTTCAGAGAAATATCCTGATGGTGGCATCATTTCTCGCATTAAAAACTATTTCCATACAAGCCCATAGTTGATATGCTCAAATGGTGTTTTGCAGGAAGTTTGTTTATCTTTTTACCAACGATTTCGTTAGTTGTCACATTTTCATCACGATGCATCCTTATAATAATGGTTAAATATAGGAAATAGCAACATGCATTTTATTTAGTAAATGAGTTGATCTATTTGATGGTTCATTTGATATATTAGTTGAACTTTTTAATCCTTTTGGTCATTAAATACTTATATCCACTTTTTACTAACTTTCTTCAATCTTCCATGTAGTTGGTGAGGAGATGTGCGACGAAGCCAAGAGCTTGTATTCAACCTTTTTCAAATATTGGTGCATTATGTGATTTTCTCATTGGTTTCTTAGATATTTGTCATTGTATACTTGATTTTTTTTTTTTAAATTTATGTTTTAGGGGAGCAACTTGACTTCGATCTATTTTTGTTTTCCTTCTATTTTCTCAAATTTGTGGTCATTTTCTCAAATACAGATAAATATCCTTTATTTGTAAAAAAATATTTAACGTATTGCCTAACTGTGCTTATCAAAATTTATGGTCCTGTTTCTTCAATTTCCCCAAATGTAATTGTCATTGTCTAAATTCCAACTTTTGATGCAATGTTGAGATTTGGTTATTCTTTCGGATGATTGTAGCACCCCTTTCAATCAACACACCATCAGCCCATCCCACCTTAGGTAATGTCAAAGTTACCCATGCTAAGCTACAATTTGATACGTGTGTGTGCATCTTCCTATTAATTTGAATAGTATAGACATCGACATTAATAAATTAAGTTATACTAATAAACATTGATTAGTCTAATTATACAATATTTCTATTTCATTCTCTATATACTTTGTTATTTTCTTTTAAAACTTATGAGATTTAGGCTTATGCAAAGTTAGGATTTGTTTAACTATTTCATCAGTTGTGATTTTTAAAAGAATATAATATACGCTAAATCCTATTGATTATATTCACGATTTAAATGGAAGTAGTCATGTGTCTTTAATGGTAAATAGTTTCACAATTTTTGTACTATGAAGTTCTAAGGCATTGTACTTTTAAGTTAGACCATTCATAATCGTCTATTTACATTAATTTCAAAGTTTTAACAAAATATATAAGTGGAATTTCCACGTGTAATTTATATGAAAAATCGAAAAAAGGTTGTAGAAGTTTTTTTTGGTAAAAAAGACAATTGCCCTTTTGGTCAATTTGGTCATTGTGAACATTTTTTTTTCCTTTTGGTTGTTTAAAAGACATAAAAATGAACAAAAATGTTATAGTGATATGAAAATTGTTTAATAGGAAGTAGATTTTTTTAGGTAAAAATGACAATTTTGACCTTTTTGGTCATTTGGACAATTCTTTTCCTTTACATCATTTAGAACACTTAAAAATTAAACAAAAAACAACCCTTATACTGATATGAAACTGTAACGTCCGGTCCCTAATACGCATTTAAGTGTCATTTATTCATTTTAGTAGAGCTACTCGACGAGTTGGGAGCCCCAGACTCGTCGAGTAGAAACGAGATTTGGACGCGGGTTTTAAGCCATCTACTCGACGAGTTGAGACCTTCAACTCGGTGAGTAGGTCTGCCAGCATGAAACCCTAATTCCAGGGTTTTGCACCCTATTTAAGCAACTTAATCCCCACCTTTTGGCCTCATTTCCAGCTTTCAAGTCCTAAACCTTAAACCACGAAATCCTAGACCTTTGTGTGAGTTTGTGAGCCATTCTTGAGTGATCTTTGTGCATTGAAGCTTGTGAAGAAGAGAAGAAGCTTGGAGATTCAGAAGGAAGCTAGTAGATCCAGAAGCAACTTCTTATCCTCTTCATTTTCTGGTAATCAGGTCTCCACCTTGCTTAGTAGTTTGTTAGATTTATGGGGTTTTTGGTTCAAGAAACTTGGTCCTTGGGAAATGGACGTCCCAAGTGTTCTACCTTCCAGATCTGGGGTCTATAAGGGGTTTCATGGCATAAAGGTGCAAACTTTATGACCATGGAAGCCCCATGCAAGCTTTAAGGTGTTATTATAGCCTTTTAAGCCCCAAAAGGCCATGCATGGAAGGAAAGTTAGGAGCTTTACGTATCCAAGTGGTGTCTAAGGCCTAGATCTATGATTGGGATGGTTTAGTTTGGAGTATTATGGCTTTTGGACCAAGATCTATGTTCTAGAAAGCTAGGGTTTGAGTTGAACTCTTTGAGAAGGACTAATATGGGTAAAGTTGGAAACTTTGCCCTTAAAAGGGTATTTCCAGTATGTAGATGAAGTATGGAGTATGGATATGAAGAGTAGGGGCTTAATCCCTTAAGATGGTCGAAACAGACTGAAGAACTCGTCGAGTCCATAGAGGAACTCGACGAGTTAGGGGTATGACTCGGCGAGTTGGATCGTGATTCCACGATTTTTGAGTTATAGAACTCGGCGAGTTGAGTCAGTCAGAATGTTGACTTTGACCAGAATGTTGGCTTTGACCAGGGGTAAAATGGTCATTTTACCCTTAGAAGGATTATCAGTTTTTGACTAAGTAATTATTATGATAATGATAGCCTGGGAGTCGTCGGAGCATCTATTAGAGATTCCTCATACGAGATTTCAGCAGCCAGCTTGAGAGGTGAGTTTCCTTCGGTAGGAACGGGTCTACGGCACCAAGGCCAGCCCGTACATGTGATATGTTTATTAGTCGAGTGTAGGCGGGGCCCAAATCTCATAGTAATCGAGTGTGGGAGGGGCCCGAATCTCGTAGTATTATTTGAGTATGGATATGTGATTGCTTGTTAGAATTAGATATACTTGTTGTCTGTGTGATACTTGTATGCATGTTAGACAGCGGAGTGTGGGCGGGGCCCGAATCTCCTAGTTAGCGGAGTGTGGGTGGAGCCCGAATCTCTTAGACAGCGGAGTGTGGGCGGGGCCCGAAGCTCCATGAGAGTGGGCGGGGCCCGTATCTCTTAGTTGCATGTTATGTGTATGGTATGTGGTAATTTAGGGAGACTCACTAAGCTTCATGCTTACATTTTCAGTTTTGGTTTCAGGTACTTCCACTAGCAAGGGGAAGAGCTCGGGATGACTACATGACGCACACCACAACTTTTAACCTGGGATGTTTAGACTCTGATGTTTTGACATGTGATTTTGATACAGTACTTGGATATGATGTTTTAGGGATACATGACTTGTGATTTTATTATGATGATTGATGAATTATGGTTTTCCTAAATGATTTAAAAACGAAATTTTTGGACCGTATTTTTGGGATGTTTCAGAAACACTCAAAAAAGAAATCAGAGTATTTTATTTATTGAAAATAATCATTTTGAACATGCTTAATGTTTACACATTCATATTTAATATTTTTTAATCAACCCGTGTAGTACACGAGTCTTAAGATATGATGGATAACCTATTGACACATGTTCAAATCCTCACACTACTTATCCCTTGTGACCATGGAGTTTCGGCTGCAGTGACTCCAAGGCATGAGACAAAGCCTCATGTTTGCAACGCAGGATTAGTCGGTGCACGAAAGTTGGCCTGGAACCCTCGTTACGGAAGTTCCCTTTACAAAACAAAAATGTTACATATAATATAAGTGGGAGATGTTATATATAGTATAAGTGGGAGACTCTGAGATCTGCATTCGAAACTTTTCTATTATGGTAAAACTCGTAGTAACTGTGATATGGCCCAATGGGAGAAAAAACCAATGGATTAAAAATCTATCCCCATCCCCATCCCCGATATGGAACGGGGATCCCCAATGGGTAATCGAGCATTTTTTTTCTCGTTACAAGGTTTTAAACTTTTATGAAAAATAACTCATAGTTATATATTAACCAACAAAACAAAGACTAATAGAAATAATATAAAGCACTACAATTACCGAATGTCTTCAAATACTAACAATAACATTCAAACAATAAGATTCAAGTTTACAAATTAAATCACTTTTTTGAAAACCAAACATACAAAAATTACACAAGTTTAATTATTTAGAAACCTTATTGTGTCTAGTGACTTTCACTTATGCACTATGATTTATGAGTTGATTAAAATAAAAACATAAATAATACTATATATATATATATATATATATATATATATATATATATATATATATATATATAGAGAGAGAGAGAGAGAGAGGGGTTCAAATGTTTCTCACATCTATTTTGTGCTAGAATGCACCAATATGAATTTAGTATTAATTATATGTATATTAAATGCTATCCATACTTATAACTAATTTTTATGGAAACTAATTAAATTCATCATTAATGTCAACAATAATATTCTTTCAGAATGAATTAATATCTACAAGAATGAGAGTGTATTCCAGCAGAATGAGAGTGTATTCTAGTAGAATACACTTTCGTTCTTCATATTCCATGCAACTTTATTGTATTTTAAGTGAGTGAGTCCTAAAACAAAATACGAACTCATATATAAAAACCTAGATGCGAATTCATTGAAAGAATGTTATCACTGACATTAATGACGGATTTAATTAGTTTCCATAAAAAGAGAATTATAATTATGGATACCATTTAATATATATATAATTATGGAAATCATTTAATATCTATATTTATTTAATTAAATAATAATTTAATTTACTAATTTCTATTGGTGCATTCTAGCACACAATAAATATAAAAAACAAAATAACCTAGCTATATATATATATATATATATATATATATATATATATATATATATATATATATATATATATATATATATATATATATATTGGGTACCCATCGGGGTCGGTTTAGGGTACGGGTAGGGGTACCCGATAGGTAGAACAATCCTCATCTCCATCCCCGTTTTTTGCATTTGGGTAATATCCTCCCCATCCCCGTCCCCGATCAATTTGGGGATTTACCCTGTCAATTCGGGTTCGGGTTTCAGGTACCAATAGGGTACGGGTTTTTTTGTCATCTCTACATGTTATGTTATAACATGTGAACATCATTTTCTACTTAAATGATGTGGTGTTAAGGATGATATGGCATGTGAGGTGAAAATTTTATGGTGTTATAACATTAACCCATACCCATAAGCATGTGATGGTGTGGTACCACCCTTACCATACTCCATCTCAACTTTCTCTGTCTCCGCCTCATTCATATTAGGAGAGAGAGAGAGAGAGAGAGAGCATTGCACATTCTAGGGAAGAGAGAGGAACCACACTCCCTACTGGAGACCAGACGCAATGTTTGGCGCAGTGGCGAACCACACTCCTTACCGCAGCCACACCGTCTGGTCTTATAAATCTTGTAATCACGTCAATTTCCTTTATGATGTTAGACTCGTACATTCGGAACTTAATCGGACATAAATACCACAATTACAATAAAGCTATTATAATAAAATATAAATATGAAATGTGGCCAATTTCTCTTTACTTATCTTAACTTAAAAGTTTGTTGACTTATAACCAAAGTAGACTTTGAAATGTAGGACTCCAACTTTGCATGTGTTGTAGCTTATCTTTAGACCACAAGTTGGACTTATCGTTTCATATTTTTTCTCTAAATTTATTAAACTGGTAAAACTAGTGCAAGTGGTTCAAAACTATAGGTATCACCTCTTATATTGTGCACGTACACCTCTATATTATGCAAGTATATATAAAAACAAAGATGTAAAAACAAAAAATAATCTTCAAAATACATACATAAAACAAGGTTATATAAAACTAATTATGTAAAAAAAATAATATTTTAAAAACAAATTCATAAAAAATTATAAAAAGCAGTTGAGAAATATTTGCAAAATACATTTGGACTATTTCGTAGTTAAAAAAAAAAAGTCAGTAGAGAATGATTATATCTAATTATATGTAAGCGTGCAATTTAGGCTTTTCGTGGTTTTTTTTATGTTTTCTAATTGTGATTATCTGAAACGTTGATATTAGAGTCACATTGTTGTGTTGGTTTTGAAATTTTTTGAAAAAATACTTTATTTATATATATATATATATATATATATATATATATATATATATATATATATATATATATATATATGAACATTTAAATATGCATGGATAAACATTTTAAAAAAAGTTTGTCAAATTTTTTTTAGCCTAAATATGGCTTAGATGTAGCATGTGAAGACTAATGTTGGTCTTGGTTTTGAAAAATGATATAAGGATTAGAAGTTTTCGAGGTACTGCAAATCTTTAAGTTTTTCAATAACTTAACATTTTCTCTCTCTCTCTCTCTCTCTCTCTCTATATATATATATATATATATATATATATATATATATATATATAGAGAGAGAGAGAGAGAGAGAGAGAGAGAGAGAGAGAAAGAGATAGATTCAAATGTTTCTAATAATTATTGTGTTCCTAAATGCACCAATCAGAAATTAGCAAATGATTAAATAATTAATTAAATCAAAAATGGTATTTTTGGTTTTTTGCAATTGCAATTAATGAGATAATTTAATAAAATCCCTGCATTTAAGGAAACAAAATAAATTTGCTGACCAAATCTGTCTCTTTTATACCCATCGACACCCGTTTCTCCCATTCTTCGTCTAAACGTCAACCTCGACCGGATCCATAAACCTTCAATCGTCGACCACAAAACCTCAACGGTCCTCTTTACCGTCGATATTCCGCTAGTTGTTGCCATCACTCGCCTCCACTATGTTTGATTTTGTGTCTTGTAAACAAAGAGATTGTTGCGTTTTCCACACTATCTCGACGACATAATCATGAAAACAGGTATAATCGTGCTTAATTCTTAAGTATTATTTTGTCATATATTGAATTAATTCTTTGAAGTTTATAATATATGTTTAACCGATACATATGAATGTATTTAAATTCATTAAAATATAGAGGTATAATATTATGTTGTCCTCTTAGCTATGCCGTCCAATATTAACTTTGCATCTCAACAAGAATACTGAGGATACTTTCTAACTAATGGTTTAATAAAATAACAATTAAAATACCTTAGTTAAGGTAATGGTTTAATGTATATAGCCAATTGAGGTCAAAAGTTTTAACAAAATTCAATTTTTTTTATTCACAGTGAAATTTTTTATCCAATAACATGATGATTTAATTTGATTATGATTAGTTATTTCATACTCTTGATAATACAAATTCTTTAAGAATATTCAAAACCATTCTTGGAGAATTTTTACGGTATTATTCTTGCAGAATAAACATGTTTTTTGATAGATATTAGACTCTAAGTGATATTCTGTTAGAATAAAGTATCCTGGTGTGATGATTACTATCTATTTGGACCTTTTTACCATTGGAAGGTCTTCTTCCTACTTATTGTTCCCTTACGAAGATGGTTTATATATTCTAATTGTTTTTTTTCTTAGTCACCTTTTGTGTTAACATGATCTTTTCATGCATTTATATTTCAAATGTTTTGTCCGTTGGGTATATTCTTGATAATACAAATTCTTTAAGAATATTCAAAACCATTCTGCAAGAATAGTTTATTCTGTAAGAATATTATTGTTGTATTCTGATAGAATTGTAGTTAATTATTTATATGTTTAATGTGCAGTTGTTACAAGTGTATCACTACAAAATATTTGGCAATGAATTTGTGATAGAAATGACTTGAAGAATGGCTTGAAGACCTAATGGGAAAGACTTGAAGAATGAATTAAAGAATGATCACACTCACTGTTTAAGAATGTTGTTATTATTCAGTGAATCACAATCATACAATGTAATTATTTGGTATATTATTAGTTCAGGAATCGATTTTGTGTATTCTTTCAGAATGTATTTACTAGTTTATGGTTGGCATTCTGTCATTCTGACAGAATAAAATCGAAAAATATATTTACTAGCTTATGGTTGGCATTCTATCATTCTGACAGAATAAAATTGGATTTTTAAATTTGAATTAATTTAAAATATTCAGATTTTTAAAAATAAATGAATTAATTATCCCTAAAAATCCGAAAATTTCCTTTTTTAATATAGGTTAATTGACTAAAATGCCCTTATCTGAAATTTGTGTTATTATATGGTACATGTTATTTTATTCTAATATCATAGACCCTCATGACATTTGATTCTATTCCATCCGGTGGTCCAGATGTGTGTATTCTGGCACACAATAGTTAGTAAAAACAAAATAACTTAAGCCTATATATATATATATATATATATATATATATATATATATATATATATATATATATATTATGATGGATATGACATTTTTCTATTACTTGAGGGACTAAGTATGTGTGGTTCTAAGGACTTTCTCATAAGGTGTTAATTGATTCATTAATCACAAAAATTTTGAGAAAGGCAATCTCTAAGAGTTCATCTCTTTCAAATTAAACATTCTCTATATAAACACCATGATATTGTGTGAAAAATTCATCCATCAAATTTGATCAACAAAGACACCATTACAGGAAGTTTAGTAGGATCATAAATGCATCATCATCTTCAATCCACTGGAATTTTTTTCCCTTAAATAAGTATTCTTCATCTTCTATTTAATGTTCATCAATTAATTGAGAAGTCAATCTTGGATTAAAGCTACATATGGTATCAAAGCCTATTTTAATTTTTAGATTATCAAACCGTAATGTGTGATTGTGAATTGTATAAAATAACAATTCAATACACTAACCATTTACTCCATGTTCCCTTTCGGAATTGGACTTTTAAAAACCATTTCTTTTTAATTTCCGATCTCCAAAAACAATATCAATTTAAAAGTTATTCCTTAAAGTTTGGTTTTAAGACTGAGTTGATGTCATTCATCTTAACGTGCAAATTTTTTTATCGGCAGTTTTGGAATGTTTCCAATTGAACTTCATATGTAATTTCATGATTTATGGTGTTGTATTTTTTTCATAATGTAATTGAACAAAACCAAATTATTTTGACGGGATTTCCAAGGAAAGCTCACTTCGCTTATTGGCTTATCATATAGATTGTGGTTTTGGAACTTCATTATACTTATGCGCAACTATTTTATTGTATTTGTGTGATCAAAAGATAAGATGTTTTTAAATTGAAAATGACGTCTTACTGGCATGAAGAACGGTATAGTAATAGTAAATAAAAAAAATATATTTTGATTGTTAACAGATGAGCATGGAAGTTCAATAACCTCATTTTATTGTCCTTAAATGAGTATATATAAGATTTAAGGGATTTGAATTAATTATTTTAATTCCTCTATAATTTCTTTTTATGATTACGTGAGTATAAGTTTTTGGCTCTAGTAGAGGCATTATCGTCAATTTTTGGTTAGGTATATTAAATTTCTATTTGGGTTTTTAAAATAGAGAGAGTCTGAATATATGAAATTTTGTAATTTGATCCTTGTTTATTAGTTAATTATTCAATAAGATGGATCATAAAACTTCAAGAATATGTTTCATGTTGTGCTGTGTGTTAATGTAAGAGCTAAAGACCCAATGAAGTTGTTGCACTGTTTCATCCGATATATTTTTGTAACAATTTAATTTGGAAGTTCCACTATAACTTGACTTCTCAAGATTCAATAAACGACTTTAGCATATAAAAGGGAATAAATAAAGATCCACAAGAAATCTAAGATTACTAAAGTTGATCCCTATCAATATTTGTGGACCTTTCTCGGGGACATAACTAGTCATAAACCATTTATAACTTTTATTGATAGATTATTCATGTTACATGTATCCATATTTGATGAATAAAAAATTTGAATCTCCTAAAATTCTTAAAACCTTACGGCCAAAGTCTAAAATCAAATTGACTGAAAAAAAAATATAAATATTAAGATCATGTATGGGTGGTGTGTATTATGGGAAGCATATGGATGTTGGTCAAGGACCTCGATATTTCTTTAAATTTCCTAAGGGTCATGAGACAATTAACGAATATGCCATGGAGGTTACTCCTCGATAAAATGATGTAAGAGAACCTTAATGCACATGGTGCACAATATGCTTTCAAACACTAACATACCCAAAAACTCACGGACCAAGGCATTAAAAATGGAAGGCTACATCTTGAATTAAGTTCCTTCAAATTTTGTCTAATAAACTCCTTTTGAGATTTTGGACATGAAGGAAACTAAGCTTAAGACATTTAAAAGTGTGGGATGTCTGGCCTAGACAAAACTCTAGAATCCTTAGATGCAGAAACTCAACATGAAAGTTATAAGTTGCTTCTTCAGCAGGTATCCTAAAAGCTTTACATGTTACCGAATTTATACTATGTCACATAGTAGCTAAATTATAGAAATAAAGTATGCCGAATTTCTTGAGAATGTCAAAGTCAGTGGGAATGGTTTATTGAAGGATTTTGACCTCCAAGAATCTTCAACTATAATTCAAGTGCCCATTACGATTAGCACTTTGTTAGGAGATTTGAGTTTTTACTCATGAAAAAGTCTCTTTAAAAATTAGGGTTAAATGAAACACCACAAAATGAACTCCCTCAATAGATTGATATTGAAACCCAATAGCCTACAAGACATTTTATATGATGTAGACGGTCCATAAATTATGACGATTACTTGAGGTCGGTATTAACATAGGGAAGAAAATGACCTTGTCACATATAGTGATGTCATAATTG
This sequence comes from Lactuca virosa, assembly GCF_052849685.1. Lineage (NCBI taxonomy): Eukaryota > Viridiplantae > Streptophyta > Magnoliopsida > Asterales > Asteraceae > Lactuca > Lactuca virosa. The sequence goes on from NC_136430.1 coordinate 333,292,072, forward strand.
TTGGAAATAAGTGTCCAATGTCATAACTAATTATTGTAACTTCAGGAATAATTACAAAGTCCTTTTGGGGCTACCCTCAGGAGAAGAGAGTGAGATAAATAATTTGTGTACTTTGTTACAGTTTACTAAATTAATTAAACTGGTAAAAATTAATTAGAAGTATTTTGGAATTAATTGAAATTAATTTGGATTTATTTTAAAGGTGCAGGGGCTGGATGTGAATTGTTCAATAGTTGAGCAAAAGGAACATTCTAGAACTCCATAGAGGAGGACAATTCTGGAGAGGTTCCAGAAGGCTTTCAAAATGTTACAGGTAGCACATAAGGATAAAGATTTAAATCATGATTAAATCTGATTATTTAATTTATTCAGATCGTGTTTATCTCTAAATTATCACAGTTATATAAAGACCCCTCTAGGCCTTAAGAAAACCAATCCTACTCCCCATAGGGTTGAGAATTTTGGATTTCTAAACTCTCTATCTATCTATCTATCTATCTATCTATCTATCTATCTATCTATCTATCTATATCTTTCTCTGTCTCTCTCTCTCTCCCTCTCTCTAAAGTTTCTAGGGTTTTAGTCTTTTGGGTGTGAGCCATTAAATACATTCCTACTTTGGGTGATAGATCTTCCAATAGAAACAAAGTAACTCAAGATCATTAAGGATACACAAGTATATACGATTATACTTGAAAGGTTAGTCAATCTATCCCTTTTAATAGTTTAAATTCATAGTTTTGAAATTATGTCATCATAATAGTAAAACCTGGATCTAGGGTGCATGTACACTTAGGGTTTATATTTAATGCTTCCGTTGCCTAAATATCATGTATAGATGCCTATAAATCCCATCAATAACTTGCGATCATGTGGAATGAAGTTGTGATTGAAGAGCATATTTCAATGTAATGGAATGAAGTTTAGGAACTTGTTGATACCAAAGGGTTTCACACTCATAGGATGCAAGTAGGTCTTTTACGACCAAATTATGCCCCAATGAAAAGACTATTTAAAAAGTAGGGTCAAATGAAACACCACAAAATGAACCCGCTCAATAGATTGATATTTAAATCCAGTATCCTACACGACATTTTCTATGATGTAGACAACCCATAAATTTTGACGATTACATGAGGTCGGTCTTAACATACAGAAGAAAATGATCCTGTCACGGATAGTGATGCCATAACTTGTGATCAAATGGAACGAAGTTGTGACTAAAGAACTTAATTCAATGTAAAGGAATAATGTTTGGGAACTTGTTGAATTACCAAAGGGTTTTACAGCTATAGGATGCAAGTAGGTCTTTTACAACCAAATTGTCCCTAATGATTAACATCGAAAAACATAAAGCTCGATTGGTCTCTAAAGGGTATTCATAAAAAGATGGTATTTACTACCAAAAAAAGTTCTTACTCATTTCTTGAAATGGCTTTCTTATGATCATAATGTCCCTTGTAGATAATTTTGTTTTAAGAGCTACATTAAATACATGTAAAATTGTTTTCTTAACATGGATTTACACAAAGATGTACACATGACCCAACCAAAAGGTTTAAATTCTAAGGGACAAGAACATCCAACGTGTGAACTCAAGGAATCAATATATAGGCTAAATCAAGATCTGTGTCAATGGTATCTAAAGTTTAATGAAGTCATAAACAGGGACGACTTCATTAAGAACCAAGTAGATCAAAGTATATAACTCAAGATGAATTGGAGGAAATTTATCATTCTCAATATATATATGGATAACATTCTTTTTTCAAGTATTAATGTTGATATGTTGCATCAATCATAACACTTACTATCATATCACCTCGATATTAGAGATCTCACTGAGGCCTTTTATAGTATAATCATAAAAATACATCGAAATAGAACACGAAGGACTTTAGGATTGTCCTAAAAGGGATATATCAAGTGTGTAGTAAATCGATATAATATGCAACAATTTTTCCCTTAAGTTGCATTCATAGTTAAGGAAGACGTTTTGCTTTATCTCAATTCCTGACAACATAGGTAGAATGAGATCAAATGAAGTTATTATCTTATGCTTAAGTAGTTGGAAGCATTATGTATGCCCGAGTTTATACTCGTCCCAAAATCACTTATGTTACTGGCATGATGATTTGTTATCAATCAAATCACGGTCTAGATCACTGAAAAGCTGCCAGGAAAGTTTTGTGATTTTTACATGGAACTAATGATTAGAGACTTGTTTATAAAAGAAGTAATAACTTGGAAGTGATAGGAAACCTGATTGTGAATTTGAAAAATGCAAAGATGACAAGTCATTATTGGGATACATCTTTATGCTATCAGTTGGCTAATGTAATGGAAGATTCATAACTAAAAAGTCGAAGACCAAATCAACTCTGATGGAAAAATATGTTGCATATAATGCAACTAGCCATGGAATGTTGTTGAGAAGTTTAGTCACAAGACTAATGAATATAAATTCCATTCCAAACCGTTAAATGAAATTTATTGCTATAACTTTGCCTCTATAAAATTTTCCACTGGCAATAATTAATGTGGAGTTGGGTTTTACCTCAATACAAAATATTTGTTCTGTATGAGAGTGAGTGGAGGAGAATGATATTTGTATTGAACACATCGGCACAAATAATATGTTAGTGGATCCGATTATGAAAGTTTTAACAAATTTTTTTTTAACATGTCATCAATATGGGATTAATGCTAGACGTATATAATATAATTCTAGCATAGTGCTTTAATGGAACTTTGAAATTTATTAATCAAGTACTTGATTAATATTCATCCATAATATGCAATTTGTCTATATTAATAACTTGTGCACACTTACTTTATATATAGACAAATGTAATGCATTACCACTTAATTCTAAAGTCATTTGGCATAAAATAAACATAAGTTTTATATAGAGTGCCAAAGTATAATCGGTGGGGGGCCCGTTTCTAAAAATGACACGTTAGGTTGTACTTGACTGCTTTTGGTGTTAATATGAAGCATGATTATTATAAATTGGCCAAAATAATAAAACATGTAAACAAATAGTCACTCGACCAAATGGGAGAACTTTGGAAAAATAACCCATTAGTATGGCTTTCGATCTATTCTTGTAGTGTTTTTTACGTATGAGGTATAATAATATTTTGTATCATAACATTTGCCATAATATTCCCTATACATAATATACGTAGTATGATAGATATTCCATTTGTCTATGACTTGAGGGAATAAATATTTGTGGTTCTAAAGACTTTCCCATAAGGTGTTAATTGATTCATTAATCACACAATTATGAGAAATGTATGGAGGAATCTCTAAGGGTTCATGTATATAACTCGTTAGTATGGCCTTCAGACTATTCTTGAAATGTTTATTGCATATGAGGTACAACTATAGTTTGTATCATAACTTGTTCCATAATGACACTTAAAGACCCTAAACATAAATATATGTAGTATGATGGATATGACATTTGTCTATGACTTGAGGGACTAAATATATGTAGTTCTAAAGACTTTCCTATAATGTGTTAATTGATCCATTAATCACACAATTATGAGAAAACATATGGAGGAATTTCTAAGGGTTCATCTCTTTCAAATTAAACATTCTCTATATAAACAATATGATATTGTGTGAAAAATCCATCCAGCTGATTTAATCAACAAAGACACCATTATGGGAAGTTTAGTAGGATCACAAAGGCATCATCATCTTCAATCCACTGTATTTATTTTTTTCCCTTCAAGTAAGTATTCTCCATCTTCTATTTAATGTTCACCAAGTAATTGAGCCGGTGGTAAGATGGTTCAAAATATTTTACATGTCTTCAGAATCTTACATGGTGTCATTGAGCAACTTCATAGTAGATGATTTTTTGTTACAGATCTCTCTGAAGATCTTTGTACATTGACTGAAGGATATGAGTGCTATTAGTGTAATCTGCTTTATCGGTAGTTGAAGAAGCCATTCGATATATGAATGTGGGGTTGATTAGTTTGAAAATGATGAGAATATGTTACAATGCTTTGGTTTATAATAAAATGAGAATAGTTTAATACTTTTAGATTAATAATAAATTATTTATATTCGAATAAAAGAATTGATAAATCATCACATGAAAAGACTTATTTCTCATTTTTTGGGTTTCTAGTTTAATATGATTGATTAAGTGTTGAAAATTTTCTACCAATGTAGTGTAATCATTAATTGCATTCAGGTATTTAATATGATCTCACAAATATATATACACTACAAGGCTAATTGAATAGGCATATGGCCTACCATCATTGTGACATCGAATCTCACATGTTATTATTTCATTTGTAGTCAACTTAATTGAAGATACATACAATAAACTTAAAAGATACACCTAGTTGATATTTATTAAAATATCCACACCCCGTTCATATTATAAATAGACTCTTTCATTATACCATTCATTACCATCAGAACAAATTCTTCTCTAAGATAGTAACTACAAGTCTTTGTATTGGCTTCATACTTTTTGTCCTTTACCTAATAATCATATCTCTCAAACCTCATAAAATAAGATTTTGAAACATGATGAGTAGAACAAGATATTCAGGGTGAGTTGTTTGGATGCATAATGGTAGCTTTTGATATTCCAGTTTCATTGTAACCGACCTTTTTTGTGTGTATAAATGAGGTATATTGGAGTTACTAACGTATGTTATGCACTTTGTTCATCTGTTTAGTTTATTGGTTATTGATTTGTGGGTTTTGGTTTAGATGAAACATCATAATCAATGATTTTATTCGTTGTGGAAGCAATATGTGTACATGAAGGCGTCGAAATTAAACAATGTTGATATGATTTCAATGATACCACACAAGATACTGAAGACAAGATCAACTTGTTGGGAGATATAAAATGTTTTTACCTATCCTCCCTCAACAAAGAACGTTGAAGATATACCTTGGAAATGCCCTCAACGAACTTGGTTATATATTTACCCTCCAACGAATAACAATTTAATTGAATCTAACTTATGTTTGTGCGATTTTCTTTGGATCATCTCATGAGATCTCAATTCATAACCTTTAATCTCTTCAAACGATTTTTTTCCTTTCCTAAATCATGAAGCAATATCTCATTGACACTCTCGGCTTCATGTCTTCCCAACATCTACTCCACTATCATGCTATTTGACTATGTTGACCACAATATTAGTCTGAAATGATTAAAAGGAAGTTGTTTAGCCTTCTTTTGCATTGTTATTATAAGAACCTTTAATAATCTTCCTATCTATCAGGGTATTTGACTACGATGACCACAATTACAGACCAGGGAGAGCAAAAACAAGTTGTTTGTTCTTTTAGTTTTCACATGTATTACAAAAACCCTTATCCATGTAAATATTTTAGTTTTCACATATATTACAAAAACCCTTATTTATGTAAATATATGTATGTTACATATTTATAAATACGTTTTGAAGGGGTTTGGTACAAGGATAAATGGTGTTTGCAAATAGCCTTAAGATGAATATTATAAAATGAGTTCTAAAATAAGAAAAAAAGGATTGTGTTAAATATTACCTAGAAAAGGAAAGCAAAAATCTTTTATGCTTCTTCAAAGTTCAAAGAGTCAACTTCACATTCCCCTAAAATTCAACGTTGTCATCCCCACCATGATTGCAACATAGAGCGATCAAATATACATGTGTTATTTGGTATTCTTTTAATAAGTTATAAATTTTTATTTGAAAATTATATATATATATATATATATATATATATATATATATATATATATTAGTTTATAACCTGTAGGAACCACGGATTATAAAATTAATTAAACTTTCATAATAAAAATTTATAATTATTAATCAATTATTTTAAATAATCATTTTAAATAAATTATTAACTAAGAGATATATCAAAATTTTAAAGTTATTATAACTTCAAATTGAACATATAATTAGAAAATGTAAATTTAAATTTTTAAATGAGTTGTCTAATATATCTATATGACATATGACATAATATTAATGACAAGTTGTATTAAAGTGACACTTAGCAAAAGGAGATTAAAACTATTCATTTATTAGAATAAGGATATATATGGTTAAGTTCATGTGAGACGGCCTAATTTTGTGAGACCGTGAGACCACTTTTCTTCTAGTGAAATGACCTAATATTCTAGTATTTATAAAAATTAAATATATGTAATATTCTAATATTCTAAGCCAATAATTTTAACATATTCTATATTGAAATATTCTCAAACATATAATGTTAAATAATATTGCATATTCTATTTTTACGAATAATAGAATATTAGAATATTTCATTAAAAAAATTTGGTCTCACAGTCTCACAAAATTATGTTCGTCTCAAATGAACTCATATATATATATATATATATATATATATATATATATATATATATATATATATATATATATATATATATATCGGACTATTCACTTGAGATTAATAAAAAATAGAGATGTTGAGATTCAACTTGAGCCATAGATTTCTCATTTGCCGTTCTAAACTGTAAATATTTCAAGTTTTAACTTTCACAATGTGAAAAAGCTCGATCAATTCAGATTCACATTGTGAATCTGACTTACTATTATGCACACTGTAAATCTGAGAAGGTTTACAATGTGAATCTGAACAGGTTCACAATATTAATCTGAATATGAAATATCGTTTTTTTTAACATGAATATGAATCTATGTTTAAAAAGTACCAAAAAGTATGAATTTTGATATATTTATTAATTTTTTTCTATAAAAAAATAGACCTTAACTTTTAAACAAAGAAAATGAAGTGAGTTTTTTTCGAAAAAAAAGTTCGTTTTTTGTATATTATTATGGATCTTTATGGAAAAACGACGAAGAATCGTAAACAACGGTATATTCGGTTTTTTTTTCGATAAAAAACATGGCCTAAAAAAAATTTTAAACGAAAAAAAGGAAGTGGATTTTGTTATAATCTGGTGCATGTGCGTCCATTGTAAAATCTACAACTCTTCCTTTTGCGGTTGATCGCTTTAAATTTCGACGCTTTAGAGTGGTTCCTTGATTTCTTGATTAATAATGTTCTCTATTGAACTTTTCCATATATATATATATATATATATATATATATATATATATATATATATATATATATATAAACCAGCTCCTTCAATAACTTTTAGAATGTTTATACAGTCAAATAATTTATGGATCACGCATTAAAATATCACCAGACAACAATTTACAAACCTAAACATAATCACATATTAATCGTTTTAGTTCATCAATTTCATATTTTACTCACGACACAAGTTGATTGACAAATTCCATAGTTTATGTTTTCATAATGAAAACATATATGACAGTAAAAAATAAGTAGTATGATGAATCCGTCATATACTTATACAAATATAACTCCCACTAACATGAAGCATCAATAATAGTTTGCCTTTAGTGAATTGTAATCTAAAAGATAGTGATTATATCTCAAATTCTGATGGAAATGAACACCAATCACAAACCAAAAAAAAATCTAATTTATTTGGGGGATACATATATTAATGTAAAAAAATAAATTAAACCATTGGGGGCATGTGTCCCCAAACCCTCTTCTGAAATCCGTCCCTGAAAACAATGTGTCATATAATATTTATCATATTTATTAAGCACATACCAATATTTTATGCAAATGAAAAATAATAAAATGCATCGATCACAATGTAATGTATTGTTTTTTTATTTATGGAAACATTACAATATTTTTTAAAGTATATTATTGTAATATTAAGAGAGAAACCTTGGATGTTATTATAAAAGAATAAATAAAGAATATATTCTTATTTCTTGCATCAAACACAATGGGTTGATCATTTTAATTTGTAATTTATTGTCTTGTGTTTAGGTATGTTTAATATTTTTAATAAAATTTTATAAATCTTTTTACCCGTGGTTTCCATGGGTTGTAACCTAGTATATATATATATATATATATATATATATATATATATATATATATATATATATATATATATATATATATATATATTCATATTCCCTAACTAATAAACGAAAGTAAATTGTCACGTGTCCTTTCAAAAACACTAATTCCATCCAATGTTAAATACCGTTTTTGCCCCTTTTTGATTTCACCTTCTATAATGTTCAGGTCAAAATAAATCAGCATTTAATATCCGATTTTTATGGTATTTATGGTATATGATCTATATTTAAATATTTAAATTTCAAAATAAATCAACATTTAATATCCGATTTTTATGGTATTTATGGTATATGATCTCTATTTAAATTTAATTTGATACGTTTGAAATAAATACCCGATTCAGTCCTCCAATTTTAAATAATCAATACAAAAAGTTTTAAACAAACTTAACTCTTATTAATAATATAAATGTTTTATAAATTTTTTACCCGTGGTTCCTACGGGTTGTAACCTAATATATATATATATATATATATATATATATATATATATATATATATATATATATATATATATATATATATATATATACTTACTTTTTTTTATCATAAACAAAAGATTTGTAAAAAACATATGTTATCGTAAACAAAGGATGAATGATTTAAAACTTTTTGAATGTATAATTTTCAAACATGGTCATGATTTTCAAAATACAGAAGGAACCATTTCCAAAATAATCATGTGTTTCGAAAATTTGGATTTTATGGTTATAAAGATTATTTAATAAAGATATGGTTATCATATGACATTATCTTAGCAAATGTGGTTATTGAGATAAAAAAAAATCAAATATCTTCTTATTTTTTTCCTATCATCTTTCTGCACATTTAATATTGTGATATTTGTAATATTTAGTAAAATTAATAAGTTTTTATTATATTTTTTATCATCTAAAAATGATTGAAAGAAATAAGAATAAGTAGGAAGATATTTAATTTCTCTTGAGAAAAATATCTTTTAAAATAAATATACTTTTTACTATTTTAAAATTATAAAGGGTTAATTTCAAAACTTAAAGAAATTATTTTAAAATTTTAAGAACAAATTCAAAAATGAATTCAAAAAATAAAAATAATTTTTTATTTATATTTTAATGGATCTTTGTGTTAAGAAACATTTACAATTTAAAAAAAAAAATCTAATAAGAGATTAGTTACAGAATGAATGATTATTATTTTGTATATTTGTCTAAACTTTGATCAAAATATTATATATGATTAAGAGAAATATATATTTTTAGTGAGTATCCCGAGAAATAATCTTGTTTGTTTGTTAAAATCAATTATAAATGTACATATTGACTGAAAGTATTCAAAGATGGGTCCCTAGTATTTGCTTTCCGAGTATCCAGTCAACAACGATAGGCGATCTCATATTCTCATCCAGACACCACAAATATATATATCAACAGGTCACCAGCGGACTAATCTCGACTTTGACATGATTGCTTTTATTTTGTTTAGCAACAGATTATCCCATATCTCTAATAAATTTTAGGAAAGTAAATAATCTAACCACTAAAAATAATGGGGTTTTCAATGAATATAATCATTTTTGTATAGTTTTTGAAAAATAACAATTTACTTCAGAATAGCTAATTTCGGAGTATTTTTTTTTTATTTCAAAAAAAATATTATTATTGTTTTATGGGATTCCAAATGCTACATTTCGAAATGTTTGATATCACTGATATTTATTAAAATATCCAAATTTATGCATTAATATCGTATATAATTCACATTACTATGTTTATTTAATTTTTGTAAATTTTAAGTTAAAAAACGATTTCTTTTTCGAAATTCCAAAGTTGTTTTCCAGATTTCGGACTTGTTCTTGAAATTCCGTATTTTTTTTTCTGAAATCCGAAATTTTACTCCGAAATGTTGAACCGGAATCCGGAATGCCGTTTCACAATCAATGTTTTTTTGTCCCGAAGGCTTATTAAGGACTAAGTGGTTATTTTTGCTAAAAAATTGGTTATTTTCTTCAAATACATGTTAAAAAATGGTTAGATTACTTAATTTCCCTAAAAATTTTATTTAATTTTCGAATTTGTTCCATATCGGATATCTCATATAAAACTTACGCCCTCTTCATCTCTTATATAAGACAATACAAAGTTCTAAACTTTCAAAGCTTATCCCATATCTCTTGTAAAAATTTCTTTAATTTTCGAACTTGTCGCACATCGGATCTCATATGAAACTTACAACCTATTCATATCATATACACGGAAACATAAAGTTATTTATTCTCAAAGTTTGGTTTGGAATGAGTTCGGGTTTAAACCCAAAATTGATCTGGCAAAACCGAAAAACCGTGCGACCGAACCCATCAGTTTGGGTGTAGGGTCTGGTTTTAAATATTTGAAAACCGATACTATCTATTTGAGTTCGGTTTTAAGTCCAAATCGACCAAAACCGATTCATGCCCACCCGTAATTTATTTGTTCTCTCTCTCTCTCTCTCTCTCTCTCTCTCTATATATATATATATATATATATATATATATATATATATATATATATATATATATATATATATATATATATATATATATATATAGAGCTAGGTTATTTTGTTTCTTACATTTATTATGTGGTAGAATGCACCAATAGGAATTTAGTAAATTAAATAATTAATTAATTAAATAAATATAGATATTAAATGATTTCCATAATTATATGTATATTAAATGATATTCATAATTATAATTCTATTTTTATGGAAACTAATTAATTCCGTCATTAGTGTTAGCAATAACATTCTTTCAAAATGAATTCGCATCTAGGTTTTTATATATGAATCCGTATTTTGTTTTAGGAGTCACTCACTTAAAATACAATAAAGTTGCATGGAATATGAAGAACGAGAGTGTATTCTACTAGAATACACTCTCATTCTGCTGGAATACACTCTCATTCTTCTAGATATGAATTCATTCTGAAAAAATATTATTGTTGACATTAATGACGAATTTAATTAATTTCCATAAAAATAAGTTATAAGTATGGATAGCATTTAATATACATATAATTAACACTAAATTCCTATTGGTGCATTCTAACACACAATAGATGTGAGAAACATTTGAACCTACCTCTCTCTCTCTCTCTCTCTCTCTATATATATATATATATACACACACACACACACACACTTAAGTTCAAATGAGAACAATTGTCTACTTGAGAACGAGAGAACAAATCTTAGCCGTATATCTCATTTGGTCTAAATACTTAAAATAAAATGGCATAATTATAAATAAAAAGGAAAAATTAGTAAATGTATATATTAATTAAATAAAATTAACCAAACTCTTTTATCTATACATTTATAAATCAACGTTCTTATTGATTGAGTCATTTGTATCATCGAGTGTTAAACAAAATCTTTAACTCTTCATCGCATTCTACGATTCCACATAAAAAATCTTTGATTTTTCATCTAATATCACTGATTCTTAATCCAAAATCGTCTGTTCTCTGATTCGCTGTTCAACATTGTCTAAATTCAACAATCTCATGAAAGAAGTTTTATAAATCGTCAAGATCTATCGATCTCAACATCTTCTAACATTCAATCGTAAAAATTTCATCAATCTAACATTAATCTACATCATACAACATTCACTAATCGAACATACATCAACATTGAAGATTTTGATCTCAAACTCACTGTTCAGGTAAATAAATCGTTCAAAATATAGTTTTTCATTGATTCTTTCATAAATTCGTATCTCAATCGACTGCTTTGTCATTGATTTTGATAGGATTTGATTTGATTTGTATTTGTTGTTTTCAATTCTACATGCTTTTCCATAATTATTGAACTTAATTTGTATGCACTACAAGTGTTTGATGAATTGCTCCATAGAATATTTTTCATAATTTTGTTCTCAATCTACTAGTTTGTCATTGATTTTGATAGGATTTGTATCCATTTATTCGATTTTTCATATTTTCCCAAAGTACTATAATTGTTTGTAAAGAATTTGTCACAGTTATATATGTTAAATTGTATGCACGTCAACTGATTGATGAAATTCCCTATAATGTCAAGTTATAATTTTTATATGTTATTCACATGTGAATAATTCATAACATTTCATATTTACCTTCAACTATTAATAAATATATAATGATTCATATACGAATGTATATTAACGTGTCAATAAACTGTGTATCTAAATGCTAATCACACGTGAGTAACACTACACATGTATCGATAGTGTAATATTGTAATCACATGCAAATATTACATGATCTATTTTCTATATGTAATGTATTAATCACATGTGAATATGACTCGGTGAATTTTTCATTGTGTAATATTATATGATATATTTTATTTATATGAGATAATCATATGTAAATATTACATAATATATTTTCTTTATATGACATAATCATATGTACATGATATATTCTCTTTATATGGTATATTTATGTGTAAAGTTGTATTTACATGTGAATGTAACATAGTATATTTTATTTATATGGTAGATTCATGTGTGAATAACATATTGGTCAACATATTTTCTTTGTTCTCTTAATAAATATATATTGATTCACATGTGAATGTATATTCACATGCGAATATACATGACGTATAGCGGTATATTCACATATGGATACTATGTATAATTTATACTCATATGTGAATATAATATGTATTTACATGTGAATATAGTAGTAATATTCATATGTAAATATACCAATAATATTCACTTGTGAATATACTAGTAACAGTCACATGTGAATATACCATATAGTATCCACATGTGAATTAACCTTGTAATATTCACAAGTGAATATAATATATAACATTCACACTTGAATATACATGTAATATTCGCATGTGAATATTAATAGGTATATTCATATATAAATATTACATGATATATTCATATATGAATATTACATAGTATATTTATAACATGTAAAATTCACATATGAATATATATATATATATATATATATATATATATAATATTCATATATGAAAAAATCCTTATTAATATTAACTAAGAATATATGTCTATTAACATTTTTGATGTGTATTTACATGTTAATCAAGGGATGGTTTATACTTCAACACATGAAACACATTTCAATCAATGGTTGGTTCATTTCCTAAAGGCTTACGGTTGGTTGACCCAAAAGAATTAATGAAGACAATATAGTTGTTATATTCATATGTTCATGTTGTACAATTCAATATAGTCATCATTTTTTATCATGTTAGATTCACATGTGAATGGTTTTCATTAATTATTACATATAGTCTATCCTAGTATAATAGAGAATTTACATGTAAAATATCAAAATTACACTATATAAAAATAATTTACAACCCAATTGTAGTAGTATGTTATTCATTCACAGGTGAATAAAAGATATATTCACATGTTAGTCAATTAACATAAGAAACTACTTAGTAGGATTGAAAATTTAGTAACATCATTAGAAAATAACACAATTTTCCATGTACGATATACATTTCGTCGAAATGCAAGACTAAATATCATTGCGACAAATTTTGTGATGATGTCACTAAGTTTTCATTCCTACTAGTGCTGACATCATCTTTATTTGCAAGTTATGATCACATGTGAATATACTTGACATATGACAGTATATTCACACGTAAATATAACATGTAATATTCACATGTGAATATACTAATAATTTTCACATGTCAATATACCAATAATATTCATATGTGAATACACTAGTAACAATCTAATGTGAATATACCATATAATATCCACATGTGAAAATATTATGCAATATTCACAAGTGAATATAACATGTAACATTCACATGTGAATATACATGTAATATTCACATATAAATATCAAAAGGTATATTCATATATGAATATTACATGATATAAAAAATTATATGTATTAGAATGTAAAAAAACTAGTTGTCTTATTTTTTCATTGTGAATATAACAATATATATATATATATATATATATATATATATATATATATATATATATATATATATATATATTCACATCTCAATAAACTATTCTTATTAAATTGTTCACATGTGAATGCAACAATTATTCACATATGAATACATAATATAAAACATGAGTTGGTTTGTGAATATAGTTTTTTACACATAACAACTATTTGAATTCAACATTGTACTAAGATCAATGTTCTAAATAACGTAAGGCGTGACTTGGCGGCAATGTCAAGCCTCAAGCTTTTCCGAGCTTTGGCGAGCCACGTCGTTTGTAAGGCGTAACTTAAGGCGACAATTTTGTATATAATTCATATTTTTATATGTATTTTTAACTATTATTTATTTTTATACACACATATAAGTCAAGGCGGCGTTTTGGTAAAGCTTGGCGGTACATACAAGCCTTGGAGCCATGGCGGAGCCATGGCTAGCTTTTTAGAACCTTGACTAAGATAGACTATATTATTAGCTAATGAGGTGAATGACCATTCACATGTTAATTTAACTAGATACAAAATACATAATATAATAAATTATACAATATTTACACACAAATTTAAGAAATATATTGTCTTCATCAATATGGCTTCTTCTGGGGTAACTAATCATTGACTAGTTCAACATCATTTGTTGTGTCTTCATTAATGTCTTTTCTTCTCCTGATTAACATGTGAATACATTTAAAACTTATTAATAATAATCATTTTGTATTAATTTATTCACTTATGAATGTAACTTTTAATCACATGTGAATAAATAATATAATATAATTTATTCACATATAAATACAAATTTATTTCATATTTGATTTGGACTTTTAATAAGCATATATTGATTTCATATGAAGGTATATTCAAATATGAATATTCCAAATAAATAAAATATATCATGTAATATTAACATGTTTTTACACATTCGCACGTGAATCAATATATTTTATTAATAACACATATTAAATACGAACAAAATATGTTATTCACATATGAATCACATAATATATCATATAATCTTCGCATGTGAATATATAATCTAACTATGAAAAATATATTTAAATGTGAATATACTACATAAACAAATTATATAATGTAACATTCACATATGAATAAAACTTGAGACGTGAATATACCAAATAAACATAATATACTCTTTAATATGCATATCTGAATATACCTTGGAACCTAAATCAATATATGTTATTTAAGTCCACAAAGCAAATATGTAAGGTTATATGTTATTCATTTAATGATTAGAGTGCATGTAAGTTAACTTATATAAACATGGTAAAATCTTCACGAAAAATATAAAATAAAAATAAACATTATCATCATCGTCATCTTGTAAATTCTAATCCTATGTGAATAACATATAAAGATGCAAGTTTATGTGTTATTCATATGTGAATAACATGTGAAAATCCAAACAGGTCTCTATAAGGCATTTCATCAAACACTTGGTGTGCACACAAGTTAACTTCTATAATTATGGTAAAATATTTTTACAAAATACAAAATATTAACAATTGACCTATAACTAGAAGAATAAAAATTGAAAATATCAATTTTTTTTAATGAAAAACGAAGTTTTGCATAATTGATTAGGTGTTATTCATATGTGAATAACATGTAATAATTCAAACAGCTCTTTATGGAGCATTTCATCAAACACTTGATGTGCACACAAGTTAACTTCTATAAATATGATAAAATATTCATACAAAATACAAAATATTAACAATTAACCTATGACTAGAAGAATAATAAGTGAAAATCTCGAAAATTATGAAATATTTGATGAAAAATGAGGTTTTGCACAATTGATTTACGTGAGAGATAATGTTATGAAGATACAATGATTTCTTTTGGCTTAGTTGATGAATGTTTGATCGTTGAATGTTGTTTCCTATTGATAAAGGTCTGACTAATGAAGTTTCAATGATTCATGATCATTATATAATGTTGAGATTCATAAAACATAAAGATTTGTAAGTACTTGCTTTAGATCAACGAATTTCGACAAGATGATGTTGTGATTAATAAATCTGGAAGATTTGTAATGATGTTGATATTGGTATAAATAAAAAAAATATAGAATATAGCATGGTGATTTTTATTTTGATAGGAATAATCAATGATTTTGGATGAGCAACTGACAGTCAACAGTGATTTTGAAGAAGAACGTTGTTCTTGATAAATGATCAGTGATTTTAATGAATCAGTCAATAAAACATATATATTATTATTTTTATTTAATTAATAACCATAATTAGTTATTTGCCCTTTTGATTTAAATTTTTTTATTTCAATCATTTATAGTTAAAGGAAATTAGTGGTCCAGATTTGTTCTCGTGTTTTAAACTTTGTTTTTTGTTCTTGTTTGAACCTTCCTATATATATATATATATATATATATATATATATATATATATATATATCAAGGTTATAAAAAATGTTCGACGTTAGTTAATCGGTAGATTGAGGTTAAGTGATTAATCGGCTAGGCAGAGATTAATCGAGTAATATCATCACAAAGTTAGTAAATACCACTAACATCATAACAAAATAGGTTAATATGATTAACACAACACTAATCATTCGTCATATAGTTTATATTGAGATTAAACTTCTTCAAAGTGTTAAAATTTCATCGTTTTCTACTGTTTCACTTATTGTGTATGCAGTGATTAATCGCTAGACGCCCTCTAATCGGTCAAGTAGCACCTAGGGATTAATCGAGACCTACTCGATAATTTTACAACACTGATATATATATATATATATATATATATATATATATATATATATATATATATGTAGACACACACACACTAGTTTATAACCCATGTAATACACAATTGATAAATTAATATAACATAATATAATAATTGTAACAAAAATATTTTAAACAAATTTATAAAAGGGTATTTATAAAAATATATATAAAAGAAAGAGAGAATAAATTAAGTGAAATAGGCGATTATTTATAATTGATTATTTCTATCAAGGATCATGTAATTGATTACCATATATTTTGAATTTCAAAATCTCTATTAATAATGCTAATTTTTAAGGGATTTTAAGATTTAAATTAAAATATAAAATTATAGAAAAAGACATATGTCATTTTTAGAGAGTAGAAAAAAAGAAATTAAAAATTATTAAAAAAATAACAAGTGACAATATATATATATATATATATATATATATATATATATATATATATATATATATATATATATATGATCTTTTATCTAGAGCAAATTGTGTATGAATGAGTAACAAAATCTTGACCGTTAGATGAAAAGAATGAATGGATATAATCTTAGGGTATTTAGTATTAAAATTGACTAACATATACCATACAATAACACTAAAATCATTTAAATGGATATTATGGACGTTTCATGTTTATTTATTTATAGAATGCCGATAATTATGGGATGACTTTTTTTTTTTTACCGTTTTTTAATAAATTTAGTTATAAAATGATTTTTGTAATTGATCTTAATCGATTTTCAAAATTATAGACAATAAAATTTGTTTAATTCTAAAACTATTCTTAACATAATAATGTTATGATAAAAAAAAATATATATATATATCATCATTATAACGAGGGAATATGCTTGATTATTTAAAATTGGGTACATAAACAAAGAATAAATTGAAAGAATACGTTTTTATGTTTTTTTTTTAAATGGAAGAGATGAAAAACATAAAATATACAAGTGCAAATCTCCATTCTAGTAAGAATGAAAATAAAATACATTTTTAAATCTTACATTTTGATAAGAATGAAAGTAATGTTGTCATTCTTAAAAGAATACATTGTAATCGTTGTTGGTCCGGTTTGCATCCTTACACCCCGTTCCCGAGTTGAACTTAACGAGAGAAATGAAATGAAATGGGTGGAAATGAGATGAAAAATAAAAGAAATTGGTGTTCCCGAGTTTCATTAAAGGAGGGAAGTGGGGAGAAATGGGAGTATCACTTTCCTGCTAACTTTCCTTCCGATTTGGGAGGATTTGGAAAGAAAGAACAAAATGATTCATTTTTCTTCCACTTTTCTCCGACTCGGGAACACAAAAGAAAATTTTGTTTTTCTTTCTTTCTGTTCTTTTCTCTAATAGCTTTCTTTTCTCTTCTCTTCTTTTCTTTTGTTAAACTCGGGAACGAGGCGTTAAAGAAAATCGATATAGCCAACCATCCCCATTCTTTCCGCCTCTAAAGCGAACACCACTTTAAAAAAATTTGAGCCCTTCTTTCTTATATCAACCGCAAACTTTATCCATAAAAAATTATCAGATGCAAACTCTCTTTATCATTAAAAAATCATCAAAAAATAAAATTCATGACGTTTTGGAGATTCTAATTAACATGTTAATTTTGATGTTGATGATTTTGAACAGAAATAAAAATAAAAACTAAAAGATATATATGATTCTTAATCGATATCTTAAAGCTAAAATAATTCCGATTTAAAGAAGGAGGGGGGTAAAAGAAAGACCTATATACCAGAATGATGGTTTCATTCTTGATTCCTTCCAAGATATATTTTATGAGAATTTTGAAGGGTGAACTTTTTTTTTGGGAAAGAGACCCCTTCGTACATGTAACAGAAAAAAGCATAATCAACGAATATGATGAAATCAGCTTTTAAGATTCTTAATTTCATTATTTTGAAATCATCTTGAATCAAAGAATGTAACATTTGTATTCCAGGTATTTTACCTTTTAACCCTTAAACTTAAAATCCTTGCATTTTGGTCCATAGACGAGTATGTTGGGCGTACGCTAGGAGTATGTTGGGCGTACTGGCTCGATGACATGGCCGCGGAGGCACCCATGTACGTGGAGGTACGCAAGACGTACGGTCACCATGGGCAAAACCCTAATTTTTAGGGTATGTGCCATATTTAAACACCTTATGTTGCTCATGGACTTTCTTATGACCATCCTCCACCTCTCCAAACCCTGAGAATGAAACCCCAATTGCCTTTTGAGTGTTTTGAGCTTGTTAGTGATATTTGAGAGTGTTTTTGGTAATCTTGAAGGAAGAGGAGCTCTTGGAAGTTGAATTGGTGTAGTTGAAGCTTGTGGATCCAGAATCATCACCAACTTGGAAAGCTTTTGGAGGTATAAAGCTCTTAACTTGATGGATCTTTATGATAGATATAGTTTAGGGCATAATTTGTGCACTTCATAGTTGTATACCATTCTGACGGAATTACAGAATAACATTCTAACAAAATAACATTCTGATAGAATAAAATCGGTTTATGTTTACAAATTACATTTGAAATTGAATTAATTTGAAAAAAAATCAGATTTTTTAAATCAAAATCATTAATTATCCCATAAATCTCGATTTTTCCTTTTTTAAATTTGTCTCAATTGACTAAAATGCCCTTATGTTGAAATTTGTGTGATTATATGGTACATGTTACCCTATTTTAATATTATAGACCCTCAGATCATGACATTTGATTCTATTTCATCCGGTGGTCCAAATCTGTGCATTCTGGTACACAATAGTTAGTAAAAATAAAATAACCTAAGCCTATATATATACAGTGACGGTTTTAAGGGGTTCCCGATGTGGCACCGGCAACCCCTAACTTTTCTGGCCGCAGTGGAAAAATTTTTGATTTTTCAATTTTTTTTACTTATTTTTCATGTATCGGCAACACCTATTCATCCCGGCAACACCTGCAATGTATTCCTGCGTCCGTCCCTATATATATATATATATATATATATATATATATATATATATATATATATATATATATATATATATATATATATATACCGTTTTGTTTTGGTTTTTAGGTAATCGTGATATTTAGTTCTTTTTTTCAACTATTTAGTTTTTGATATGAGACTAATATATTTTAAAATTGGTGAAGCTCTCTACGATAAAAAATCGACATCATCTATAAAAAATAACTGACAACATCAAGCGGAATCAAACTAAAATTGTTAATACACGAACTTTTTGGAATTGGTTTCAGGTCGGTATGACTATAAAAGAAATTTTAGGTTTGCAACAGATAAAAAACAAAATGACGACATACGTAATGACAAACTTTGTTTTTTATGTTGATATTAAATAATATTAAATGACAGTTGTAATTAACTTAATTATATCTTGAGTTTTGAAAGTTCTATGATTAACTTATGTTATTTTAGGTGTGCACTTCCATATGCACCAGTTAAGCAACATATTTGTTTCTTTTAGATGTCGTTACTTTTGCCAAGTTGGAGAAAACGACAAGTCAAATTGCATATACTTTTTGTTAACTTATATTTTATGAAACATATTTTAAAATTAATGTCCTACAATCGATACTTTGTTTTTGCTATTCGAGGGGTAATATGTTGGGTGTTTTTAATGTCACCTCATCGTTTAGTATAATTGTAACTTTTATGATTGCCAAAGGGACCTAGACTATGCCATCTACTACAAATAAGGTGATGCAAAATACACAATGTATATGACAAGTGTAGTCTCGGCCACGACTAATGGAGTGGGACAAGGGCAACGCCTCTTTCGGTATTCATGTGTGGTTCAGGACAGTGCATTGATCGACCATTCTCTTTGTAGACCGACCATCATTCATACTCAACATCAAATCGGTATACTCTGTCACGACACCAATCACATCTACAAAACGAAACATCACGTAATTCAGAAATGTCGAGACAGACAACAAAAGTATAAGAATAAGTATGTCTTCGATAGCAAAGTCTATTTACAAGTTGCACAATCCTCCCCAACATGACCTGAAATAATATCTCCTGCAAAACAAAAAGAATTCAAACCATGGAGGAAACCATATGTCATGGCCTTAACATACATGTTTTTGTGAAAATTTAATTTAAATATATAATTTGCCATTTCCAAACGGGCAACATTTTCACATACAAAAGAAATTCGAAAAAACATACACAATTCCCTCCTTCAACAATCCTTCAAACTAGCGGAATTACAATCCCTTTGATGGTAGTTGAGATATGGTTTTCGTGAAATTTTCATTCAAACAAACAAAGAATAAAAAAAAACTATATTAATGCAAACAAAAGGGAAAAACCTTATCCATGACAGGTTGATGTCTTCTCGTCCATTAAAGCAATATCAATATTATTTAATACAGACAACTTCAAATAAACATATTACTCCATAAACAAAGAGCATGTCTCTTGAACTTCAATATATCAGTATCAATATTCAAGCCACTAATCAAATGATATTGTGAACTTATCTCAAACACTACAACAATTATATCTAACACACCAATTATATCTAAAATTGATGCACCTCATATCTCATTTATACAGACAACAAATAACAGCTAACATCCTAAATTAATAAGCACCTAAACAACCCAAACGGTTGCAATACGATTTAAAGACATCATAAATTAAAGGACATTCGAACAACCAAAAATGGCCGCCAGAAGAACCTGTAACCACAACCCATCAAAGAGCATCTCCTAATTGAATGGCATATCGGAAATCGAAGGCTTACCAAATGTTTCTTTTCACAGATAGAATTGATTAGACCTGTCATGTGACCTTGAAATGCAGTGTTTCTTTCAAATCAACAAAAATATGCTTAAGTTATGTATCATATAGATAATTAAATTTGTCCATCGTAAGCATAAAATGGGGTGATACTTAATAATATTGATTTAGAAAATATGTCCAAGAGTTTATGGTTTGATTTAAAAACAAGTTGGGGCTAGTCCATTTGTCTAGCATGATGCCTAATAAGGTGTTTATAACAAGGTCATTGTTCAATCACATACATATAATAACTCGTTTAAAAAATATAAAATAAAACGAAGCAATGGTTAAACTCTTTAACTTTACAATCACTACAAGAAAATCACCCTTTAGCGGCGACGCTATTACCGGCAACGGAGGTCTTTAGCGGCAACACTAGAGATTGTCGCCGCTAAAAGCCCCTGTCGCCGGTAATAGCGTCGCCGCTAAAGGATGATCACCCGAATCCGCGTTTTCCCCTTCCGTTATAATAGTTATGGGCTTAGACATCTAATCCAACAGCTTCATCCTGTTGATGGGGAACATTGGCAAGATTTTGATAAAAAATACCCCGACTTCTCGAGTGAACCCCGTAACGTACGCCTAGGTCTTTCAGCTGACGGTTTCCATCCATTTGGAAACATGTGTAATCCACATAGCACATGGCCGGTCATACTCACCACATACGATATGCCACCCTGGCTTTGTATGAAAGAGTCATCATTCATGTTGACTTTGTTGATTCCCGGCCCGAAAGCTCCTGGTAAGGATATGGATGTTTTCCTTAGGTCGTTGGTGGAAGAGCTTAAAGATTTGTGGCACTCAGGCGTACATATTAAAGATGCGGCGACAAACACATTCTTCACGATGAGAGCTATGTTGTTGTGGACAATAAACGACTGGCCAGCTCGTAGTAGTCTATCAGGTTGGAGTGGGCAAGGGTATAAAGCATGTGCTACTTGCAATGAAGATACTCCTTCGTACCGTGCAACAAACAAAGTCGTATATATCGGTCATCGTCGTTTCCTAGATGCTAATGATCCGTTAAGAAAGAGGTTGGACTTTAACGGGATGGAAGAGACAAGACCCACCCCGAGACACTTTAGTAATGACTACATACAAGAGCAACTAGGTCGTCTACTAACTCGTAAACCGGGTAAACATCCTGAGCATGGAGGCGGGGAGCCAAAGCGGCAAGATTACAAGTTGAACTGGTCGAAACGAAGCATTTTCTTCGAACTCGAGTATTGGTCTTCTCTACAGTTGAAACACAACATAGATTTCATGCATGTCGAGAAAAATGTGGACGAGAGTTTGTTAGGTACTCTTCTAATGAACGATAAAAGCAAAGACACATCAAATGCACGAGAGGACTTGAGAATTCTAAACATTCGGAGAAATGAATGGTTGCAAAAAAATGGTGACAAGTTTCATAGACCCCATGCAAGATACTCTTTCACGAAATCTAGTCGACAACTCTTTGTCAATTTATAAAAGATGTTAAACTGCCGGATGGGTTTGGTTCTAACATCAGTAAGAAAGTGAACGATACCAATACTAACATTATTGGGTTGAAATCGCATGACCACCACATTCTTATGCAACGTCTGATACCGATTGGAGTAAGAGGGTTGTTAGACAAAGACACTTATACACCTATTGTAGACCTTTGTACGTTTTTCAAGCAACTTTGTTCCAGAACATTGAAGGTGGAGGATATGAGGAAAGCAAAAGTAGACATTATTGCAATCTTGTGCAAGTTAGAATTGGTTTATCCTCCAGCGTTTTTTGACATTATGGTTCATTTACTTTTGCATTTACCTGATGAAGCGATTGCCGGAGGCCCGGTATGTATGAGATGGATGTATCCCTTCGAAAGGTATATGAAAAAGCTAAAAACTATGTCAGAAACAAGGCGAGGCCGGAAGGTTCTATAGCTGAGGGTTATGTTGCTGAAGAAGCTTTATCATTTTGTTCGATGTACCTTCGAGATGTAAAGAATCGTCCGGAAAGAAATGAAGATGTTGTCATTGAAAAAACAAAGTTTTGGATGTTTGAGTCTAAATGTCGACCGGCCAGCACAACTCAAATCAAAACTCTTAATTTAACGGAAATGCGTAACATGGATTGGTTTGTATTGAATAGCTGTGAAGAAGTCACACAGTATATCAAGTAACTAATCTTATCTCTAACTTTCATCCTTAATTTTTTTTAATCTTTTTAAATCTATATCCTTTGGTCATTAACATAGGAAATTCAAATCTAAACATCCCCAAAGTGATGAAAAGAGAGAATTTCGTAATTGGTTTCGTGAAAAGGTAATATAAATTAATAAACAAATTTGTTTCATTGATCTAACGAATACATAATACATATTACTTTATAATTGCTAGGTTCATCAAATGAAAATAGAAAACTCTCCAGAATTCCACAAAGAGTTGTCGGCTCTTGCAATGGGTCCGCAAATGAATGCTTATTCTTACACCACATGCATAGTCAACGGTGTTAGGTTTATGGTACTTAGTCGTGACGCACAACGTACAACACAAAACTCTGGGGTTTTAGCGGTGGGTGAGAAAGGTGATAAATATTATGGCCAGTTAGAAGAGATTATAGAGTTGAGGTATACACATGATTATTCAACTGTACTATTTCGTTGCAAGTGGTTTGATACTCGAACATGAGTTATTACTAGTGATAATTTCACCAGTATCGATACACGACGCGAAGCATACAATGATGATCAACTCATATATGCTTCACAAGTCAAACAAGTGTTCTACATCAGAGAGCCAAACAGTAACCATCGGTGTGTTGTCGAGTATGTTAACCATCGAAGTATTTGGGATCTACCATCAAACGATGATCGTGTCCAAAATGATGACAATGGCTCACACGAAAATGTAGACAATGTAGATGTACTTCAAAATATATCTTCATCCGATGCTCCACTTTTTATCGATTTCAGCATGTACTTTCAAAACATTCCTAGAGTCATTGTTGATGTAGAAAGTGCAACTGAAGTTCCTCCGCCAACTGGAATAGTCAATGATGTTTCTGATTGCAAGACTGATTACGATGAGACCGATTCTGATTATGATACCGAAGAAGACACTGAAGGATATGAGGAAGATTCTGATTAGAATAGTTCTTATGTAATACGTGTTTGTAATATGAATTTTATTTGGATTTCTTGTTTAAATATAAATGTTTAGTCCTATGTAAATGTTTATTTCTATGTAATGTGTATTTGTAATAAAAATTATATTTGTATATCTTATATTTTTTCAGGAAACGATGACAATATGGGTTTTGTTTATGTATACCATGGCTGTTGTTATGGGTCGTGGACACGGAGGTGATGGAGCTGAGGACCCACCTCTCCCAGGTGGTAGAGGTGCTGGTCATCACGAGCAGGACGGTAAGTCTTATTATGAATTTTTATTTACTAATTTTGTTCAGTTATTACAAATTAAATACCGTTTCTAATAATTTTTAATTTCATTTGTAGTTGAGCAAACTGCACGAAGGAAAGTTCGAGGCAAAGCGAAAAATATAAAGCTTGAAAAAGCGATCTTACGGAACAAGGGCAAACCGATTACCATGGAATATGATAGGGATATCACATTTGATCCCGTAGGAGAGCCGAAAGACATGTTTTCCCGAGAAGTTGGAAAAACAATGTGGCAGATGGTCCCATTTGATAAATGAACTTGGAAAAAAGTTTCCCCTGCGCAATACAGGACACCGTATTACAACATTTAGCGGTAATAATTTATTTAAATATATTTTATATGGTTAACTATAATTGTTTTTTACTTGGTTAACTTTTTTTTTTGTAGACAAAGTTTGATTTGGATAAGATGTACCGGTATGTACAAGCTAATTTGTTGACAGAGAGTTTTCAAGCAGCTTTGTTAAAAGGTTATCGAGAACGTAAAGCTGAAGCAAAAGAATATTTTATGTTAGTCGGAGGGTATGAAGATATCCCGGGAGCATTAGCCAACCCTCCAGAGGGTATGGAAGTTGATAACTGGATGAAAGCAGTTGAGTATTTCCAAACAGACGAACACAGAATTGCTTCAGAAAGGAACAAAAAAATCCATGAAATGCAAACAAATGTGAATCGTGGGGGGTCGAGCTCGTATAGCAGTACTTGCTATAAGAAGGTAACGTACGATACATGTAATTATTTATTTAAAATATAATCTAATTTTTAAAGTTAAACAGAACCTGAAGAGAGTGGAAACGTTTCGCAAAGCTCATACCGATAAGAATGATGTATTTGTTACTGCTGAAGCGGAACAACATATGTAAGTATTTAATTATAATTTTATCATATAATTAAATGTTTATTTATACTTAATTGTTACTCACTTTTGGGAGTTACAGAATCGGTTAGTTGAAGAGCTGTTAGAACAAACTCAAGGTGAAAGTCAGTTAACACCCGCTCAAGAAAGAACTGCGTTTGAGAAAGTATTAGGAGAGCGACGTGGCCATATTAGAGGCATTGGCCGTAAACCTTCTGCTCTCCCGCCGATTCCACAGCCTTCGCAACCATCACCACAACCATCACAATCATCACAGGTAAAACAATCTACTTTGGTAATTTTGGTTTTGTGGTGATTATTTGTTAAAAAGTTTGGTAATTAGGTTTTTGTCCCAAGTGCAAAAAATAACAACGTACTTTGGTTTTTTGTCTTAGTTTAAAAATAGCAATCTACTTTATCATCGTAAAATGCATGTTGATTTGGTAATTTTGGTTTTGTGGTGATTATTTGCTAAAAAGTTTGGTAATTAGGTTTTTGTCCCAAGTGCAAAAAATAACAACGTACTTTGGTTTTTTGTCTTAGTTTAAAAATAACTATGTATTTTCATAGTTTTTGTTTATTTTTGATAATTTAACTTATAAGTTTGTATATGTTGTTATTAATTATGTAGTTGGAAAATCTCCGCGCGATGCTGAATGACCCGGCATGTAGGGATGAGCTGTATTCGTTTTTTCAATCCCAAAATAATCGAGGAAACGATGGGAATGAAGATGATGGTATATAGGCCAGGATGAGTTTTATTTGCATATGTTATCACGCTTTGCTACTTGGTAGATTGTAAAACTTTGATTGTTTTTTGTAATTGTCGGTGACACTAATACCGGGCGACATTATTACTTTTTATATTTAATCGGCTATTATGACTTTTGATATTTAATTAATTATAATCGGATGTTTGTTTTGTAATTAGCATCGACACTATTATTTTTGATATTTAATCGAATGTTGCTATGTAATTACCGAGTACATTATTACCGGCAACCAAAATCGTTAATTACAAAAACAAATTTTAAAAAATGAAAATCGTAATTATCGGCGACACTATTACCGGCGACATGGTTATTACCGGCGACACAGTCATTACCGGCGACACATATCATTAGCGGCGACATCTATCATTAGCGGCGACATGTTCATCAATAGCGACGAAGTAGTAGCCGCGACTTATTACCGGCGACGCGTCGCCGCTATTATCATTACCGGCGACATCTTGGCTTATTACCGACGACTTTTGTCGCCGCTAATGATCATTTTCCTTGTAGTGAATGTTTATCTTGTAATTTTTCCTATTTAATTTATTTATTGAAAAAAGCTTGGATGTCGCACACTCCACCACTCGAATTCTTACGGTCTTCATCAAACCCTATATAAAGCCTCAAATAGACCGAGAATTTTCATCCCCAAAACATGGATGTGTTGATGTAATCATGTAATTAATATGGTTTTTGACTTTACCTAAAGTTACATAAGACACCCTCATGTTTTCATGATTGACAAACCAATCTTTTTCCATCCTGACGAGTTATGTTCCTATTTGTTTGTAACTTTTATATTAGTATTTGTTTGCACAATTAGAAACTTTTAGCAATATCATTTCCTCCATCACTATGTTCAAGGATCTCTGCAGGTGTATTTAATTATTTAATAATGAAACCATGCTTTTGAAGTTAACTATTTTTAAAAGACATATGATCCGCAAGTGTATCTAATCATTTGATGATGAAACCAACCTTTTGGAGTTCAATTTTTTTTTTCTTAAAAAAAGAAGAAATACGATAAAAAATGGTTTAAAAAAAGTTCAAATCTACAAAAAAATTATTAAATTGTTAAAAAAAATCATCTTCTTGTGTTATCTTTTTACACCTTCATATATAAATTTACAAAATTACATACTTACAAACTTATTATAAGGTATTAACGAGATCAAATTATAAGATGATTTCCTTACATTTTTTTATTTAAAAACGTTGGATGATTAACTTAATATTTTGATAACGTTCCCAATCAGGAGCACATGGGCTACATATATTAAATCTTTTGGAAGGTAACATTCAGAGATTCATTGACTTCGGGAGTATGGGTGGGTATAATTAGAGGCACACCACACTCTATAGTTGTCTATATATACCACTCAACATCTATATTAATTTGTCACAACTCAAGCAGAAACAAAGTAATATAACTACTAAGGTTATATTTTATGCCTAATAATTAAACACCCTCCTCCCTCCTCCACCCTCCACCACCACGCCAACACCATGGCCGACCGGAAACCAGAAGAAAATGGTGTCTCCGGCAAACCTAAGCAACTCATGATGGCCGACTTTGATCCCCCAAAGCCACCAAAGAGAAACAAATACGCTTTTGCTTGTGCCATGTTAGCTTCCATGACTTCTATCTTGCTTGGTTATGGTATTTATCTACATCTTCAGTTCATCTGTATTATCGTCTTGATCATCATCATTAATATACTCACATATATATTTTTCAAAACTTGACAAATTTGAGACGTTAGTTAATTGAAGCCATGTGTGATGTGTCCCTAGCGTATTCATGTCCATGTCCTCCTATATACAACTCATGTTACTTATAAAAATATCCATGCCTATATCGTGTTTTTTGGTATATACCATGGTAAAAAATTGTAAACTATTCACACGATACACGTCTTGCCAGAATATTTTTGGTCGCATTCAAAAATAATTATGTTCGAATTTCATCAAGATCGATATGTTATATAATAAGTTAAGACAGGCGTCAATGGATGGATGAACAAGAACTCTACTTCACGGAGATTTTAAGAAATATTATTTTTTAATAATCATTGAAAATATGTTGGTAATGATTTATCTGTATTATTTATACAATAATTAATACAGCTGCTAAAAATAAAATATATATTTTTTCGTGTGGCAGATATTGGTGTGATGAGTGGGGCGCAAATCTACATCAAGAAAGATTTTAATTGTACCGACGTTCAAATCGAGGTGCTCGTCGGAATTCTGAACGTCTACTCGTTGGTCGGTTCAGCCGCCGCCGGGAAAACGTCGGACATGATTGGTCGTCGGTACACCATCGTCTTGGCCGGAGCTATCTTCTTCATCGGAGCAATCTTGATGGGGTTCGCTACTAACTACGCGTTTCTAATGGTTGGTCGGTTTGTTGCTGGTATTGGCGTTGGGTATGCCCTCATGATAGCTCCGGTGTATACTGCCGAGGTTTCGCCGGCGTCTGCACGTGGGTTCCTCACCTCCTTCCCGGAAGTCTTCATTAACGCTGGTAGGCCTCTCTGCAAATAAATACATGAACATACTATTATGCCAATATTTTCCTTTTAATAAATATATAACTTATCCTTAAAACTTTCCACGTAAGCACAATCCATACCTAAGTAAATATACTGTTTAGATAAAACAGTGAAATTGCTGTTACTAAAATTTCGTAACAGATATTTATTTGATTAGAGAAAAATCGATTTTAATAAATTGATGTTATATATATTTCTCGACAACACGTAATAAACTCTGTTTTGTCATTATGGTTTTAACGAAACTTTGAAAATAGTTCTTATTAATTTCAACATATAAGTTGGGGTTAGGGCTATCCATTTGGTTAAAAAGATATCTAACAAAATGTTTCTAACAATGAGGTTTTGGATTTAACAAAGAGCATATACTAACTTGGTGTTCTGAAAAAAATTAATTAATTAATTAATTTCAAATAATAATTGATTTTTTCCCTCAAAAACTAGCTACAATCATAGCAATTTATTACAAACTAGTTTATAATTCGTGGGAACCACGGTTATAAAATTAATTAAACTTTTATAATAAACATTTATAATTATTAATCATTTATTTTAAATAAGTCATTTTAAATAAATTATTAATTAAGATATATATCAAAAGTTTAAAGTTATTATAACTTCAAATTTAACATATAATTAGAAAATTTAAATTTGAATTTTGAAGTGAATTGCCTAATATATCTACATGACATATGACATAATATTAATGATGAGTTGTATTAGAGTGACACTTGGCAAAATGAGATTAAAACTATTCATTTATTAGAATAGGGATATAATTTGCCGTTCTTAATATATATAATAATTGTTTTTTTCCCTCAAAAACTAGCTGCAATCATATCAGTTTATTACAAATTAGTTTTTAATTATAATGTTAAAAAAGATAACTGATAAAGAACAAAAGATAATAAAATCATGTTTACACTAAAGATGGAAAAAAAAACAAACCATTTTATTTTACAAGACTTGAGTCTTATATTTAAACATATATTGATAGGTTTTAGAAGGATCCAGTTATACTAAACAAGATTGTTGTGGACAACATGTAAACAACAAAAGGAATAAATATATTTTTATATATAACGATTTAAAAATATATTATCAAAATGTAAACAAATAGAATGTTTGTTCACAAAATAATATGAAAGTTGTTTTTCAGGGAAAAAGGTTCAAATTGTTTATCAATATATTTTTTTTTAATACAATGTTGCTTTTTAACATCTCAAATAACCCATCAGTAACATTAACTCTTAATTTAAACAAATTATTTTGAAACTTGGTATCATATTGTAGTTTTTGCATTTGTATTTTTTTCATTTTATGTCTCTTTTTCTAATAGTTACAATATATATGTAGGAATATTGCTCGGTTACGTGTCAAATTTTGCATTCTCAAAGCTTCCACTTCACTTGGGATGGAGATTCATGTTGGGAATTGGAGCTATCCCTTCAATATTCCTAGCTTTCGGCGTTCTTGGTATGCCCGAGTCACCTCGTTGGCTTGTCATGCAAGGTCGACTTGGGGATGCCAAGATCGTCCTGGATAAAACATCTGATTCCTTAGAAGAATCAAAACTTCGGCTAGCTGACATCAAGGAAGCCGCCGGGATACCTGAGGACTGTAATGATGACATTGTACAAGTGCCAAAACGTACGGCCGATGAAGCAATATGGAAGGAATTGCTCCTTCATCCTACACCCACAGTCCGCCACATCTTGATGTGCGGTGTCGGTATCCATTTCTTCCAACAAGCAAGTGGAATAGACGCCGTTGTGTTATACAGTACAAAAATCTTTGAGAAAGCTGGTATTGAAAGAGACACACCAAAGCTGCTCGCGACGATAGCCGTTGGGTTTGTGAAAACGATCTTCATCCTAGTGGCAACGTTTTTCCTTGACAAGGTCGGACGTCGGCCACTACTGTTATCAAGTGTGGCTGGCATGATCGTGTCTTTAATGGGACTTGCTTTCGGATTGACTATTATAGAACATTCTGATCAGAAGATCATGTGGGCCGTTGCGCTTTGTATCGCGACGGTTTTAACTTACGTCGCGTTTTTCTCGATCGGGATGGGCCCGATCACATGGGTCTACAGCTCAGAGATTTTTCCTCTGAGGCTACGGGCCCAGGGGTGTAGCATTGGGGTGGCAATGAATAGAGTTGTGAGTGGGGTGATATCAATGACATTTTTATCCTTGACCGATGCGATTACGATTGGTGGTGCCTTCTTTTTGTTTACAGGTATCGCGATCGTGGCGTTTGTGTTCTTTTACACCCTGTTCCCTGAAACACATGGTAGAAACCTTGAGGAAGTTGAGCAACTATTCGGGACCTTTTTTAGGTGGAGATCAAGATCGGTAGAATTGAAAATGAAAAGAGAGGCGGAAATGGCAACCAAGAAGGCCCAAGAATAGGTTTTAGGTTTTAAAATGGCAAGCAATATTATCTATATAATATGTAATTATTGGGTTTTATGTAGGTATTTCTGTCATTTACTTATCAGTTCGACTTGACTTGGGAGAAGTTTATGCTGTTTGGCAAGAAAATTGATATAAATTACCTTTTATCCCCAATTACATAAAAGTATGCAATAAACCCCAAAATTTTAAGCATTTTTTCCTCTAAGAAACAAACATAAAGCAAAAGTATGAACGATTTTTCTTAAAACAGTTAAACTATAGTCAAAACTGATTAAGTGGAACTAATTAAACATTTGTTATATGTTTCTTGACGAATCACTGGTCCATAAATACAAGATTAAAATTAAAAAAAAAGTATTAAGTTATTTTAACATATTTCAACCACTCAAACAAACTCAATCACGTCTTTATGTTTAACACGACTAAAATAACAGAAAACCGACATCTTTTAGTACTCATTAAAGCCACATATTCATGTGACACATGTTTATTTAGGCATGATGAAAAATATCATGTGGGGTTTCTCTTGGAAGAAATTTTGGACCCAAAATTGACAATGAAATGATGAATATAATGAATGTGTTTGTCATCTTTGTGAATGCAAACTCTCAATAATTTAAGGAAAATGATGGCCAGTGAAACACAAAACATACAATAATTAATTACAGCGACTAAGAGCCACTTGTTTATAACCGGATGATTTCTGAGTTGAAAATAAGGTAAAATGCACAAAAGTTATGTGGTTAAAAAAATTTGATTTTGTTATTCCCTTTTTTTTCTTACAATTTAATCACTAAGTTTTCTAACTTTTGCAATATTAACCACTTAAACGGTCAACCCAGTTATCGGTTGTACCGTTGACATGACATTATTTGGTTATATGGCGCTGAGATTTCAAAATTAAAAAAAAAATTGACACAAAAGATACTAAATTTTTAGTTTTTTCTTTTTCCAATTTGTACACTAAATTTTCATATAAACAATGTCCATAAATCTCTTTCATTACAATTAAAAGACAATATGTTAAATTGATTAATGTCGCCATTTTTGTTTATGTTATTAAATTATTGATAATATGTTCACTTATTTTGGTATACAAATGTGAACATTTTGTTGACGGATTATTGTGGAAAGGACGTATATGTATACATATTGAATTATATAAACAATGAGATTATGTGGTTGTTTTCACGGCTTTCGTACTCCCTTTTTATGTGTGTTTGACTATATAACAATATTACAAAAATAGTTAACCACTCGAACTGTCTAGTGGTCTTTGTGCCATCAATAAGACGAAACACATAAAAAGGAGGAGTGTGATAAGATCGTTGAGGGAAAGAAAAAAAAAAGAGTTTTGGGTCTATGTGGAATGCGGGTTATACCGTAGATCAAACTTGACTTTTGTTATCGATTATGTGAAGTCTTGCAATTATTCTGTAACGTATCATCAGCCTCCAGTATTGAATTGTTTTGACATTTGACTTTTTGAACATAAAAAGTTTTCTTTCTCCTTTTCTTTTTTGTTTTTGAGGTAGGCTACAACTACACAAAAAGTATCGACACCAATGTTTTTGGTGAGACTTAGAAGGTGTTAAATTATTCTTTAGAAGCGCAGATATAAGGTTATGAGTAGGGATGTAAATGGTTCCGAAACCGGAGCGGAACCAGAATAACCGAAAACCGGTTAAGGAGTAAACGGGGAACTGGAAAATGGACCAAATTGTTAGGATCGAGACACGAACACGAAACTCTCACTCTCAGCTCACGAATTATAGAAAAACAAGAACACAATGATTTAAGGTGGTTCGGTCTATTTCTGACCTACGTCCACACGAGGGTAACTAGGAGTGTATACATTTCTTCTGTGAAGTTTGTGATGGATCCTTACTTACAAATACAGAGCAATCTCATTTATAGAGATTGAAATTGAGAAAGTATATTAAACAAGAAAAAAACATCCGGGTCTTCATCCACTACCTCAAAACATGGATGTCCCCTTTTTCTTTCTCCATGTTTTCTGGCTTTCCTTGTTTCCTGCCACTTCTTTTGACTAGCCCAATGGCTTCACACTCAACAATCTCCCACTTGAAGCCACGAAACAATCTTTACCATAGCTTCAACTGTGTATCTGTATTTCTGTAAAAACTTTTGATCTTGACTCCTTCCTAGTTACCCTGGCCTTCTCTTCAATTGACCTGAAGGCCAGTTGAAGCTATGCAAAACTTCAACTTCTCTAAGGTAACAACCTTAGTCAACATATCAGCTGGATTTTCAGTTCCTTTGATCTTCTTCAATTTCAGAGTACCGTCATTAATTCTTTCTCTGATGAAGTGATATCTCAGCTGTATGTGCTTTGTCTTCGAATGGAAGACCGGATTCTTTGCAAGATATATAGCACTTTGATTATCACAAAATAGTGCACAATCAACTTGTTCCTTGCCAAGTTCTTCGAGAAAGTTCTTCAACCATATAAGCTCTTTGCTTGCTTCAGCAACTGCCATATATTCTGCTTCTGTGGTTGAAAGGGCAACACTTTTCTGTAGTTTGGACATCCAACTTACTGTAGTGCCTCCTACTGTAAAGACATACCCTGTGGTGCTTTTGTATGAATCTTTACAACCACTAAGGTCTGCATCTGCATAACCCCTTAGAATGACATCTTTTCCCTTAAAATGCAATGCCATCTTTGAAGTCCCCTTCAAATATCTTAGCAGCCATTTAACTGCTTCCCAATGTTCTCTCCCCGGATTGGACATAAATCGACTAACAACTCCCACTGCATGAGCAATATCTGGTCTTGTGCATACCATTGCATACATGAGGCTACCAACTGCAGATGCATAAGGTACTTTAGCCATTTCTTTCTTGTCTTCATCTGATTTGGGCGACTGAACTTTAGAGAGCTTAAAGTGACTTCCCAAAGGTGTGCTTCTGATCTTGGCTTCTTTAAGGCTGAATTTCTCTAACACTTTCTCAATGTACTTCTCTTGAGAGAGTGTCAAAGAGCCATCTTCTTTGTTTCTGGAAATACTCATCCCGAGTATTTGGTTTGCAGCTCCCAAGTCTTTCATCTCGAATTCTTCAGACATTTGCTTCTTTAACTTCTTGATCTTTGACATGTCTGAACCGGCAATCAACATATCATCTACATAGAGTAGTAGAATGATATAAGAACCCTTAAACTTCTTGATGTAACAACAATGATCATTTTCACATCTCTTGTAACCAACTCTTCTCATGAAGTTATCAAACTTCAAATACCATTGTCTGGGTGCTTGTTTCAGACCATACAAACTCTTCTCAATTTACACACCAAGTTTCCTTTGCCTTTAACCTGAAAACCCTCTGGTTGTGTCATGTAAATGTCTTCACATCTAGCTGCTCTAGATGCAAACCTTCTGCTGCTACAATACTGAGAACAAGTCTGATAGTGGTCATCTTCACTACTGGAGAGAATATTTCATTGAAATCGATTCCCTCTTTCTGTTGAAAGCCCTTGACTACTAATCTTGCTTTGTACCGTTTGGTACCATCATGTTCATCTTTGACCCTGAAAACCCATTTATTCTGAAGAGCCTTCTTCCCAACTGGAAGCTTTGTTAAGTGCCAGGTCTTGTTCTTCTCAAGCGACTTCATTTCATCTTTCATTGCTAACTCCCACTGCAATGAATCTTTCAACCCTATAGCTTCAGAGTAACACTGGGGTTCACCGTTTTCTGTCAAAAGAATGTAGTTGACAGATGGTGAGTATTTGTTTGGTGGTCTGGTGACTCTGGAAGATCTTCTTAGTTGAACTTGAGGTGTGACTGGGGACTCTGGAGTTGGAGGACTGGTTTCTTCATCTTCAGAATCATTATTGGAATTATCCACTGAGCTCGCACTGTTAGTTGAATCATCCCCAGATTCAGGGATTTCGACTGGAGCTTCTTTCTTCTTTTCAACACCTTCAAACTCAACATACTCCTTCTGATCTTCTGGACTTTTGTTGTTTCTGTCTTTGTATAACTCGGCTTCGTTAAAGGTGACATTCTTGCTTCGGATTATCTTTCTGCTTTCACTATCCCAAAGCCTGTAACCCATTTCATCTGACCCATAACCAATGAATGTGCACTTCTTGGTCTTTGAATCAAGTTTATCCCTGTCACCATCTTTTAACAAACTGTAAGCAGTACAACCAAAGACTTTCAGGTGTTTGAGACTTACTTCCTTCCCTTGCCACATTTCTTCTGGTAATTTAAAATCCAAGGGAACACACGGTGACGGTTGATCAAGTAGGCTGCAATATTAACTGCATCGGCCCAGAATGTTTTGGGTAGACCGGCATTCAACCTCATGCTTCTAGCCTTTTCATTCAGAGTTCTATTCATTCTCTCAGCTACACCATTCTGCTGAGGAGTTCCTGGGACCGTCTTGATCATCTTTATCCCTTCTTTCGCACAATAGTCAACAAACTCCTTGCTTATGTATTCACCACCATTATCCGACTTCAGGCATTTTACCTTCAAATCAGTTTCATTTTCAACAGCAGATTTCCATATCTTAAAAGTATCAAATACATCAGATTTATTTTTAAGAAAATAGACCCATACCTTGCGTGTTGAATCATCGATAAAGGTTACATAGTAGTTTTTGCCTCCTAGAGATGAAACTGATGTTGGTCCAAATACATCCGAGTGAACAAGCTCCAACTTCTGAGCTTTCGGTGTCTTCCCCGTCTTTACAAAAGTAACCCGCTTTTGTTTCCCGAGAACACAAGATTCACAAAATTCAGTTTCAACTTTCTTCAAGTCTGGAAACTTCCCTTTCTGAGCCAACATCTTCAATCCCTTATCGCTCATGTGTCCGAGTCGTTGGTGCCATAAATTAGATGGACTCAGATTGATGGTTACGGCATGAACACCATCACCAGGTATTTCTACCATGTATAAAGTGCCTTTCTTCTTTCCTTTGGCAATCACCAAGTTGCCTTTGATCACTTTCCATTGTCCACCCCCAAAGTGAACATTAAGTCCTTCATCATCCAACTTACCAACTGAAATCAACTTTCTCCTTAAGTTTGGGATAACCCTGACATCTTTCAATGTCCAGGTGGTTCCCATGGAGGTCTTCAAATCTACGTCTCCTATACCCGTAATATCAAGCACTTGATCATCGGCCAAACTAACTTTGCCAAAGTCACCTGTTTGTAGGTTCTTGACCATATCTGGGCATGAGACAGCATGGAAAGAGGCACCCGAATCCATAATCCAGGATTCCATTGAATTCTCAACACAACATATGAGAAAATATCCCGATTCTTCAGAGGATACATTGTGTACTTCTTTCTTTTCAGCTTGTGGTTTTGGACATTGGTTTCTAAAGTGACCTTTTTCTTTGCAATTCCAACATTCAATATCTTTTCGGTTCTTGGACTGCCCCCTTTTTCTAGACTTTGATCTGCCTCGACTACGTCCTCTTTCGTTTCTTCTTCCTCTACTTTCTGTATGCAATAAAGAACTAGAACTAGAAGTCTCACCATTGCTTCTCCGTCTGATATCTTCATTTACAATCAAGTCACGAATACTCTCGAAAGTGAGTTTAATAGTGCCGGATGCACTACTAACAGCTGTGACGGTGCCTGACCAACTATCAGGCAAAGATGATAAAAGGAGGAGCGCTTGTACTTCATCTTCAAACTTTATTGCAACTGAGGCTAAACGAGAGATAATCGAGTTAAACTCGTTTATGTGAGCGGTAACTGACATGCCTTCCTTCATTTTGGTGTTAACCAATTGTTTGATGAGGAACACTTTGTTGGAAGCGGACGGCTTCTCGTATATGTTGGACAAAGCCTTAAATACTCCATAAGTAGTTGTTTCATTAACAATGTTATACGCAACACTCTTTGCCAATGAAAGCCTAACTACACCCAAGGCTTGTCGATCCAACAACTTCCATTCTTCATCATACATGTCATCCGGTTGTTCGCCCAATATAGGCAAATGCAAACTTTTCTGATACAACATATCTTCAATTTGCATCTTCCAAAATCCATAATCGGTTCCATCAAACTTGTCAATTTTGATTTTACCATTTTCTACCATTTTTGCAATTTTCTGAAAAAACAGGGACCTGTTTTGTAATTTTCTTGAACTTTAGGGACCAAATATGAGTTTTTCAAATTCTGCTACAGTGACGCTACAGTGTCGCTACAGTGATGCTACAGTTTCGTCTTCTCCGGCAGGTCTCCGGCGTACAGTGTCGTCTTCTCCGGCAAGGCTCCGGCGCTACAGTGTCGTCTTCTCCGGCGAACTGGTTTTCCCGGTCACTATTCCGGCGAACCTTTGACCGGCGATTTGGACGTCTTCCGGTGGTCGAAAAATTCAGAAAAAAATATTTTCGGAATCTTCGGAACGAGACCTTTCCAACGGTATACACCAAAATCGTTTTTTACGAAAACAAATTTCGACCAAAAAACTGAAAATCACCTTCTGGAGCTAAATCAACGCTCTGATACCACTTGTTAGGATCGAGACACGAACACGAAACTCTCACTCTCAGCTCACGAATTATAGAAAAACAAGAACACAATGATTTAAGGTGGTTCGATCTGACCTACGTCCACACGAGGGTAACTAGGAGTGTATATATTTCTTCTGTGAAGTTTATGATGGATCCTTACTTACAAATACAGAGCAATCTCATTTATAGAGATTGAAATTGAGAAAGTATATTAAACAAGAAAAAAACATCCGGGTCTTCATCCACTACCTCAAAACATGGATGTCCCCTTTTTCTTTCTCCATGTTTTCTGGCTTTCCTTGTTTCCTGCCACTTCTTTTGACTAGCCCAATGGCTTCACACTCAACACAAATACCACTAACCGGTTCCGGTTCGGTTCTACTAAGAAATGTGTTATCTAAGAAGGTGTACGGAACCCCAAAACCGAAAATAATGGAATGGGAGAATCAAGAACGAGACCAAATACCATTAATCGGTTCCCACCGGTTCCAGTTCTGATTTGGTTTCTGATTCCGGTTTGGTTTTTCGGTTAAAAAGTTCATCCCTAATTAGGAGAATAATTAGTGTGATTTATTTATTGATTTTTTATGTTTATAAATTTATTTATTATTTATGTATTTATTTTGGGGGGGAGGAGCACAATTACTGTGACATTACACAAGACTTTCAATCCATCATAAGGAAGCCCAAAAGAAATTTATGATCAATTAATTATGAACGATTATATTTGAATAACACACATAAATCTATCTTTTTAGAATGGTGGGACGTCTTTCTTTCATCTAAAAATCTAATACCTCTTTATGTTCGTCATTCGTTGTGGCTAGGATGAAACTAACTTATAAGA